>NC_092209.1:40990160-41032119 GCF_043381705.1 Parasteatoda tepidariorum | reverse complement strand
ATATATATATATATATAAACTTCAGCTGAAAAAACCAAATCTATGTCAATGATAAATGACTGTTTCTTTTAGATTTCTTTAAACTGATACAAATAAGGCCTAGTTTATCGTAAGACACCGGTGTTCCCTGTTGCATTTCATAACCATAAATTATTAAAATGCTAAATATATTATTTCCACTTATTTTGACCTCAAATTAAAAAAATGAAAGGGTGAAAAATATGTTTAAAAAAATATGCATCAAGGGAATGAAAATAGAAAGGAGATAGAACAAGGCTATATTTTTTCTATGAGTCCATTATTGTAAGAACCTTAAAGTTTAATTATGTTATCAAACTGATTTCTACAATTTTTAGTAATGCATTTCGCCATAGTTATAGCTAGATTAAAATAGCATGCCTGCTTTTCCTTACTGAAATATTATTTTCACTCCTCAATGTGCTTGACAAAGAGCTTAAAAATAAATATTAAGGGTAGTTATTGTAAAACACCCTTTATTTAAAGGCTTTTATCGAGAATAATTATACTACATTCTTAGATTTAGATAAAATATATTGTTACATCTCTTTAGGGGGAGCAAGCTTTTTACACCTTTCAAAACACTTAAAAAATCAATTTTCTTTTAGTATATTTTGAAGTCCCTATAGATTTTCAAAATTAGCTTTCTTTCGAGGTGTATTTGCGGAGGAAGTTGGACTTTTCAAAAGTATCCAAGACGTTCCCTTTATCTAGCTAATCGAAAGTTAAAAATAGCTCAAAGTTCCAATAAACTGGTTCTCCTGTATAAAAAAACGATCAATTCGATTCAAATATCATTCTATCATTGTAAAAAAAGTAACTAGACACAATTAAAGAAAAATGTATAGGAATTGACTGGGAGGAGAAAATCGAGAAAAGAAATTTTACTGCAAACGACAACTTGAACATTATGTGAATTTTTGATTTTGAAGAAATCTATTGTTTTGAAAATTTCAGGTTTTTCTTGGAGATTTTAATGCGATCTTTGAAAAGATATGTTTTTCAAATTGTGTTTTTCAATGGTTTTTTTAACGTAGTTTTTTAATTTAATAATATTTAACAAATATAGTATATTATTATATTACCAAATCAATGCTCGTAGTGCGTCTGACTTTACTTGCGTTTAAGAAAATAATCTTCAACATACATGCCAAGTGAGCGAATGGGAATAAGAGGAAAAGATAAATTTTAAATTTCGAAAAAATATATCTTAATATTCAACTTTTATACAAATTCACCGTATATCCATTTCTTTCGTTCTGAAATTACCTGTGATTATCTATGAGTAACCATTTCCCTCCGTCTGAAAATAATTTTTTTAAAGCAACCATTCTAAACTATATCTTTTCATTCTTATTCATTTATTTTGTTTTCAAACTATAGATAGCTAAAAACAATTAATACACGTCCTAAACTGCACGTTCCAGCTATTTTCAAAGCAACTTTTTAAAATTATTTATTTGTTTTAGATTTTTATTTATTTACTTTTTTTATTTTCAAACCCACTAATGATCATATAACCCGTAAATGATGTTGTTCATCACACCTTTTTCTCTCTTTCTACTTTATTTATTTATCATTTATTTATTATTTTTACTTCTGTTTCCAACTTTTTTTAGAAAAACTTTTTAGAACATATTTATTTCTGATCCTATCTTGAAAACTCACTGTCTCGGAAATTTTTTGCGTCCCTTCAACTTTGAGATATTGAGAGCATACTGTATTTGCATTTTATGACTGGCAATGAGTAACTCGAAAACAATATTTAAAAAAATCGTCTTTTATCTATCTCTCAATGATTAAAAATTTTAAAGCAACTTTTTATCGGAACAGGAGGAACTTCAAAAATTTTCCGAAAATAACGATAAGAAAATCCTCTTAGTTTAAAAAATATAATTTTCAGCAAACGGTTTGTAAGGAAATCAGTTAAAAAACATTAGAATCATTGTCACATTTTATTTTAATCTTTTCACTGATTTCAGTAATTTTAGTTTTACTTTTAGTTCCAATTTAAACTGAAGATTAACTCTTATTTCTTCATCAATGCTATCTAAAAGCTCTTTAGTTCATTTTTAACTAATATACCCTAACCTTTTCGTCAATTTATAAAGTTTCCTTTTTTATAATGTTTGATTCCTTTATAAAGTTTGATTGTTCGAGTTTTTTCCATTCTGTGGCCCCTATTGGGTTCCTAAGTTGTTTCCCATAAGTGAGGGATAGCAAATTAGTTTGTAGGAGAATGGTTTTTTACTAAAATTTGTATATATTTTTTTAAATTAAACATTCAATCTCGTTTATTATCTCTGTGTGATGCTAATTATTCAGAATTGGGATTTGAAGATTTGACGTGAAAGAAATATTTCTTGCGCTATTTTAAATTTATATGATATCCATTTTTCGCAAATGAGTGCGGTTGCAAATAAGAAGATTTTTGAATTGAATTGATGTTAAGATTATGTTCTGTTATTTGATATTTTTACGTGCACCTTACAGTCTATGCATCGTTTGAAACAGCTCTGTTCTGCAAAATAAATAAGAGAATAACTCTTTAAGTCTCTGAGACAAAATTTTGTGAATACTTGGCATAAGCCACCACACTTTACATGCTAAAAAAACTAGTTTTTTTTTAGGTTCTGAATTCTTTTTTCTGTGTTTTATTAAATTATTTTTTTTCATTTTAGTAGTTATTTTTTTCTTAACCAATGTATTAACTAGTATTGAAGCAACTAGTTTTTCAAAAACAACAGCTCTTAAAAAATATCTGTGATTTTTTTGTTCATCATTAGGATCATAAATTTTATACCGACTGACTCAAATATGTTGAAAGTGTCATAAATATGCTTTTATTTTTAAGCGAATTGAGTAAATTATACATAAAAATAAGTTAAGGTACCTGTACCTAACTAGTGCAAAAACATGATTTTCGACCTGCAATTATAGCTTTCTAAAAATACTTTACTTTTGTTTGTACTCGGATTATTTACTAAGCTGTAGCAGTTTTTGTGTAGGGTGATAACAGTGGATAGACTAGTGATATTAAATCTTTAAATGCGTTTATCTCATAATCAGATTTTGTTCACATTTTACATAGCATTAAACACGATATCTCATGTTGTTTTCAAAATAATTGTCTTTAATTTGTCACGTTTGCTAATGATTATTGCACACATGTTTTGATCTACAAACTGAGAGAAAAATGCAGAATTTTATTTTCTCATGCATGTTTTTTCGCAAAGACGTGTGCGGAAATATTTAAAAAATCACTTTTTTCCCTATATTGATCTCTAACTCAGTAATATATGCACTTATTTTAAGTTAATTATTAAAAACGTAGTTGATAGTCTTCTAAGAAAAATTCTCAATGGATTTTTTTTTGGCGATGGATTTTTTTACAGTGTTTAGCGTATATGCAAAAAATGCCTTATTTTTACCAAGAAATGGGCCATTTATAAAAAAAGTAATAATAATATATTTTTTGCTAGTTTTAGAAGTTTTCGCACATGATAAAACAAATAAACTAGTTGTGAAACATTTTACAATAATATTTAAAAAAAGTTGTTGAAACTAATCGGTTACCTAATTAAACACTAGAAATAGAAAACAGTTTAATTTCAGTTCATTGCAGATAATTTTAATTAGCTTCCATAAATGAAAAAAAATAGTTTGCCTGAAACTACACTGCTGCATTGCTGACAAAAACTAGCCTTAATTGTAGTTTAATTAAAATTGATTTGGTGGTTGAGTTATGCTGCTGCTGAAAAAAGATTTCAAGGTTTGCTACTTTTTATAACATGGATGCAATTTTCTAAATGTTGTTATCGACAATCAATGAAGATGAATTACTCTTATTACTTGTTTTCACAATTGGATTCAAAACTGCATAAAATAATCAGGCGAATGAAATATGAGTCACATTAAGTAAAAATCAAGATTAAAGGAATTTTAATTTATCAAAATAATTCTTGCTTGTTTGATAGCAATATTTTATTCTCAATTTTTTTTTGCTTAATAATTGTACTTAGCTAAAAATTTCTATTTTCCTAACAAGCATCGACGTCTTAAGAGGACGACATATCAATGCAGAAACGTTTTTTCGTCGAAGATTCTCTTTCACCTTCCATAACTGATTAAAAATATAGAAAAAGTGAGTTCAGTCAACTGAACTGAAGTCAAAAACTGAAGAGAAACTTTTAAAATATCAAAATAAAAATAAAAATTACAAGAAGATAATATGGATTACACAGTGAAGAAATTCCCCTCTAATAATTTGTTGCCATTTTGGTATTTGGAATTTTTTTTCAGCAATCGAAACTTCCGGGCTTACTCTAGACTTGCCTGAACTCATTTTTTTATCTTTTAAATCTTAAATTAATAATGGAGGTGAAAGAAAATTTGAGATAAAAATTTTCTCACGTGGTATGGTGTCCTCTTCTGGAGAAACAATGGCAAATGCGGAGCGATTATGGGGGTGGGAGTTGATGAGCGGAACAAAGGAAAGAGAGGTGCAGCTTCTAGTCTCTAAAAAATTAAAGAAAGTTAAATACTGTGCAACATTTTTGTTTTAATAAAACTAAACATTTGTATTCTGACATTTAATAAAATATTTTAATATTTACAAATTGATCGTAGTACTCTATAAATCATGCTATCATAACGATGCATGTATTTATATGATGATGTTAAACAAGAAAAACAGCCATTTCTTAAATGCCAAACCAAAGACGGCATTGTATGTATAAACATAATTGGTGAGAATTTCTCTGTTAAAATATAAATTTCGTAATCCATCTCTTAATAACAAACAGATGTGTATATACTTTTGAAAACATTTCCCTGAATATTTATGCACTCGGCCTGGTAATGGAATATTTACTCTATATTTTTGTTGATTTTTATGTTTCAAAATATGTAGGTTTAATATAAATCTACCCTTCAAGAATTTTGGTTTACATGCTTGTCATTTTCTATGACATATGCATATCCAACAAAAGCTTCCGTGTTTGTCATTAATAGTATGAAAAATGTTTTAAGCAAATTTCAAATATTACTTGAAATTAGTTTTGATATAAACTTATTGGTATTTTACTTTGACTTTTAGAAATATACAACTTTTACAAACATATTGATATTTTAGCCTATCTTGAATGAAAGTCAAAAGATATTTTGGAAAATGAATTTTAAAATGTATCTATTATATTAAATAGGACTTTGAAATTTATTTTGATAGTTTGCTTTTATGAATGTGATAAATTATCTTTTAATTTTTTTGTATTGTTTTCATTAAGGTGTATGACTAGTGACAAAACATGATTTTGAACAAAATTTTAGAAATTCAGTTTATTTTTAATTTTGATTCCCTATTCCCTTAGTTTTCTAAAAATACTTTACTTTTTTTCGTACTAGAACTATTTAGAAAGTTATAGCAGTTTTTTGCAAGGTGATAACGGTGGATAGACAAATGAGTTAACGTTAATTGCGTTTATCTCAAAATCAAGTTTTTTCGCATTTTACACAGCCTTATCTCATCTTAAAAAAATTGTCTACGATTTTTCATGTTTTTACCTTCTGACTCAGAGGGAAAAGTAGAATTTCATTTTTATGCATGTTTTTTCGCAAAGACAAGTGCGGAAATTTTTAAACATTTGCTTTTTTGACTACATTAATCCCTCACTCAGTAGTATATGCAAGGATAATAATTCAAAACATAGTTGATAACCTCCTAAATAAAATACTCAAGGTATTTCTTTTGCTATAAAAATTCTTTTACAGTGTTTAGCGTATATGTAAAAAAAATACCTTATTTTCACCTAAAAATGGCAATTTAAAGAAGAAAAAAATATAATTATAATAATAGTTTTTCTTGCTAGCTTCATACATTTTTACACATAATAAAATAAATAGACTAGTTTTTCAAAATTTTATATTAATATTTTAAAATAAAGTTGTCGAAAATAATTTAATACTTTAAATTATATAAACTGTTAAAAAATCCCCCTTCTTTTTTCAAACTATCTCTGTATATTTGACGTAAACCATCAAACATACTGTTTTGTAAACGAGACAGTTTTTCTCTGATTTTTATCCTAATCATAAACGGATTAAAACCGTCAATTCAAATTATAGTCTTTGCTGAACAGTTTCCAACCGATTAGTCCACCTTCTTACAAATCATTTTACAATTACTTTCTATACTTGGTCTTAGTTAGTTAATTTAAGGTTTTGAGCATCGCATGAATAAAATGGCAATGAGATCGGATTTTATTCTGAAATCGATACACTAATTGCTTACTATATCTCTTTGGTAAGTCAAGTTGCTAGACTGATTTTTACCAGTGAGCCACGACAATTTTAAATGTTTTATTTCACTCAAATACTATTTCAATAAGTAAGACGTATGAAAAACAGTTTATTATTTCCTCATATTAGACACTAGAGCTGCGGTAGCTGAGCAGATAGAGTGCTAGCCTCCCAATAATGCGACCATGGTCCGAACACTACGAATTCTGCTCTAGGCTCACATATTTCTCATTGCTGGCATAGTTATTCGCAAAAATTTTTTTGTTAAAATAACAGAGTTTGTTCGTTAAAATAGCGGAGTTTGTTTTTTACAGAAACAGCACTAATTTGCCTCAAGCACAGGTAATCTGTTTTTAAATAACAGTATTTTTCAATGAGTTTACGAAGAATCTTGCGTATCAAGTGGTTCCATGAAATTTTTAGTGCAGAAATCCATAGTAAAAAGCATACCGGAAACCGATTGATCTGGAAATTTAAAATAAACGTGAGTGGAAATAGATTGGTCATGTTCGACGTAAACCTGAAAACTTTAAAGTACGACAGGTTTCTGATTGGAATCCCTAAGAAGATTGAATACAATAGGAAAAACATGGAGAAACGCAAACTATCTACCCACGAATATAGTGAGATGGAAAGCTACAATAGAAGCTCTCTGCTCAAATTCAGAGAGTAAAGCAATATGTATATTTTTCTGCGAAATAAACGGTTTTATACGCTCACACCAGCAGACAGTTTTTTTCCGTAAATTTAAAAATTTTTTTGCAGTGTAGTATTATGTAATTTATGTGTAGTACAGTGTAGTATTTGGAGTGTAGTATTATGTAATTTATTAATTGAAATGGGAACAAGTATAAAGCATTTTCAGCAATTAAATTGGAAAAACATTACTCATTTAAATTTTATAACCTGATGGGACAGTGGAAAAAAAAAAGAACTCATTTGTCATTATTTTGACTTGCTTTGTTCTATTGTACTACTATCTATCTATTGTACTATTTACATGACAAGTATTTTGTTGAGGAATTCATAGAACGTGATAAAATGTATTTCAAGTTTATTTTCCGAAATAGTTAGTTTAAATTTGTTACCAACGTAATAGTTTATAAGCGTTAAATGCAAAAACATTAATATTCTTGTTTTATTATTCAACTTCTGTAAAACACTAGACCAATAAAATATCATAAAAGTGCTTGTTCAGAAGCTAGAAAATTGCAGTAGGTGGTTTTATGAAAGATATATAATTATTTATTGTGTTTTATTAATTAGCACCATTTATAAAAAATCTAATTTTTGTTAATAGTCCTTAATTATCTAATATATTTGTTAAAACTGCTCCTATAATTTTAGAATTATTATTCTTAATATCTAAAGTAAAATAACTGGTTCACATAGCATTATTTGGAGTAAAAAGTATATGGTCTAAGAATGATTTTTTAAATTCTTTCTTATATTATTATTTATTTATGAATCATTTTTGTCATCATTATAATTCTGTTTCAGCAAAAAGAGAAATAAATCGGAAAAGGAGAGAATAAAGAGTCTTTGCTCACCAAATACTCTATTCTCTAATAGAGTATTTGGTGAGCAAAGACTCTTTTCAATGAATTCCAGCAAAGATTAAAATATAAATTTAAGAAGCTTTGTTAAATACCCTTACTGACATTTATGTATCTTAATTACTTTTTAATTTTGGGAAGAATAAAACTAAAGCTGTAATTTTCCATAGAAGTCATATGAAGAGACATGTAGACAAACTTCCGATTTTTTTTAATTACTTTAGGGGTGCTGTCCTTTAAACTATATGTATCTTACATATCATTAGTAATCTTACAATTTTTTCTCAAAATATGTTTCATGTAAAATATAATTTTGATGTTTTTTTAAAACTTTAATGAAAAACTAAAAATTCTTATATTACGTCTAATTATGTATGTAAAAAGATACACAGGCTTGTATTTATAAAACAGTTTTCCGTAGTTTTGTCTCTAAAAGTCTGATAACAACACTGTGGCATAAATTTAAGTCAAATATATTTCTGGACTTTTCATTCGAATTCATCTGTCTAATATGATACAAAAGTTTCTAAGAAAAACGAATTTTCTTTTCTCAAATTTTTTGATATTTTAATAAAAGGGGCATATCGGTATTTTCCTCAAAAGCGTTAATCTCATATCGACCTCTAAATGTTCGCATTTAACATGGTATAAGTGTGGCATTTATCAGATGTTATTGACAACATATGTACAATGTTTTTCAAAAAGTGTTTTCATCGCTTGAATAATTTTATTAAGACGCTCTGATTAAGTTATCCTCTTTTATCATTATGTCCTTCATTGATTTTAAGATCAATATTTTTTTGATTCTTTTTGTTTTGTTGCTTTTAATGTATTAATTTTCCCCTCCTTTAACTTTTCAGTATTTTATGACTTTATTACTTGTGTTTGGAAAAATCTTTTCTTCCTTTTAAATACTCAATTTAACTTAGAATTTTATTTTTTGTTTGAATGTATGCAAGCTATATGCCAACTTTTTTATTAGATACTGTTTAATAATTATAAAAACGAATAAATCGTGATATATATTTTAAGCATTTTTTTCTATATATTTTTCTAACCTTGTAATAATCACAATAAGCTTTGTAATACCAGTAATCGAGTTCGCTAAAAAATTTAATTTTAATAAGGTGGTAAGTATAACCGCAATAGTTTCTTTTCTAAATTAAAATTATTTCCTAAACCATATTTAAACATAAAATAGTTATATTCTTAATACGTTAAAGAATAAACACTATTGTTTTGGATTTCAGAAGTTGTTAATTAGAAAATTTCTTTAACTTCATTTCAATAAAAAAAGAATTTTAATGTAAAACATGGAATTCCATAATAAATGGAATTATTAAGCTTGTATTTTCATCATAAGGGAATAATATGTTTATTAGTAAGTTTGTTAATTAGATCATATAAATTTACTTTGAAAATCAAACGCGAGGCAATGTATGCATGCAATTATCGTTATTATATGGTTTAGAAATTATTTTTAATTAAAGGGTGGCATATTTTAATTTTTATGAGTTTTTCTTGAAATATAATGTGATTAACATTCATTAGCTGAAGATAAATATGTTTAAATGCTTACAAATATTCAGTATATTATGATTAACTATTAATATATGTTTTAAAAAATTTATTAGTATTTTTTTCCATAACTAAAAATTTTTCACTTTTTTTTTAAATGAAATGCTAATTTTTTTTATAGATATTCTGTTAACAACGTATCACTAAATTAGGTTGTTTATGTTTTAAGTTTGTCAATTGTTAAGTCAATTAATGAAAAAAAATCAATTGACCAAGTTTTCAGATTTTAAAAATTATTCGGAATAATTTTTTAAATGATAGTTTAAAATGAAAACAGCTAATCATACACCTATTAAAAATTTGACATG
The DNA here is from genome assembly GCF_043381705.1 of Parasteatoda tepidariorum. Classification (NCBI taxonomy): domain Eukaryota; kingdom Metazoa; phylum Arthropoda; class Arachnida; order Araneae; family Theridiidae; genus Parasteatoda; species Parasteatoda tepidariorum. Next base: position 41,022,362 of record NC_092209.1, on the reverse strand, counting down.
GTCACTTTTTGCAGTATATTCATGACTGTAGGGATTACTGAAGGGAAACAAAGATAATTCATTCATAAGATAATGAGGGTAGTCTTTTGTTATAAAATTGAATTTGCTTAAAAAACAGCCTATATACTAATAGCAAAATTTAATTAAATCATATACACGAATTAGTGTCACATGCATCGGTAAGACAAATGATAGGGATGACAAAACAAAGATATTTTAATTGGACACAGGTTACGTCAAAAAAGCACCTCTGTGCGATCATTTTCGGGAGGCATGGATTTTGTCCCATAAATTTGTGTTGAAGAAAACCTTTAGGAGAGACCATCAAAACCTTCCACTGCTACCCTATAAATCTTTGCCCCTAATGCAGAAGGGGTCAAATAACAGAGCACAAAAAATATCAAGAAAAAATATTAACAAAACTAATAAGTAGATTTAAATGTATTCAAAAGATTTGAGAGTGGCTCTTATTTAGAGAGCTCTTTTTATAGTCTCTGAAAGAGATCGACAACCTCATACCAGAGTGCACTAAAAGCGATGCTATCAATGATTTACTTTCATAGTTGAAATTTAAATTAGAAAAGAAAGTTATTTTCGAAAAAAAAAACACCAAGCATCTCAAACAAACAAACCTCTTCTCATTCCTTAAAGCTAACTAATTTTTAAGATATAAAATTAAATGCAAACTAAAACAAAAAACATAATTTTTTAATTAATTCATAATATCTCTATCATTCATAATGTGTACATTTGCTTTTACACATAATTATATCATTAAAGGTCATTTTTATTGACGCTAAATTTTATTTATCGATCCGGTTTTCATGGCGCCAACACACGTGGTATTTCATGTCCGAGAAAATGACAGTGAGTGAAATTAAAATTGCTTGTGAAAAAACATGCACCTTCAATAACATTTTGAAGTCAATGAAGGTTACCCCTAAAAACGACCAACCTCCATTATGGACCATTTTACTATGGAACAGAGAGTGGTCACTCCCGAGAGGGATTTCACCTTCAACCACAGCGTTTCTCTTGTCTTCCAACCAACGAAATAACTTTTTTTCTTCTTTCCTCCAAGCCCTGATCATGTACCTAGGTTATGAAAAACCCTTAACCATATAGCCCAGGACTTGGCCACTAGTCCAGATCACTCCAGCCTAGGAACGGGTACCTACTCTATTGCTGTGTGCTTTAATCCAGGAAATTTGCATTGATGTGTGTTGAAGTTCTTGTTGAATATCAAAAAAAAAATTCTATTATTTGTGACAAACTCAAGAATTGATGATATTGATGCTTTTGAGTCTGACCAGAGGATATAACTATCATTATTATTGAAGTTTTTAGTGCTCTAATATATTTAATTCATTCAAAGATTGCCAACTCTTTGGCTTGAAAGATTGAATTTTCCCTTTCTAATGTGTAAAGAAAGAAAGAAAAAAAAATTTAGAACTATCTAATAATAAGGAAAAAAAATATTATATATTCCTTGAAACAAGGGCGAAGATGTTAGAAATCTGTTTTAATTATATAAAGTATATTTCCTGGTTTGCTAGCTGGTTGACGACGGTTAAAAAGTGGAATCTCAACTCTGAATGGATTGACGAAACTCCTTCAGTTCATGTACGTAAGTTGGACTGGATGATGAGGAGGCTCTGTGGTGACAGTTCAAATTTAGGTTGAAGTCTTGGTTAGATGAATGTCAATTTATGCAATATTCTTCCCTTTCTGTGCAGTTTTTTAACACTATGGCCTTTGTAGTCGCATTTCTCACAATAACAATGAGACTCTGTACAGGAGTTTTGATGGTGTCCAATTGTTTGGCATTTTCTGCATCTGAGTAATACTAGTCTTTTTTTGATGGTACACCTATGAAGTCCAGTGAAAAAATGTTGAAGTTTTAGAAGTGTTGTGGAAAGTCAGTGGTTGACTCTGATGATGATGTGAAGCTTTGTGCTGTCTCTTTTATGGGGTATGTTTTAAGTTAGTTTTATGACATCGTAGTTTGGATTAAAATATCCATTTATCTTTATTACGTCAATTACCAACGAAATCTTTATTACGTTACCAACGAAATAACTGCAGCATTCAACACCTTTGTCTCCAGAGCTCTTAAAATGTGTTCCTCGTCTAAGCTTTTAAAGTGTTAAAATTAATAACATTGAAGCCATCACTCAAGATGGAAGTTATCCTCTCCAGATTATTGATACAATTGTTAAAAAGATGTATAAACGTGTTCATAGTTTTAACTATAATTATGCCAAATCCGAAAAAAAGTAATTTAGTTCTGCTCATTTCTCCTTCCAAGGTTTAGGAAAAAATTGTAATTAATCAATTAATTTTCACTTTATTTTGAAATTTAGATTAAATTAAAAAGATATTCTAAAAGATAATATCAAAAACACAAGTTTAATTTTAAGTTGAAAGAAAGATTAATCAGAGTTGACAGTTGCATGGCAGGCCTATAATTAAATAATTTTGTTTTTGGAAATTTTAATTAAATATTTTTTTAGCCGAATGTAATTTTCCCAAGAAAAATAAGTGTGAAAACATTTGATAAACAATGTTGTAATTAATTACGAGGATTTTAAGCTTACTTTTGCAGGGAAGGGCTTCTGCAGTTTGTTTGTGCGGAATCGCGATTTCAGTTACTAAATCAAGGGTAATCTGATTAAAAAATGTTTGCACAAACCTACTGGAATAAGGTGACATTTATTTTATTTCTGGCTCTATGGGAACACCAAAAAGCTCGGCAATCTATATAATAAGCTCTAATAATAAAACACAGTTTTAAAATATATGATAAAATTTAGTTAAATTTTATCACATATGAAATCATACATAGAATTCACATATATCACAGATAAAATTTAGTATTTTTTTCAAAATATAACTTAGAACATGACTTAAAAAATCTTTGATTGGTTTACTGTACTTCTTACATTTGTATATTTTACTAAATGTGTATAAATAAGAACTATAATTTAGAAAATAAGAATTTCAAGTAAAATGTTACTATATGAGCAAAAAAATTACCTACTGAATGGTTTAAATATCATATATTTTGGTTTTATTTTTCGATTTATAAACAGACTGATTTAGTTTTACTGGAAATGCTATTAACGTACAGTACGGTACTTTAACCAGAACATTTTTCTCCGTATAGTAAGTCAGTTTTTTTTCGAAACGTAAAACAAGTCAAAAATAAGATTTATTTTGTGCCCCATACATAGAATAAATTTTAATATATTCTTTTTAATCTTTCGAAAATGATGCTAACAATAAATTAATCTCAAGTTATCACAGATTATTTGCAATAAGCGACAATTTTTAATCATGCCAATCATGATTAATTCATTGTTTAAACCTTAAGTAACATCAGACTTTTTTTATAGAAATTTTTTTTCAAGAAAATTGACATGCATGTTTTATATTTGGATCATTAGATTAGTAGTTGAACTTCTATATAATTATTTATAGTGAAATTACGATTTTCATGCACGAAATTATAAATCTCATAATTGCTTTATTGCTTATAAATTGCTTTATTCTAAGCCATATACATATTTTTTTAAATATACATTATTATAATTATATAATACAAAATATGATTAGATACATAGTAGACCACAAATTGAAGCCCATAGATTTAAGAAAGTACAGCAATATTTCTTGGGTTTGATTTATTTTCATACTATTCTTGCTCGTTAAGAAGCAAAATTGACATATGTGAGAAAGTTGTATTAACGATTTTAGACATATCGGTGATTTATGATTTTTCTTGCTTATATAAATTTCCTTCTTACTGAAGCTGATTTTCTGAAAACAGAAAATTATTTTATTAAGAAAACCTTTATAAAAATGTATTAAAATTTAAATAAATCTTTATCACGCAATTCGTTGATGTAATTAAGTTTATTTAAATCAACTGATTTTCCTTAAATAAATCGTTGATTTAAACAAGTTTTTTTAATAAAGTGATTGATTTAAAAATTTACAAGACATTAGAATATGAGATATTTTGAATTTTTTTTTTACTGATTTTGGTGGTTTTAATATTTTTTGTAATTTATTGGCGTGCTAATGAGTTTAGAATAACAAAAATACATTAGTATTTTGTTTTTGATTGTTTGAAATGACAATTTAAAACTCACTCTTTCTTTTCTTTTGAGATTTTTAGAATGCCAACTAAGTTTTTCAGAATGCCAACTAAGAAAAAAGTGAAAATTTGTGTAAGTTTTAAAAATTCTATTCTTGGAAATTATTTAATATTTAATAATTTGTTATCACAAGTCGTATTACATATTTAATAATTAAAAGTTCGTCATAATAAGTCTTCAAAAGCAATATTAAATATTCAACTGTCATTACTAAAATCGGGGACAATTTCTTTACACAATTTATTTGATTAATTTATTAATTTAAAATAATAAAGAGACTTACCAATAAATATTTGCTAACCTAGTGAAGTCGCTTTGATCTACCTATACAATGATATTTTATCTATAATTTTTTGATTAATGGGAGATTGGGAGGAGTAGGGTAAAATTGGATATATCAATTGTAATGAAATTAGTTTTTCTTTTTAGTGGAGTAACTCCAAAAAAAAGTTTTTATTTTTGAGTCTGGTGAAGGCAAAAAAGTTTATTTTTGATGGTAAAGGCACTTTACCAGTAAAAAAAGGTCCTGCCATACTGGCCTGTTGTTGATTAATTTATGGCGTCTGTTTAGATAAGTTAGTTTGACTTTGTCAATTCTCTAATGTTCTCTTGTTTTACAGTTCTAGATCCTTAGCTCTAACAGGCCTTAGCTACACGTTACTTCATCATCATCTATAAATCTGAAAAAAGTACTTATGAAATATGGATATTTTTTAAATGAGAATAATCAACATCCTACCGATCTCTTGTTTAAAAACCCAAGTGCCCTAGTTTTAAATGATCTCAAAACAACAATTTAATTCAATATTAAAGCATTTTTATTTGTTTCTTAGAGATTGTCTTCTTTTAACGTGTGGTTTCTTATAAATCTGGTGATTTTTTTACTTTACTTGGCGATAACTATTTTAGCGTACACATGACACTTGCGTTTTCATTTTCTTGGAGGACGTTTATGTCCTTTTGGGCTTAACCCTGCAGCCACACTATCCAGATTATTTTCTAAATTTATTAATTTATATGTACGCAAAATTACATTGCATTCTTATATAAATTATGATTTATTTCTCATAATAGTCAAACCCCGCTACAGTGAACCTTCAAGGGACTGAAATTTTGGTTCACTATAACCGGGAGTTATCTATATCCGTTACGCAAGCAATTTAACTAATGGTTGCCAAACTCCTCCATTTTATTACACATTATTCAAATAAATGATTGGAAAATATTATGTAGTAGTAAAAAATGTGTTATTTTTCATTACTCTTCGTCCTGCGTGCAAAAAAAAAAAACTGTAATTTTTTGCTAATGAGCAATCCTCAACATTAGATATGGAAACACTTCTTGACTCTCAGATAATTTTTCCTGCATTTCTGTTATTCCACTTCTTAAACCAGCCTAACTTGCCATTCGAGCAAATAAAAGTAGTGTCATAAAATCGCTAAGCAAATTCATCGACATTTGTCTAGATACTGGAAGATTACGACTTCTTCGAATAGTGAACCTCTTCAGTAATGCTTTTTCAACATCCTAGTGATTTGCTTTTTTCAACTTTTTTCTGCCCTCTAAAAATTTTTCAAGGGCAGAAATTATTAATTACCTATTTTTCCATATGTTACAAACTGCAAATTTGATTAGTTTATATTCCCTGCAAATATCAACTTGATTGCATCCATTATAAATTTTTCTGATTATGCCCATTTTATCATCAATTGAGAACGTTTTACGTTTACTGATCGCCATAGTTAAATTTATATACTTGTTTGCAGACTTTTTTTAACTGAACTGAGAGCAAAAAGGAGTTGAAATGAGAGCCTTATCAACACATATTAGTGTCTAACGCTTTGACCAATAATGAATGATTACTCATTCCCTCTGGCAGAAAATGCATATTAATCCCACTGACATTTTACAGGTGCATCAACTGCCTGGGTTGAAAACATCTGCTTGATTTGTTTAGGGATTGGAAAGTGAGATAAACGAAGCTAACAATGAAAAATGCTTATCGCTGCATTCCCCTCTATAAATTGTTTTAAACATTGGTATATGTATTTATTTTGAAGTAGAAATTTCAAAATTATTACACAAAACAAGAAAAAAAAGTCGAAGACAGAAAAAAGTTCATTATATCCTACTTCCTCACTTTTTTGGTACACTAATCCTCAAAAAATAACATTATACGTGTATGGCAAGGCACGGGACAGAACATTTTGTTCACTATATCCGGGAGTTCACTATAAACCGTGTTCACTATAGCGGGGTTTGACTGTATTTCAATTATAAATTTTAACTATTTATATTGGTTTTTAAAAATAATCTCTAAAGATATGCAAAAAATCTTTTTTTTTCTTCAAAATAATGACATAAATTTCGAACTCAGCTTTATTTCTTCCTATGTTTTGCATTTTCTCAAATTCTCGAACTTCTTTTGCTTAGAAGAATAACAAAATTTTTACAACAAAATAAATTAATAATATTTAAGCAATTCTAGTCCTATCTGTTTAAAAAATCATTGAAAGGAACATAAATTACTTTCACTTCCTTTTAAAGCATTTTAAGACTTATAATCATTAAATTATTGCAATGCTTGACTGCCTGCTCTCAGCTTTTGAATACAAGTACCTCGTCCGTGTAAAATTCCTTTTGGGTTTTATTCGGCTCGCATTTGAGACCTTTATAAGTAATTGGATACATAAATCTTCTTTCATATTTATACTGTAAGATCTTATACAAAATAACACAAATATTAAGTGAAACATATCTCTTTTCCATCAGATAATGATTAATGTAGCAGGAACTGACGGTAATTGAAATTTATGCTCCAATAAAATATTGCTTAAAAAATTAAGTTTATGTTTGAAATTTAAGTTAATAATTTCCTTTTTTTATCAAAATATATTTTTATTATTTGTATTTTTTTTCACTTTTATAAAGTGAAAACAAATAAACTATAGAAAAAATAATTTTAAAATAATTTGTTTAAGCGTCAACTAATGATGCGAAATAAATACGTTATTTGAAATTTAAAAAACTTTTTAAATTGTATGAAATTTTTTAAGGTATTCAAATGCAAAGTAAACATTTTATTTCTACTTAATGTTATGTGAAATAACTGGTAAAATTTCAGTTAAAGACTTATCAAAATGATTTTTTTTAATAAAAATTAAAGCAAATTAAAATTTAAATATATTTTACACTTTTCAATTTACAATTATAATAGAAATATTTTTTTATTTTTCACCCGTGTTTAGCGTTTCATTAGTAAAAATTAATTTTAATTTAGCAGATATTGTTTATTCTTCTTACAAAAACAGGCTTTTAAGCTACTAATAATGTTATAACTTAACATGAATGATAAATCTCACTAATAGCGAAATTTTATAATGAATTGCTTCAATAAATAAAAAAAAAAAAAGAATAAATAATAAAGTAATGTCTCTTCTACATAGCAAAAAACTTTAGTTTTTTTTCTTCTATTTACGAGATAAATTTAAAGTAAATATATTTCTGTAGTGAAATACATTTATTTGAAAAACTATAAGTATATAATATTATTAAAATCTCTATCATTATACGCTTGCAGTATACATTAAAAGAAATGCATTTATAAATATTTTCATAATATATGCAGTCTAAAACTGTAATGTTTCTATTGATATATTAATGTACAGAAAAAAACGAACTATTAAGAATAATACTGAAACTGTAAAGGACATGAGTAATCTCATTTTTTAGAAACCAAAATGATCACTTAATTAGATAATTTCATTAATAAAATTTTATAATAAATTAATAATATTATATCCTTATAGTTTTTTAATAAATATATATATTTCCCTAAAGAAATATATTTACTTAGTTTTGGGAATTTAAACTGCAGCAAGGAAAGAACTATTAAGAATAATATTGAATTTCAGTTATAACTGTAAAAGACATGAATAATCGCTTCCTTTTTAGATCTTTTAGATTTCAGATGAAATAATTATGTATTTTCATTAATAATATTATTTGATCAATACATAATATATATAGTTCTTCAACTAAATGTATTTCACTTCAGAAATATATTTACTTTGCGTTTTGGGAATTTAAACTGCTGCAAAGAAAGAACTATTAAGAATAATATTGAATTTCTGTTATAACTGTAAAAGACATGAATAATCGCTTCTTTTTTAGATCTTTTAGATTTCAGATGAATTAATTATGTATTTTCATTAATAATATTACTTGATCAATACATAATGTATATAGTTTTTCCACTAAATGTATTTCACTTAAGAAATATATTTACTTTGCGTTTCGGAATTAAACTACAGCAAAGAATCAACTAATAAGAATAATATTCAATTTCAGTTAAACCGTAAAAGGCATAAATAATTGCTTCTTTTTTGGAGATAGAATCGATTAACTTGATAATTTCATTAATAATATTACAAGATCAATACATAATATTATATATTTATAGTTTTTCACATAAATGTATTTCACTGTAGAAATATATTTACTTAGCGTTGGGAAATTAAACTACAGCAAAGAATAACCTATTAAGAAAAATATTGAATTTCAGTTCTAACAGTAAAAGACATGAGTAATCTCTTTTTTTAAGAAACTAAATCGATCGATTAATTAGGTAATCTCATTTTACATTCTCACTTTTCCATTAAGAGTCATTAGAAAATGGCTTTATGTCTTGGAGATGATCATAAAGTTACTAAGTCCATTCTTCACCAAGGAAAAGAGGAGGCTAATTGTGTGCCTCTTTTTATTTCCCTTCTCCTTAAAAGTAATATTTGGTTTCCAATGAGCATTTAAGATGTCAAAATGAATAATGCTTTTAACATAAATAGTTGTGATTAAATTTCATGAAGTATTTTCGCCATGACACTTCCACCAACATCAATTTAAATATTCTTTTATACCATTTGACAAATTAAATGACATTTTTCTTTTTATCAATTAAAGTTCAAACAAGATAAAAATATAGAAGTCAAAATTCTGTAAATATAAATTAGAGGAAAACCATGACATCTATTGAAAAATATCTAAGTAAATAAATGTTCTAGAAAGTTTCGGTTTATTTAATAAAACCCATTTCAAAAGTTTTAGGAATTACAGCAAAGCGAACTGTTAAAATATAGGCTTACTTGAAATGGAAATAATAATAACTTTCTTGAAGTAAAAATATAAGCTGTAAAATCCCAATTAATATAAATTGAAAGATGCTTACAAACTATTTGGAAAATTAGATAACATTTTGTATTTCATCGTTTAAAGTTTCTGCCAATATTCTATAATAATAAATTACTCAAAAAGTCATGAAATTAACTGGAGAATTACTAAATAAATTGATGTTCTAAAAAGTTTTGATTTTTTTAAATGTTTGGAACATTTCATAAATTTTAGAAAGTATAGCAAAACAAAACTATTGATACATAAGATAACTTGAAACAGAAATAAAAAGTGTTTTAAAACTTTAATGTGTCAATGCGGTAATTTTGCCAAATTTTTTTTTCTGCGTGTATGCGTAGAAGTTATAATTATAAAACGTTGAGTAAATATTAGATAAATGAGAATAAGTGCGATTGACCCAATGCAAGAATCCAGTCACCTTCGTTAGCCCGATGGCTATTTTAGTTTTAATACAATATCAACTAAACACAATTTGGAACAAAATAAAAACTATTGTAAGCATCGAACATGCATATAAAACACTGAAAATACTTAAAAACCCATTATATTGCTTAGTGTATGTATAAGAAATAAATTATATGATAATCTACACTGGTGGACAAAATTAAGACAACATCAGAATTGAACACAGCTTCAATGGGCTAATGTTCTCTTCACCGATGAGTTCAGATTCAGTCTACAACCTGATTCTGGACGGTTATTGATATGGAGGGAACTTGGAATCCGATACCATCCCAGCAACATTATCGAAAGGGACCATTATGCTGGTGGAGGACTCATGGTTTGGGCAGGAATCATGCAAGATACCCGCACACCTCTCCATGTGTTTGACAATGGTTCCGTGAATGCCCAGAGGGGCGCTCTTGGCCCTGAGTTCATTTTTATGAACGGCAATGCACGACCACATAAGGCTCTCATGGTTGATGAGTATCTGGAAAGCGAGGATATTCAACGAATGGATTGGCCAGCCAAATCTCCTGACCTGAATCCTATTGAACATGCTTGGGATGCTCTTGGGAGAGCTATTGCGATGCTCCAACCTCCCCCCAGAACCATTCTGGAGTTAAAAATTGCTCTGGTGGAAGAATGGGAGGGTCTTCCACAAGTCCTCCTTAACTCCCTTATTAACAGCATGCATACTCGTTGTGCATGCTGTCTGTCTGTCAGGGGTGACCATACACCATACTAGAGGCAACACACACTGTACAAGCCTCACTTTTATTGTCATCTTTTATCCTTAAGTTCAGACTACATTGGATTTATTGGCAATAGGTCTTGCCAGTGAATGGCACTTTTATTTTTGTTTTGCATAGTTAATTATCATGGAATAAGCTATATCCATACCAAATTTCATTTATTTATATACAGTATTTTTTGAGATATTTGAGAAAATGTCTTCCATCTCTTAATTTTGTCCACCAGTGTATGTTGACAACGCTTTTATTGAAAAAAGTTTCGAAATATTAGTCTTGGTGTGGTTTCGTATGGTTGGATGATAAGCCCATTAAAAGTAAATCAGATTGGCTGATTGAGTTGCAGCCAAACAATTGGTATACAATATCTTTATGTTTCAGCTATAGTAAAGCATGCCGTCATTGTTATTATGGTTAAATGATGCAGATTTGACTCGGTTTTAAATATTATCAGTAGCAACTAAAACAGTATTAGCCTCCATCTGTCAGTCTTAGTTTATTTACATTGAAAAATTAGAAGAAAAGTACAAAAAAATTTTATTTTCTTGCACAATTCCTATCAATGTGAATTAACTCGTGGCAGAGGTAGAGATTTTTGAAATTTGTAAAATATACTAAGCGATCTATAGTTAGTGATTGCTGTCGCTAAATATTAAAAAGTGAAGTTGTTCCAACGTGGGGGATAGTAACTTTCCCTGAGTTCTTACTAAAAAGTTAAATAAAAATTCTTGTCTCGAATTTCTGAACTTCTTGGACTTCTAAATGCTTAGGGTGTGTGTTTAAGACACTTTTTTCATTTGAGACCTATATTCCTTCCTTTTACTGTCGTAAAAACCAATGTATCAATTCATTCTAAAATCTGTGATATTAAATATGTTTAAAATGCTTATTACTGTAAATATTTACACAAACATAAGCTACTTTATATCATCAGAAAAATCACTAGCACTGTTAAATATAGCAAGTTTAAAACCATTAACTAACCCTAATTATATTCACAGCAACACTTTTATTCATGACTGTACTAGTTTTATATCTAACAACTAACTATCTAACAACACGGCTTGAGTAATTTTAAATAGAAAAATATTTGCTTGGGAATTTTAGTGATGGAGTTTAAGTGAATTCTAAATATCGAACTATTAAAAAGACTACTGAACAAAACTGTTGGAAAAGAGTACAGTTTTCGTCCGCAAATTTAATCTTTACATTCGAGCCATCACCATAAAATTCTACGATTACGAGCAAAGCGTTAATTTAAAATTCAAGTGACTGTATTAAACATTGTATTTAATTCATATTATATACATATGTTGGGATGCAATAAAAATAAAGTGAAAAAATCAAAAGTATGAATAAAAAATGTACATTTATTTCTAACAAGTATTATGATCAGTGTCGTCATTTGCTTAAGGACGGTATTTTTTTAAACAGGAATTAAGCATTTTTATTGCTTTAAATTAAGTTGAGAGAAAATAATCCACAAAAAAAATTAAAATTAAGTGTGTTTAGTTAGATTCAAGTATTAGAAGTTATTGCAAGATGGAATTCTACACTTGTTTATAGAAATACAAAGATTATATTTTAATTGTTTTTAACTAAAAAAATAAAATAGACAAAAAGAAAAAAAGGTCTCAAGGAAATTATTTTAAAACTTAACACAAAATTTAAAAATTTTTGCTTGTTGAAAAACTGCACACAACAAAATTGAATGTTCTCATTTATTATTTCTTAAATTTATGAATTATTAGTTTTTGAAGAATTTCAAAGTGAGTATAAAAATTTAAACAAAAAGACTGCATTTTTTTCTTGTTACACAAGCACTTACCACTACAAGTAGAGCTTTGTTGTACATTATAACCTATAACAAATACCTATACTATTAAAAAATTAGTAAATGAAAAACAACCGACATTATTTTTTAATGTTAAAAAGCATTTAGATGATCAAGCATAGTTAAATATGTGAGATTAAAAATAAATCATGCTTTTTATTTAAAATCGCACTTTTGATTCAACTTTCAAGGGCATGAAAAAATGCAGTTTAATTTCCTTCTGAAGGTATACGTTCTTCCATTCGGTTCCTGAAATTATTTTTCTTTCCAGAAAGTTCTGGCCTGTTTAAATTAGTACATTTGCATTGCTCGTATCGACTGATGTTTAAAGTGGCATTTTTAATAATATTGTCACTGGTTCTTTAATTCATTAATAGAACCTTAAATTTTCTTATATCTTTAACATATTTCATTTTTCTATCACCAAGATTCCCAAGTTACCATTTAAGCTTTTTTCTATTCCTTTCTCTTAGAATTCTAGCTGCTTTCATGATTCGGAATGTGTAACACCATTTATCTTAGAATTAGTTCAGCCTAATCCAACACTTGTGCTATAAAAATGTCATCCGCTTTTGCCTTCTAACTACATTAGAAATTCTAACTTTTCCACCATTTTTTTTTTAATAAAAACCTAACTATTTATTTTTTTAGAGTAGAGTAAGGGTCAAAAATATTCAATATATAATACTGCTGTGTTAGTGGGCTAGTAACAAGTAGATATTATGCTGCTATATTAGTGCGATAGTAACGCAGATCTAGCATAATATTGGGGCTTTATTCGTTCGATAATGACACAAAAATAGCATATAATGCAGCTATATTGGTGCGATAGTAGCTCACAGGTAACATAAAATGCATTTATCTTGGTGTGATAGTAATGCATAGATAACATATAATCAAGCTATATTAGTTCTAAAACAACATATAGATAACATAAAATACAGCTCTTATGACTTAAACCAAATTATAAATTTTAAGAGTTGCTCTATTAAAGCGTATAAAACTCCAAGGTCGGAGGGTTTTACTTTTGGCTAAAAAATCATCTTATTAGTAAAGAAATCTTTTGAAGCATACTGACAGTAAATAAAAGTCTCATTTGTAACGAATGTAACCCTACGAAAACTACATAAAATTGCGTATAATTGAACTTATTTGAAAGGAAAACGTAAAGTTGCTAACGAAAAATGGAAAAATAAAGTTGAGAAAGCAAAACAAGATGAAACCACAATAACTAAGAAAGAAAAAAAGATGAAAAACAGAACAAGAAAAACCACAGTGGCCAAGAGGGGCAAATCAGAGTAAAAAGGTTTCCATGTACTATGGAGGATATGGTAAGGAACAATAAAGCATTCTTACGAATAAAACAAGATTCCAGGGAATCAAGATGAGCTAATGTGACTGGAGTGGAAGTAACTTCGCCCTTATCGAAATTGAATTTATACCTAAGATTCCAACAATGTGCAGCAACTGATGGTTTTTCGAATTCTTGATAACAGACATATCTGTTGTGTTCCTTAAATCTAAATTTTAAAGAGCGTCTAGTTTGTTCGATGTAGGCAAGATCACACTGACAAGGATTAAGATAAATGCACCAGCGAATAACTTTAAAACCAAAATGGGAGAAGAAATTAGCAATTTTATAACAAACTGGCGAAAACAACGGTAAAGCAACAAGATCTCTTGTAAGTATTAGTTGTAGATGAGAGCGTTTGGGTCTCTGGCATTGAACATTTGAGTTTTCTCATCTTTATTTTCCATTTTTTGTTGGCAACTTGACATTTCTATTTCGGGTCGCTTTTATTTCTTCCCATTCACGTCTGAAAGGTCTTGAAAATGGACGCTTATTTTTTGAGTGCTTGAAACGCGTCGACTGAAATTTCTCAGTAATGATTGTTTCTTTTCTTTTTTAAATCTTTATTTGCGTATTTTAAAAGAAATCTGTAATTAAAACATAAATAAATCATCAGATGAAATTTATGCAATGGAAAATGAAAAATCGTATTTATTAAATTATAAAATTAATAGTGCACTAGAAAAATCTTGATTTTTTCAGGTTAAGAAACAACCATTTTCCTACCTTAACAGTGCCCATTCATTTTCAAATATGAATTTATTAATACAAATTCTTAAATAAACTGTGTTAGCTAAAAAACTAAATTTTGAAAAAAAATAATAAATTAATAATTATTATTTATTAACTAGAAAAATTAGTAAAACTGACTGTATTTATTCAAAAATAAGAACAATCGATAATAGATTTGTTTAGATTAAGGAACAACAAAATTTATAGAGTGATTATTTATTTGCAAAAATAAATTTAGTAGTTAAATGAATTAATAAATCAATGTTTGTTAAGCAACTAAATTTCGAAAAAAATCTAATGAATTGATCACAATAATATTAATTTACAACATTAGTGTGTAGATTCAATATAATCCTAGGTTTAAGCCTCCTTTCCATTAAAACTTAATTGCCAGCAAATAAAACAAAATCTAAAAGCCTATTTAGGTCATCATTTCATTAACGCAAGTCCTTAAATCTGAACTAATCTGGTTTCGTTTAGAAAAAAGAACTCTTAAACGGTACTTCATTATATTTTATCAATGCAGTTTAGGAAGTTTATTTGCCAGCCAAATTTCTTCAATTAAATAACATTTTAGAAAATAAATTGTTATTTAAAATTAAAAGTTATTTAATTTATGGTTTATATTTTTTCAGCATTCATACTACTTGGTTTCTATTTGCATTTTTGATCAATGTAGATTAAGCAATAAAATTATTTGATTTAAGCAATGATTAGCAACAATTTTTTAAGTTTTTATGAAAATTTTCCATGTGCAAACCAGTTTGATGCGAGTATTCTCTGAGAAAACCCACTATCTATGAGAAAAAAGTATGGTCAAAACTACAAGAATATGATAAAATTAACCTACTCGTTCTATGGGAACACAAAAAAACTCGGTAATGCTTACCGAAGCTCTTTGATGATGACTTTTGTAAAACTATAAATAAAATATGGTTCTAACTTACGCGATAAAACTTTTAAATCTTGTAAAATTTGATAATTGTATCATGATAACTCAGAATATGGCATAAAAATCACTTATTCAGTTAAATATTTACTTTTCGGGTTTGTGTTTCTTACTAAATGTGTATTAACAAGAACTATAATTTTGAGAAGCATAATTTCTGAAAAATCGTTGTCATATGAACTAAAAAATTACCAAGTGAATGGTTTAAGTACGGCACATTTTGGTTTTAATGACTAATTTTTTTAACAGAAATGTAATTATACCATATATTACAGTAATTTTACCGTAATATATGATTTGATATTTATTTGGTACGTATGGTATTTCGTTTGCTTTTTTTCTTCCGTACAGAGAAAGCTGGCATAAATATATTACATGATTTAAAACTTAATTCACTTCAAAAATATACAAAATGGAAACAACTCTCGACATGTTTTAAGCGCTCAAAACTCGGTGCCCATTTTCTAGACTTACCGGTTGCGTATGAGAAGAAACAAAATTCATTACACTTTTGTCTCTTCTCATTTACCTCTGGCAAATATTGAAAATGGGCGTCTATATATGAGTGCTTTAAACACATCGACTGTTATTCCCACTCTACTTATTTTTGCAAGCAATGAAGTTTTTATTCAAGTAATATCTAATCGCTTCGGTTACTTGGGATAATTAATTTAATACTTGAAAATGTGGTTTTAATTACTAATCCTAAAAAAAGCATATTTTCCAGTTATAAGATATTATATTTATAGGATTAAACATTTTTAATAGGTAGCATATTTAAAGAGATTTTATAACATTATGGTAACATAAGCTGAAAGCTATCCGACGATGATTTATTTCGACTCACTATACACCATAAGACGTACTTGTACAGCGCAAAAAAAAACGAACCACCCTGAATTTCTTTTGATTTAATGATCGGATCTTCGCGTTTTACGTCTCAATTTTAATAGTTTGAGAGGTTGGCCTCAAATATGACAATATTTTAAGTTACAGAATAAGACACAAAAACGTACTTTCTCTGAGTATGCAAACCTATTCTTTAACGGATTCGGATTTCTGACCTCCAAAAAAGCCACAATCTTGGAAACATGGACCCCAAAGTTTGGTCAGGAGGGAGATACAAAAATCGGACCTCTTAATCTTAACCTTATATTTACGTATTTCGCGTATTTTTGCGTATTTCAGCAATCGTATTTTTGCGTATTTCACCAAGCGTATTTCACCATATATCTCGAGAAGTTAAGAGAATTGAAAAAATTTGCACAAAATTATAAAATTTGGATGTCCAAAGATAATTCCGCTGCAAAAGATAAATTTTAATGAATATTTATTATTATTTTTATTATTTTATATAATAGTAGTCGAAATATTTTTGAATTGTTAGGTATACAAGTTTTTACGACATTTTAAAGTTTGTAATTTTACATAGCAAAATACATTTGAGCGAAATTGGTTGAATAGTTCCTGAGAAATCGAATTTAAGTCGTATATTTAAAATTCGATTTCTTAGCCATTCAACCTATTATTCTTCATGCCATTCAACCGATTTCACTCAAATTAGGTATTTTGCAATGTAAAATTATATATTTCAAAATGACGTAAAAAACTGCATACCTTTTATTTCAAAACTTTTTCGTCCATTATTAAATTATATAATAAAAAATAATAAATATTTACTGAAATAATTATAGCTTGTGTAAAATTGCATAGTTGTGTAGCATATTTTTTGCATGTTTGTGTAAATTTTTATTATTATGTGACATTTCAGTTTAAAAGTTCTCGATATATAGCAAAAAATGCAAAAAGTAAAATAAACATTAAAGGGCCCGCTCTCCTGATCAAACTGTGGGGACCATATTTTCCACATTGCGGCTACCCTTATATTCTGGGGTTCAGAAATTCTATTCCATCGAAAAAAATTTAAGTTTATTCAGAGAAAGAATGTTTTTGTGTCTTACTTCGTAACATAAAATATCGTCTAATTAGCAAATTTTGGGTCATCCCTTTTAACCATTAAAATTGAGTCCTAGAATGTGAAAATCCGATCATTAGATTAAAAATTAATCTGAGTGGTCCTATTTTTTTGGCGCAATGTACCTGCCTAAAATAGCAATTTTGAAGATTTTAATTCCTAAATAAACTGATTTCCTAATCACTATTATTTATTATTTTAATACTAATTGTGCCATTATCTGTTTTTTTTTTCAAAAAAATTATTCATGACATTTTTAGCATTCTTTTTCCAAAAAAGAAAAAAAATATTAGAACCTAACTTATTAAAGTATTTTTAAAACGTATGATTTCTTTATAGTTTTTAGTAATGAGCTATTTCGACTAAACTAAATAAATAAATTAAATAAGATTTGTAAAGCTATAAAATTTAAACATATATATTGAATCGTTTGAGGAGTATGATAATTTCCGGATAAAAAAGCGAAAAAGTTGCATATTCTTATTAATACATTCCACTCTAAAATCTTTCCTTTTCCTCAATATGTCAATAATATCCATTAATTCTCCTATTCAGTTTGACTTTGGTGATGCATCGTTTTCTATTAAAAGAGAAATTGGAAAAAAAAGGACAGTTATTGTGAGAAGAATATTTGTTACAAAAATAAAATTATCGGTCGTTGTATTATTGAAAAGTTTCTTTCTAGGTTTCTCGCTTACTTCCATTCTATAGCAATAATATGATAATATCTCCTGAAAAAAAATCTGTAATTTTAGAATTTAAATAAAAAACACTATAATCAATCTTAAAAGTTACTGATTAAGTCATTTTTCAGCTATATTTAACACTCCAATGCTTATCGTAAAATGCTTTTGAAAACTGGGTTGCGATTTTTCATTTTGTCACATGTGTTAATGCTTAAAGTATCCTTTAGTTTCAATTCTAATTCAGAAATTTTATTTATTTTTTAATCTTTTTCAACTGAAAATACATTTGATTCACATATCAGTTATATTAGGGAGAATTTTCACTTTTACGTTAGTTTCCGTACGCTCTCGTGCGTAAGATTGAAACAACTGCACACGTTTACGTTTATTTTAGGTAATACGCATGTTGACATGACTTACGCTAAAAAGACTTAAGCCCGCTGTTTATAGCTGTTAAATGCTTTTTCGCGCTTAAGCCAGCCTTTGAACTAAAAACATGGACGTGAAATGCGAATTTGAAGAAAAAAAAATGATGAAATTAAGAAATAAATTGCATAATCTTGTAACAATTGGTTCATTTAATAAAAAAATTTATTTGTTTTTGCTCGATATTATGGTTGTCTAATTGCGCAAGTTTCATAAGAAACTAAATATATTTTCACTTTTTCCAAATTATAAACTATATTTTAACTATACAATTTAGTTAAAAGGAATTAAATAATGCATAAAAATTCACTAGTAATTTTTAATTAATAATAATAATAATAAGCTGCATTCTCTATAGCTGAATTCATCAAAATCTATAATCTACCTAATTTTTTACTCATAGAACCACAATTTTGCCTAAAGTGAAGCATCTTGAATCATATGACTACAGCTTTAAACAGATAGTTTACACTCATTGTGAACGCTTCTTTTGATTTTATGGCTGAAATTAAAATTATATTCCACTTCGTTCGCATTAACTTACGGATTTTTGCGAAATATTTTTCCTTACATAAGTTTGGTATATTTTCACGGGCACATGAGCATTTCACCAAAATGGACGCATGTGCAATTACTTGAAATTTTGCGTACGGAAGCGGACGTAAATTTGCGAACTCTTGTCTCTTTTATTATCATTTGAAACACTCAGATGTTTATTTTAAAATGATTTTAAAACGTGATTGCAGTTTTTTTTCACATAACAGCCACAAATGTATACGCTAAGCATGCTTTTTAAAATAATCATTCTGAAATTCGCTATTATACTAAAACTATTATTAACCTTTGAAAGACAGCTTGTGCAAAAGTTATTACCTGGAGACTTTTTGTTTTACAAAAGTATTTGATGTATAAGATACATGTTGTGTTATATTGACTGACGCAGTATGAAGACAAAATAAATATGGCATCTCACGAAAATAAATATTTGTCACTTATATATAAAATACTTTAAAAAAAGACATAGATTTCAACAGCAGTCTCTAAAATGCTAAACAAATTTGCTTCAGTAATTTATCAATTATAACTTCTAATTCCCAAATGTTTATCTAAAAAAAAGGTTTTCAGAAACTGGCAATAACGGATACCATAGACTCCGCCGACTAAAAACTGACGTATTCTAATATGTACAGTTTTCAAAGCTTTAGTTCAAAACAGTTATTTTTTTATTTTACAATTTACACTAAACAAAACATCAGCTTTACAAGTCTGCGATTTATTTTCTGAAATTTCGTTTAAATTGCATATTTATTTTTCTTTCAATCTAAGTTCTTACTTAAAGTGTAAAATAAACAGTACTTTTCTTTCTCCTTTTTTTCGTTCGAATTCCACGTCTTTCCAAAATGGCTTCTATAGACTTCCCAAACAGTCGTTATTATTTTTTCAACTCCAGATGAGTGAATTTTTGGTACTTTCTTTGATTAGAGGAAAAGTCAATACTTATTTTTTAACACGTCTATATAAAATGGGATATTCTTTTTCTTTCCTTTTTCTTTTTTTTTAAAGTAAATTTTGCATTTTTATTATTTAAGCTTTTATTATTACTTTTCCATTTAAAATGGATAAATCTTTGCATATTCCTTCAAATTTTAGTCAACTGTGTAAATTTAATAACACCTCATAAAATGTATTTCCTTTTACTTTATTTCGTTTGATAATGTTTGATCACCCAACTTACATCGTTAGAATATATCATTTTTATATTATTTAATGGCTTCAACTGAAGCTTTTATTAAAAAATATGTGCTGAATGTTTTACGTTTCCGAAATTTAAATCTAAATACTCTACCGTTACATAGTCTGAATATTTAATCATTAAAAATTATAAATCTCTAATCAAAGTTATATAGATGAAAAGGGGCTTCATATTTCATTTAATGTAAAAATAAATACAAATATAAATGTTTAAATATTTTTAATCATATCTCTTTTTTAAGTAATCATGTTAGTTCAGTACGAAATTTGAATTCTAACATTTCTAGCCAATATTCCAAGCACATCTTACACTCTAAAAAATTTTGGAAATTTATTCTGTTGTCAAAATTTAATCCATTTCAGCAAAATACAAGTAATATTATTGCAAATCTTCACTTATTTAACAAAACTGGAATGCCTAGAAAATAATATCGACTACTTAGTGACAATAGTCATTTGATAAAGATTGGAATCGTTAAAACATACCGCCTAAATACCATTAATTTTCGTAATAAAATTTTTTTTTATCTTCTTATTAATGAGATTTCTTTTTTAAATTTACTACAATCGTAACAAAAAATTTAAAAGTCTAGACATAAGTTTGGAATTTTTGCACAAAAAATTCTTAAGTGATATTTATCGCTTTATTTTAAACTTGTTTCGTTTTATTTATTCATTTTAAATTCGTAAGCTTCAATTTTTTCAGTTAAAAATGTCGAAAAATCTAAGAATTCTGAAACATTGTGACTCTAGATTACAAATATGGTATTTAAGATCTATTTTTTTTAAGTAAAAAGGAAGATATATTAAAACAGTCATTATGCTATGATCTTTATTTTACTGCCTTTTTAAATCATATGTATAATTAATATAATCCTGATGCTATTGCTATTTTAATATAACTTAGAGTTTTTGCTCAGTATTGCTTAGAATCTAGTGATGCTTAAATGGAAATACTGGTTTATCATTCTTAGAATTATATTATAATATATATAATTCTGATGCTATCATTATTGTTAATTTTTTTTATTATTTACTAATTATTATATAATTCTGATGCTTTTGTTATTTTAATATAGCTTAGAACTTTCGTTCAGCATTGTTTAAAATCAATAGTGATGCTTGAATGGAAATACTGTTTTATCATTATTGGAATTATATTATAATACGTATTTTGAAACTATGCCATTTCAAGACGCAGAATTTTTTTTCTTCATAAAATAAATAAAGTGTATCCCATAATTACTTTAAATAACATTAAAGATTATTTAGGACTGAAATAAGAATGTATTTAGGATTTTAATTCTTGTGTAAGTAGTTTCCTTAACTAACCATAAGTGACTGTGCCAGTTATATCTTATCCTAGTTACGCTAATGCGGCTTGAGTAATGACATCCTTTTGGCGGACTGATAGCTTCAAGCTCCCTTTTTATAGAAGATAAATCTTTTTATCGCCAACAGAAAAGTACTGCTGCTAATTGGCTACTTTATTTTAGATCCTTTAACTAGTTCCCTAATATTGGGATTAATACAAGTTTTTAACTTTTTTCTCGTTTTTATTAATTATTGTCTTACTAAATAATCACAAATTTCACTTTATTAATAATTATTGATTTTTGTGATACATATTTTTGAGATATTATTTCGATAGTTTTGGTCTTGTTTCCTTTAATATAATTTTTCAATTTTTACTGTAAGCAGGCTTTTATTTCTTTTAAATTTTACTTTCAACTATAATTTTAAAATTATTTAAGAAGCGTGTATTGTAATATCTAAACTAAAAGTCATTAACCAATCTTTTTTTCTTCAATAAATAAAATTTTTTCCAAAATTACCTTATATAACAATATTAAGTCTGAAATAAGAGCGTATTTGGAATTTTCATTCTTATGCAAGTAGTTTTCTTAACTAAATAAAAGTTATGTTGCCAGTTATATCTTACCCTAGTTACGCTAATGCGGCTTGAGTAATGGCATTCTTATGATGGACTAATAGCTCCAAGCACCTCCTTTCCAGAAGATAATTCTTATTTTAGCCAACAGAAAAGTAAAGTACTGCAATTGATTGGCTACTTTATTCTAGATCCTTGAACAAGTTCACTAATATAGGGATTAATATAAGTTTTTACCTTCCCTCTTGTTTTTAATAAAATGACATCTTCTTACTCAATAATTGCAAAATTTACTTTATTCTAATTTGATGATTTTCAGAATATATATATATAATCTGAGTTTTATTTGCCTCTTAAAACTATAAAATAATCTAATTAGAACCATGAGAGTAAGTTCCGTTACTTTGTACACAACAATGCGAAACTTCAAATTTGAAAGCACCAATGAATATTGTTGTAATGAAAAATTAATAATTAATGCTAATGCATAATGTAATAATTAATTATGTAAAAAAGAATAATAAATTCTTTATTCATTATTCTTTTTTAATTATTCCTTTTTTCTTGTTCTTTATTTATTATTCATTATTCGAAATGACGAATCCTCTGGTAATACTCTTACATAGGCTAACAATCGAAGGAATTTGATACCACAATTTGCTGTTAAAATTTAAGATTAAATGAACGTTCGATTTTAACTTTAAAATGTTTTGTTTGCGATTAAACATACGACCGAAACAAAATATTTCCCCTCATATTTTAATAGCAATATTTAACTATACTACGTAAGTTTAAAAGAGACTAAACTTATTTTTCAAGGCGGCTATGAACTTCTATTATAAACTTCTCAAAAAATGATTATTATTTCAACATAAATATCAAGCATATAATAAATAAAATACGTGTAAATTATGTGAAATATCGTTTAAAAAACATTGTGTAAATTAAATGATAATATTAATCCTACATTGATAGCTGATTTTAACAACCTATATAATTTAATGAATTTGTAAATATGTATTTAACTTTGTGAATATTCTTTTGTTATGAGGCAAAACATCCCACTCGAATCCTAAATAAACAGTTTAATAAGAAAACTCGCTAGAAAATCGCGTAATTCTAACGTATTTTAGAGAGAGAGAGAGCGAGAAAATGACGCCTTTTGAAAGATTTTGCGACACTTTCGCCAACTTTGCAATTATTTTTATGAACTTGGCGATACTTGGCGACTATTTTTACGACAAAACAAATACACTGCTCAAAAAAATTAGGTGATCAAGCAAAGAAAGTAAGAAAATCGTGCGAGACATCCACAGAGCTGCATGAAATGGATAGTGCATACGTATCAATGCGCGATACAGAAAAAAAGACGTAAAAACATATGGAATTAAGCTTCAATTCATGGAAACTATGAAAAAAAAAGCCGATTTAAGGCAACAATTGGTTTACATGTAAACGATAAAAAAAAGTAATGTTTGGAAATGATGCAGTACTGTTAATAAGGCGTGTGGTCTCCTCGAACAGCTAAGACTGCTGCACACCTGTTTTCCATGGATGCGATGATGGTATCGATGAGAGTTTGGGGAATACAGTTCCACTCCTCAAGAAGAGCAATCTCCAAGTCACGGAGAGTTAATGGAGGCCTTGGTCTCGCAGCAATGCGTCACCCGAGCACGTCCCAAGCATGCTCTATTGGATTCAAGAGAGCTCGCTGGCCATTCCATACGCTGCGTTGTTTTAGCTTCCAGCATGTCCTCCACAAGACGAGCTGTATGCGGTCTCGCATTATCATCTTGTAAAACAAAGGAATCTCCAGTGGCTGCTGCGTTGGGTATGACATGAGGTCTCAATATCTCGTCTGCATATCTGCGGGCCGTCAAAGTACCGTTCCGAATGATATGCAGGTCCTTGCGTCCACCTATGCTTATTCCACCCCACACCATCCAACCAGCTCGTCTGTAGTGTGACCTTTCACGAGTGAAAGTGGGGTTATTTCGAGTGCCCCTTTCCCTCCACACCAAAACACGTCGGGTGTCACTCTTCAGACTGAATCGAGACTCGTCTGTAAACAATACGTTGCTCCAATCCCGTTGCTCCCAATCTTGATGTTCAGCAGCCCATCTTCTGCGAGCCGCACTGTGGCTTGAGGTCAATGGAATGCAGATCATGGGCCTACGAGCATAGATACCTCTCTGATGGAGCCTATTCCGTATTGTTTGGGTGGAAACTCTTCGTCCTGTTGATACGAGAAACTGTCTTTGCAGCTGAGTAGCATTGTCTGCTCTGTTACGACGTGCTGTTAAATGTATATGCCGGTCATCAGCTGCAGTTGTTGCACGTGGCCGACCTTGCCCTGGCAGACGACTCATATTTCCAGTCTCTTGGAATCAGTTCCACAGCCTTGCAACGACACTTCTGTTGACTCCAACAGCATCCGCCACACTGCGCTGTGTTTGCCCGGATTCCAGTCCAGTTGAGACATTTTCAAGTCACCCTTTCTCGAAAACAATAACTGAGAAATCAACTTTCTGAGTTACGGCAGTGAAACAGACGTCTCTGCTACATCCCGATTTCTGCTCTTATCTTCTTTTCTGGTTTGTGACGTCATGAACTTTTATTTGCATATGAAGTTTTCTTCTTCCTTTTCCTGCTCGGTCTTACATTATAAATGATTACTTTTCTGTTACTTATCGGTGTAAATATTTGCGTAATTTCATTAAAACCATGTGCTCCCCTAATTTTTTTGAGCAGTGTAGTTCTAGAAACTTACTTTCAAAGCAATTAGGAACAATATTTACAGAGTTATGCGAGAATCATTTAGAATCATATCGAAAGTTTCGTCGCCAAGCCTGTATAAGTATGTGTGCGCCTCTTCTGCATTACGCTGTAATTGAGTGCTAGAAATAACTATATTTCTGGAAGAGTCTGCTTATAAATTTTGGTAGTCTTAAAGATTTTTCGATTCATCTCCAATCAAAACGTACCGCTGTGTTCGGTACTATAGAATCATTGTACACTTTTTTTAATCGTCAAACCTTAATTATTTAGTCGTTTTTTAATTTTATTTATTTTTATTTTTCCCTGAAATTGTGTATGCTTTGAAAGCTAGAAATTAATTGTATGAAAGCAGAATAAAATATCAAGAAGGAATCACTAAATAATGACACGAAAGCACGTTTAGTTTCATCAACTAGCTGTGGCAACACCTGAACTTCATGATTGCAGGTCGCTAAAATTTTACGAGATTTTTGACTATATTTTACTAGGTTATTTCTTATTTTTATGCGTTGTTTTACATGTTAATACGAATTTCGTTTTGTATTAAAATAAACTCACACTTCCTTTACATTTTACGATGCGAAGTGCAAAGTGACAATTGTTATCTTTACATTGCAATCATCATGATGAATTTTCCTTTATAAAATCAGCATTCGAAATTCTATTTATTTCTTTTCAAACTAGATTATTGCTTCATAATATTGTGTTGCTCCGATTTTGAGTCGTAATCAGAAAGAGAGAATGGTCGTAAGCATCTATAAAAACTACACTGTTTTCAACTTAAAATATTTTAAAGAAAATATTTCATGCGAGTTTTCAATGACCACTATTAAATTTTTATATATCCAAGAGTACGTGGCAAATAATTTCAAAAAATATAGAAATCGCTCCATCTCGTTATTGAAGGTAAATTTAGAACTACCAATTTTGTTCATCATAGTCGAATTTCAAAGCTTTAATATTTCCTGAAATATATACATCTAATATATTCAATCTTCTAAGCAGCAAGATTTCAATATACAGTAGGAGATATATTGAATAATTTAGAGAGATTTCATTTAGATACTGATATGCAAAAATATTTTTTTTCTTCTGATTCTGCGCCAAAAAGGATTGCATTTGTAAATTGCATAATGTAGATCCTTTCGTTAGGGAGTAAAGCTAATTATTTGGATGACTAATTTAGCCTAGACTAAAAATAATGTAATTACTCACATCTGAAAATGCAGAGTGTTGTTCTCAAACTGACATAAATCATATCTGAAGCTTTTGTGTTCCTCTAACCATGATTTTGCCATGAGTTGCAAGCATGAGTTTGGAAAATGAATTTATTGTTTTCGTGATTTGGCAAAGTACCATAGCTTAAAAAAAACCTCTAGGCAAAATATTCGTAATTTTGTTAGTTAGGAAAGATAATCGATTGATGTATACCAAATGAACAATTATTAGAAAGCTGTGTTTAAATATTAAAACGCGACTTCATTATGGACTAATATTCATTTATATTTTTGTCAGTTTGATGCTGTGACTTTCCACATGGTATTGTTATGGTTTAAATGTGAAATTAAGATTGTTTGTTCTCATAATATTATTTCCAATTAAAGGTAAAAAAAATAATTCTGGCTAAAGCTAAAATTTGATGAGAATATACAAACTATTTCCATGAAAAGTCTGCTTTGATTCATTAAATGACTGAGTTGGAAACTGGATGAAAGCAGTTTAAATGCCATCTGTAGCATACATTCAGAACTAGAGTATATAACCCAAAAATACACTATACCCATGCTATAAAACATAGGACACAAATGATCACCTATAAAGTATTGCAGAATAATATGCACTTTAAAGGTGTTTTTTAAAGCTTTTACGCCACAAAGTGAAGCTTTAAAGTAGAAAAGCCACAAAGTGTGTGCTTTAAACTCAAGTCAAAGCTTTAATTTTAAACTATATATAGATACTATTTTTCTGAAAAAAATGTCTAGTAAGCCAAATAGTTTAAATATTAGCTTTGTAAAAATTCTCCCATTTGGTGATTTTTCGACGTTTTACTATAATGCTTGAATAAATCTCAGTTTTTTCATATTTTTATGAGCCCAAATAGTTAGCGCAGGCATTGCTTTTCGAATAAGTAATAATATGATTAAAAAAGAACTTTTTATTTTCCAAAAACTCTTGTTTTTGGCCATGTCGAAAGTTTCTTAAAGAATTTAGTAATCACAGACTGATGATGAATGAAATTCAGACTAATAGTCTAAAAAACTGTTACAAATTCAAAACAGTTTTAAGAATTACATTTCAACTACTAAAAATATTACGCAAATAATATGTAGAAACTGATTACTTGATATAAAAACTTCATTGGCATCAAAAATATGCAGATAGAAATAAAATCCGACAAGATAAAATTCGATTCAAGCTCAAAAATAAGCGTCCAGTCTCAAGACTTGCCAAATGAATGAGAAAAAATAAAATCACTTCTGTTTCTTCTCATTGATGTCTGGCAAGTTTTGAGCTTTTGAAACATGCCGTATTTTATTTCCATCTGCATATTTTTTAAGCCAATTTTTTCATAATTCATTTCATGTTATACTAAAAGCGATGTTTAAAAGACGGCTACCAAAACTTTGAAAAATAAGAATATTTCGGGCATTTTTTTGAGAATATAATATTGCACCAAATGGGAATATTTTTGGCTTTATGAACTATTTTTTCCCCTCTTTCTTCGAAAAAGAGGATAAGTTAACTATTGTAACTGAAGCTCTGTTATTAAAGGTTAAAATACACGAATTAACACGGTTTGATCTTTGAATGGAAACAAACCGAAAATGAGAAATCCGAAACTTTATAGTCCGAAAGTAGTGACATATTTCCTAATATTCACCCACATCACTAGTTAATGTTTGTTACATCGAAGTACTAAATTGATCCATACGGAGGCCTTCTCTCTTACAGGAGGTGTTGAAACAGCTCGTTTTGTGACATCACAGCTTCGAAAAATAACAAAGCCTTTCAAACCTTTCCCGTAAATAAAGTATAAATTAATATTCTACAATTCTGCAACTTATTTTTTTTGTCATAACTTGTGTTTTTATACATTTTTTTAAAATTGAAACGCCAAGTTCAAAATTTTGCTTTAACTTGACCATGTAAATTATTACATTTATTTAAAGTACCTTAAGTATCCATAGGCAAGCTATAGCCACTATGTTTGTACCACTTTTGCTAGACACATACTCCGTTAGGCACACAAATATTATAACCGTCGTTGAACAGCCGACCCAAATTTATGGGTTTACGACAACTAATGTTCAACACCGTAGCCTTGTAATTTTGAACCCGATCCAGAAGACAAGGGAACTCCTGGATCGAGTATTGGGAATAATTTGCCTTCATGGAGGACTTTTTGATAGAGCTAACCCGCATTTGCGTTACATGGAGAAGTAGACCACGAGAATCTTCCAAGGTTAGCCTGACGGCAAGGGGACTCTGACCCATGATCCGTCTACCTCTCAGGATATTTCACGTCAGCATTGTGGTATGGGCAAGCCGGATGCGGAATTCATATCGACTGGGATTCAAACCCGGTTCGCCGCATTGGAAGGCGAAAGCTCTATCTCCCGAGATATTGCAGCTCAAGGCTCATAGATAGGAATATTTGATCACTTAACCTTAATTTACAGGCAATCTAGTCATTTCACAACATCAATTTGTGAATGCGTATGAGACAAAAGAAGCACAGTTTCCCAAATCCAATTTTCTTTTGGTTGAAAAGTGCTTGCTAGATTTATAACATACTACCTTTCTTATCTAAAGTCGGCATCGAAACGCGAAAGATTAGATAGTAGATTAGATTAGAAAGATTAGATGAAGTGTTAAAATATTATGCATATCGAACGAAAATTGGCACTTTAAGCGAATTTAAAATTATAGGTAACTTTGCATAACCTAGAATAATTACCCTTTTAATTGTTATCAGGGTATATGTATATATTTTTTACACATATATAGAACTATTTCCTTGTTTTAACAAATATTTATAGGCCATAATCAAAACATTAAATGCTTATGGGGTATCAAGAAGGTGATTACTCTCACCCGAGCAATTAGTGAGTTGTAACTTTTTGAAATTACTTCAATTAACATCGATTACTTTTAATTTCATTCAGATTGGCAATTGGCATCCTTGCGTTGACATTTCAATTCATCTAGAATTTGATTGCCATTAAAAACTTGACTT
Organism: Parasteatoda tepidariorum; assembly: GCF_043381705.1. Taxonomy (NCBI): domain Eukaryota; kingdom Metazoa; phylum Arthropoda; class Arachnida; order Araneae; family Theridiidae; genus Parasteatoda; species Parasteatoda tepidariorum. The sequence continues at coordinate 40,993,211 of NC_092209.1, read as the reverse complement.
CATTATTTTTATTGCATTTTTATTGAATTTCATTTCTTGCTCTCCTTTTATTTTGATAAAGCAAAATTTTAATGCTTTTAAATTGAAATAAATTCAAGCATTTTCCACATTAAAATACTTCTGGAGACAAAAAAAATATGTCCATTGTCTTATTTTTTTAGTAATTTTTCGCTTTTGCAGAAATCGAATTTTTTGTTTCTCGCAAAAATCGTTTTTTGAAAGGCTTGATTGCTCAGAAGATAGAACACTCGCCTCCATATGGGGTATTCGGGTTCAAATCCCAGCGATGATTATTCGATACAAATTCCACTCTCGGCTCGCACTAACCACAGTACTACCGAAAAATATCCTCCTTAGTATATGGACCATAGGTAATATTCCCCTTGCCGTCAGGCTAACTGCAGGAGGTTTCCTGACCATGCAACGCAAATGCGGTTAAGTTCCATCAAAAAGTCCTCCATGAAGGCAGATTTCTCCTAATAGTTGATTCAAGATTTCCCTTGTCTTCAGTATTGGGTTCAAAATTACAAGGCTACGGAGTAGAACATTGATTGTCTGGGTTCAAAGCTCAAAATTGGTTCGGCTGTTAAACGACAATTATAAAATAAAAAATATAATAGACAAATTGCTATTAAAGTTGAAGCTTGACAAAATGGCACAAATAAATAAAACATCCATCGAATGGCAATCCATATTTTCTTTTAGGCAAATGTATTTGTATCCCTTTTTTATCAGTATAATCTGTTTCATATGCAGTTTGATAATGCATGATTCATAAGGGGTGGAGTCAAGTTGAGTTGATCCTCAGCATTCCTCCATCAAAGTGATATGAATAAAGAATATACAAATGTGAGACGCTATTGGAACACTACCAACTTTGAAGAATGGCTTTTAAAGTCCTACTTTTTTACACTAAAATCTCTTTCATGTGCAGTGTGTTCAATGATCTGAAGAGATTTATCTAAAAGCAACTAATATTATGAACAGTCTTACAAATAAATAAAGAGCTTGTTGAAATAACATGTTAAAAGACATTTTAGTGAACTTAAAAACAACACTTAACATTAAGAATATGTCCTAAAATATTTTAATTAACAGTATGTTTAGGAAAATGTTTTACTGATACGGTAAATTCACTCCAAATATGTGTATTAAAACGAATTATCCTATGATCAGTCTAATGAGCAATTGAAGATATTGTTGAAATTACATCGTAAGGAACATTTTAGTGAATATATATCATCAAGTTATATTAATGATCAGTACAAAAATATTTTTTTCAAAAATGAATTATCCTATGAGCATTCTAATTAAAACTTGTTAATACGAGTATTACTGAAATAACATGTTATGGAACATTTTAATGAACTTAGAACATAAGGTCACACAAATGATCTATCTAATTTTTTTTTAATTTTTTAATTTTTTTCCTGTTATAAAAAATGTCTTTCATATACATTGAATTCAGTAATCTCAAATAATTAATCTTAAAACAAATATTCCTATGAACATTTGAATGAAAATTTGAAAATACTACTAAAATAGCGTGTTATGAGGCATTTTAATAAATTTAGAAAATAAAATAACAATAATGATCTATTCAATTCTTTTTTTAATTTTTTCAGCAGTATGTTAAGAAAAATCTCTTTCATATACACCGAGTTCAGTAATCCTAAGTAATTTAATTCAAAATAAATTATCCTATGAACTTTCTAATGAACAAATGATGTTACCTAAAGAATTTGTTAAAAAAACTTTTCGGTAAATTTATACCATCAAGTAGTATCATTAAGAATCTATTTAAGATTATTATTTTTTTCATTGACAACTACTTAAGTTGATGAATGGATGATGAATGAATTTTAAATTAAAATAATACACTTTCAATTACTGTAACCAGTATTTAAATATGTAAATGGGAATTTGTTTTTAATTTTATCATATCTCCTTAACAGGGCTATACTCTTCTAATTCATTATAAAATTCTTATTACAGAAATTCTCTTCTCAAATAGTTACTTAAATAGCAAGTACTTTCGCTAGAGAGTGGAAAAATAACTGAGATTAAAATGTAATGGGCAAATTTGCCGCTTGATTTTTTTCATTTTGAATCAGTTCATTTTTATTTTATTTAGGTACTTAGTTTATAAAAATAAGTATGGATACTTGAAGAAATTATTATAGCCTATAGATCTTGTCATAAAACTAAAAGATAGCTAAATCTAATTTGCCTTGTTGTTGGCAAAAACATGTTATTACCAAAGACAGATCAGTCATACTTGCCCAACAATCACAGAATTTTATTGATAATAGTATCGTTAATACTTCAACTTCATCATTTAAGTTTTTGTGGTCAGATAGTTTCAACATCAATATAAAATAAAAATGCTGACGCATATATTGAACTAAACGAAAGCGTGTGATATCTATTAAGAAAACGGGAAAAAAATATACATGATTATATAAATTTGGCATATCGACGTTCATTTATAATCAAAATCCTCGAATTATACCAATTTCATGCGTAGATGACTTATAAGTAAGCAATTTTTAAAATAATATTATTTCCTTAAATAGCGTGTTTTCCTTTCTTTTAGATTTATTAATGATTAAATCTCTGTGTGTGCAGGGAGTTCAAACTACTAATGAATGAGAGGATATAAAATTAATAAAAAGTTCTTAAAACTATATGTTTTCCCTAATTTGCAAAAAAAATTAATTATCACTATAATTAAAAACAAAAATATAATGTAATAATAGAAAACAATTCGACATCAATCTCAGTTATCACTCAATAATTTTAATTTTATTTTAGGAAAACATACTGGTTACACGTCTATAAACTTTTGTCAGGCTTAGATTATGACATCATTTAGTTGATTGATATTATTTTTCTTAACATAAATAATTTCAACTTATTTACCAGTTATCTATCGCTTGTAAATATCTTACCTTTCTGTATCATTCAATCAATTTTTCTCATATAAGCTATTATTCATTGATATCGTATATTTTGTTAAATATATATATATATATATATATATATATAAGT
>NC_092209.1:40859039-40989075 GCF_043381705.1 Parasteatoda tepidariorum | reverse complement strand
ATATATATATATATGGATAACCCCTTAGTAAAAATAAAAGAGTCGAAGCTCATTAGTAAATAAGTTACGTATTATCATAATATCAAGCAAAAATATAAATGGACGTAATGGAGCACTTACAATCGTAGTTAATGTTTAAATTATGCTATTTGACTGTGATTCAAGTTAAACCTCTTCCTAAATTTGATTTTTTTACTAGAAAAAAAAAATAAAGTAAAGGAAGAAAAATAAAAAAAAAATAAAAAAAGTGTTCCTAAAATGTAAAAACAAATGTTTTATTCTTTCAAAACACAAAAACTTGAGAAGTATTTTTTCAGCTGTCTCCATGACAACAAACGTTAAATTGTGTGTTGCCACTGTTTTTCTCATAAAAAATACAATTCCATCTCTCGTTTACTCGTTTCTTCGCCAAAAAATTCTCAAACCTCTTGGTTCTCATCCAATGTTAATTTAACTTTCGAAACAAACTTTTTTTAGGAATTTTCACCTCAGAACGCTGGCTACCTGACAAATGGGTAAGCCTGGCACTTAATTTCACCGATGACGCGTTGCATTAAATGCATCATAAAAGGAACAAATGACGTCATACGAACTCTATGCAGTTTTCAGACCAATTATACGTTATTACTTATACATATGATAGTTAATTTGCTTGCCCTAGAACACTGATGTTATAGCTTTGCCAAAAATTATTTTAATGTCTCAAAAGGCAGAGGCATTAATAATTTCATCGCTATTTACTGACATTAATTTGAACCTGCTTTTAAGTTATGTTCGCTGAAAATGTTCTTTTGGGTAACTTGCTTGTAACTTGGTGATAAAGCAATTAATGGGTAAATTTAATTAGTGCATTGAGACAGGAAGGTATACAAATCAAATCTTTTCTTCGGGAAAGACTTTGCTTTGAAAAATTTTGAAAGAACACTTTATATTCTAAATCAGTATAGACTTTTAAGAATTTAAGTACGTTCAGTTTTTTTTTCTTAAATAAATTTAGCATAGATAAATTTCTGATGGATATATTTAAACATTTCATTGAAAACTATTATGCTATTTTCAAAATTTAGAGCTGTTATCGTTTAGAAACAACTTTTTTATACTCATGTACAAAAAAGTGAGAAACTTACAAGAATCGAGTTAATATAGTCTCAGCGTCAATTGAGTCAATCTTATCATCAAATATTTGGTGCTTAAGCACCAAAGTTAATGTTCAATTACTATTTTAATAATTCAAAAAATTTTTTAATTTACTTAAGTTATGTGAACTTTATTTTCCACTAATTTTAATTTTTCGAAATTTATTTTTAATAATTATAAAATAAGAAAATTTATTATTAAATAATTTAAATTGTCCAAGAAAGATAATTTTTTTAATTAAATAAAATAATTAAAAATTTAATTTTAATTAATTTAAGTTATTATATAATTATATGAACGAAATTACTAAACTATTATATAAACGAAATTATTTTTTAATTAATTTTAACTATTCTAAATTTATTTTTAAATTCATTTAAATTATTCGAAATTACTATTTTATTTTATAACCATCGTTAAACAGCCAACCCAATTTTTTTTCTGGATTCATCACTACTAATGTTCATCTCCACAGCCTTGTAATTTTTAACCCAGTCCAGAAGACAAGGGAACTCTTTGTGATCTGGTTTCATTCTAGGACCTTATGATGGCTGCATTAGACCTCTCTGTTTAAGCTTATCAACCTTTTATTTGGCGTGTAAGCCTATCTCTGAAGCACAGAACGGTAACTCGGAACAGCTGCAATTAAATTAATTCAAGTTATTCAGAATTGCTGCAGGTTTCATCCTAGGTCCTTATGATATCTTCAAGATACCTGTCTGTTTAGATTAATCAACTTTTTCTTAGGCTTGTCAGCATATCTCGGATGCGCAAAGCGATAACCCGCAAGTGCGACGTTAAAATGACAATTCGGACTAACTGAATGAAAATTAAGATTTGGTACATTAAATATCTACACCAAATGAATAAAGCTACAGGCAGGCGTTAATCTTTCGCTTACGCACACAGTTTTTGGACATGGAGCTAAATTTATAGAATAAAGTTATAGAATTGTTAATGACGTTCGCATCATACTTATATGTTTAGACTAATCGAACTTCTATGTATTTAGCGTGTCAGCATATCTCGTAAGCGCAAAACGGTAACTCAGAAGCGCTATGCTAAAACGGCAATTCGGAATGACTGAATACAATTCAAGATTCGGTGCATAAAACAATTTCAATACATGAAAATTTTGACAGGGTTGATAGCATATTTTGGGGACGTTTTTTTTTTTTTAAAAAAATAAATTTTATCTTGTATTGTCAGATATTTTGAAAATCGCAAAAATTCTTTTGTGTACACTGTTAGAATTTCCATTCTAAAACTATGGTACAATAACCGGCAGCAGTTTGTTCATACAAATAACCGTTGCAATAAAGTTTGCGGTAAAGGACATGCTTTACCTTTACGATTTTTTAATCATTTACAACTAGCATGGTTTCAAAATCGTAAGAAAGAAGTGTTTAACTGGATATTAGAATTAGTTCAGCAGATTTATGGTGCTGCCATCTATGCGTGAATAAGATTATCGTATTCATATATCCAAGGGTCACAAATTGGGGAGTACAGAACACTGGAAATTATTCGTGTGTTAAAGGAAATAGAAGAAATATTGTGGCATCAGAGTTGGGAATCAAACCCCCATTCTGTTAGTCATGATATTGACAAAGTAGCCCTCTCGAATATAATATGCTCCTATCTGCCAAAGTGGCTTCATTAGATAGGACGGGTTGGTGCAGTAAAATTCTGGTTGTTGAACCCTATTAGGTGAAAGCAATTAATAAACGGTTTTTGCCTCAGTGAACAGTTTGAATACAACCTCAGTAATGATTATTTCACTGTTTTGTTTGAATATGCCAAAATGACAAATAAATTATTATTTAACCATTTTTTATGAGAAATTTCTAACAGTGTATAAAAATCAAACGTTAAATGTTAAATGAATTTTATGCAACTTAATATTAAAAATTCACACTTGTATAAATAGAATTATAAAAAATGTAAAATAAATCAATTTTGTGTCAATAAATAAAACAAAAATGTAAATTTTTTTCCGGAAATTCATTATTTTCTATTAGAACATTTTATCACGAACATTTTCGTTGAGAAAACAACTGTCCTTACCAAGTTCAATTTTATAAATCTATCAAAACACCAAATGTTATATTTTACAAAATCTAGACAAAGAGTTACTGAAGTCAAAGTTTTTTTTAGTTTTTGCTGTCAAAAAAAAATAAAAAAATAAGTACACTTTTGTAAAATACCTATTGACACGAAACCAAGCTTAAACTAAAAAGCACCGCCGAAAATATAACGCAATTTGAAAGTTTTCTGTAAATACGGCCCCTGGGTCAAAGTATAACCTCTCAAAGTTTCAGTTCATCTGTTATTAAAATTGAAAAAGCTTAAGGACAATGTGAATGCGTGGTTAAATTGTTTAGGCATTCAAAACATAGCTATCAAAACTAATGCCATTGTTCAATTTTCATTTAAATTCGTTAATTCATTCTTAATACATTTTATCATTTCATTCTTAATACTGAAAAATATGTTATATATTTTTATTTTAAGCATATGTGTGAAAAACTCGACTCATTAAATTTAGTAATTACTTAAAAATATTTATTAATTCTAAATGATGTTAATTTATATTCGTTAGCAAATTAAGAGTTATTTAAGAGTCATACTTATTAAGAATCTCAATTGATTTCCTTAAAAAAAATTAACTTTTTTCTCTATTGAAGAAACTCAAAGTATTTTATGAAATTTATAAATATTGTATTTTTTAATTTTTAGTTATTTTAACTTCAAAAGAAAAAAAAATAGTTTTCTGAAAGAAAACTATATTTTGCCTCTTTTTTTTCAAAAAAAACGTTTTTCTGTCATAAAAAAAACGTTAAAATATCAAAAAGAATTTTGAAAAAAAATTATTACTAATAAATTAATAAAATTGAACATTTTTAGGTTTAAGAAAACTGAAGATTTGACACAAAAATTAATAATTTTTTACCTATTCACTTTTAAAATAAATAACACATCTTTCAGTACAAAGAAATAAAGATCTAAATAAAGCCATCAGCCGATATTAACAGCCACTCTCTCAGCATCACTGTAAAGCATTTTGAATGAAATTACTGTAAAAAATACCGATAATACTCTCCATCCCTACAAAGATATAAAACTGTGGTTCTTACACTCATTAAATCTGAACCTGATTTAATTTTTATCTAAACTCGTCCTGATAGTAATTTGCATTATTTGATAAAGTATAATAAACCATATCCTCTTTCTGAAGTCACTGGTTCTTTTAAGTACACAATATAAACCATATAAAATAAATTGTGACTTTATTTTCTTGATACAATTACCTCGGTAAAAATTCTTTTATAACGTATGGTTTTCAATCTCAAAGTATTCTCTTAATCCCCATGGATTGCGAAAATCCTCGATTTCTCATTTTTCACTCGCAATTCTAATCTAAGGGAGTAAGCTCTTAAAGTCACAGTTGGTTAACTTCTTTCCTCTTATAATTTTCGGTATCTCTGTAATTTCGTGATCTTCAATTGCTCGTGTGACCTAGGATTCCAAAGAAGGGAAAAGATTGCATCTGAACCAAAGAGTTTTATTGCTTTCCGTGATGGCAATGCGTTTGTATACATGTACTAGACAGAAGAAGTAAAAATAGCATTTGGAATTACCCATCGTACTTGTCCCAAGCGCAATTCAGCATCTCTTAAAAAACGGAGAAACTTCCTGAATAAACATGACATAAGTTTTGGTTCTTTATCGCTGTGGTTATACGTGATAGTATCACAGTTCGTTCCTCGAAATCAGAGTATCGGAGGCACGTTTATTGTAAGTGTTTCAACTCTTAAAACTAACGACGTTTAAGTTGGATTTTATGTCTGTGCTTGATGTATGAAAACTTGGTCATACTGCTTAAATAGCAAATTCATTTAAATATGAGCAAAGTTACCTTTTAGTTTATAAGCTGTAAGTAATTCAGTAGTTAGCGTAATTTTAAAATTTATTTTTATTTACTGATTTTTTTCTAAAGTTTCTAATTTACTACAGCAAAAAAAAAAAAAAAAAGATCTGAATCATATTACGATTTCACAGTAAGGGTATATATTTCTTCGTAAAAAGTACCGGCACTATCAGTGAATTTACGGTGAAATCCATTTTTACCGGAACATGTTACTATTCAAAACCTGGTCATTAAATTAAAATCACTGAATCACTCTAATATATTATTACTGTAAAAAACTGTATAATATTTTATGGTAATAATATATTTTACGGATAATGCCCCCAAACTGACAGTACTTTATACCGTAATTTGATCCGAAATTTTTTACATTGTATGTGTTGGATATGTTGGCCATTCGGCCACACAATGTCATCTTCTGGAAGCTTTTAGAGTTTTATTAATAAAAGAACTGAAACATTGAAGGGCCATACGTTTACGCAGTTGTAGCAAATTTTGACCTTTCCCAATTTTAGACCATGCTCATTAGTTTAAGCTTGATTTCATTGTAGTAGAAATTTTACAGACGTGTACTTCTCTTGTAAGCGTTATTTACAAAATCTTACAAATATTTTGACTATATTCAGTAAATAATTCTTACATTGTTTTGAAATTTTAACTGGACTTATTAAAGAAAAATTAATGTTTTGAATTTTAAAAAAAGGAATAATAAACATTCTAAAATTGTAAAAATTACATTCTAAAAATAATGAAGAAAACAATAAGCTTAAGATTTTTTAAAATATAGTTTGTCTAGGAATGTGACTTCTCACTATAAGAAAACCTTTAAATTATTTTCTCAATAAAATGAATTTCTACTGAGTTAAAAAAAGAAAAGTCAGTTCACCACTTTTCGTTTTTTTCTCTCTGTAGTTGTACACGTTCTTTTTTTAAATATTTCTCTCTTAACTTAAAAGAAAATCATTTCTTCCACGCATTCCTTTCTGTTTTTACACCATTTTTATGAGACTGACTGCTTCAAATGAAGGGAAAAAATTATTCCTTTATTTAAATCACATTGTTCTTTAGCAAGAGCAAGTAAAATAGAAAAAATATTTTTACTATTTCACTTGCTCTTAAAAACCTTAATTTTCAAAGAAAATCTTTTCGTTATTATTAAATGTTCCAGAATAAATATAATTTAAATCCAGCATGTTCTTTAGTTATATTAGCATTTCTCTAATTACACTTCATTTAATTTATATTTTTATCATTATTTTTTTCGTTAATACTTTTTACATTCTAATATTTCTAGATATTAAAATTTATATTCTTAATTTATACTATTCTAATGCTTTCAGAATCTTATTCAGTATTAAACTAAATATTCTCTATGTATTCTGAAAGTGCCCTACTAGAAGGTATTTGTAAAGAATGAATCAACTGATCACCAAATAGGCAATTTTATTCACTTTTTGAAAGTACTTTTATTAGTGCAGTGTTGATTTAATTATTATTTTTGATGATAATTTAAGAAACTAATTATGAAATCAAAAATCATGACTTCAAAACGTATAATTAAAAATCTGTCTATATTGCTTGCAATATGTATGCTAAGTTTAAGAAAGTGAATATATAATTGTTGTACATAAAAACGATGCACTCATTGATAATGCGTGAGTCGAATTATTTTACGGCATAGGGTATTTAAAAATATTTGTAAAGCGTTTTGTAAGCTACTTCAATACACAATGTTTATTGATATGGCTGTTTTACTTTATTTTATAACTGATATTGAAAATCCAACCAAATTCCCAGCTTACGACCATCTATGTTAGACTCCGCAGACTTGTAAATTTGAATGTAACCTAGAAGACAAGGGAACTCTTACATCAAGTCTTGGGTGAACTGGCCTTGGTATAGGTATGACATTTTATTTTATAACCGTCGTTGAACAGCCGACCCAATTTTTGGGTTTACGACTACTAATATTCAACTCCGTAGCCTTGTAATTTTGAACCCAATCCAGAAGACAAGAGAACTCCTGGATCAAGTATTGTTAGAGATTTGCCTTCGTGGAGGACTTTATGATGGAAATAACCCGCATTTGCGTTACATGGAGAGACCACGAGAACCTCCCATGGTTAGAAAGACTGCAAGGGGACTCTAACCCATAATCCGTCTACCACTGAGGATATTTTACGTCAGCAATGTGGTCGGTGAAAGGAGGATTCGGAATTCGTATCGACCAGCCATCACCGGGATTCGAACCCAGTTCACCTCAATGGAAAGCGAACCCTCTATCCCCTGAGCCATCGCGGCTCAGGTATGACATTTACCCATATTTGATTAAAACGGAGAGGTAAAATACAAAAACCTCCCACCATAATTCTGACGGCAACAGGATTCTAACCAATGATCCGCCTACCACTAACAATATTTTACTTCAGCATTGTGATCGGAAATAGCCAGGAACTAAATTCGTATCAACCGGCCACAGCCGGGATTTGAACCCTGGTCAACTCTGAGGCTAATGATTTAACCACAGTTGTTGACATCACACTAGAGCTATAGTAATGCTCTATTCTGGAATAATTCTACGTTCAATCCTTAATGATGTTCTGAAAACAACACTGGTGCTTGAGCACGCAAAACTACCAAAATTTAGATCACAGGAGTGATGGTAGCAATCACCCGGTCTTCACACCATGCTCTCAAACCATCTGTGCACTTTTTTAGCTCCTTAAATTGCATTACTGTTGGTTTAAAATCACTGAGACTTAATTTCAGAAGATATAATCTGAGTATACAGAAAATAGGGAATCATATCTCGGCTAAGTCGTTGTAGGGAAAAAATAAACCGTCATAGACTGGACGACCAAAATATCTATACGAAAAATTATAATAATCTCATGATGTTATTAAGCATTTATTTCTAGTCTAAATTTTATTTTGGAATGTTCTACTTAATTTTCATTTTTTCCCATCATTATTATTATTTTAAACATTTTTCAATTTTCATTATTTTGACCGATATTTCCTCGCATTGTGTAAAATAATTAAATGATGAGATTTCTCCTAAATATTTCTAAATTAATCAAAATAGAGCTCAAGGCCCATTTCATGAAATTAATTACCACATCCAAAACAGGAAAATAAGCTTTGACCTACTTTACGTTATATCATTTCTAACGCTATCAATTAAGATTCTTTTCCATTTATATCAATGGTAAGATACAGAACTTTAATTGGAATATTATTTAAGAAATATTGCCAATACATATTTCATTCATTAAGTTTTTGAATTTAATAATCCTTCTTAATTACTAATTACAAAATTTCACATTTTAATCATTAATCACTCTTATTTTTTGCTAGTTAGTTTAATAAGTATTTAATTCGTCTGCATTATAAACGGTTGTTTAACTAAAACTGTGTTTAACAACATGAAAAATATCGATTAAGGAAGTGTTGAATGCATTGTAACGGTATACTGCTGATTTTGGCGTACAATGGCAAGTACCGTAAATATTACAGACAGTAGAACAAAAAGTCTAAATCTGTGGAATTTGTCATTTTCTCCATTAAATAAGCTTTTGTTGAGATGTAACTGTTCATGTATTGATCCGCAACCGTAATCCCTTTTTGGTTTCCGATTACTAGGTCAATGGCTGGTCATTTTCTGTGTTGAATAGCTCTTCTTTCCATTTGTAGTTTATGGGCATTAGGAATTTTGAATGTCAGTGAACAATTGGTGACAGACTTATGGATCTTTCAGACAATTTGGCATGTTATATTTTTGGATATCCAAACGGTGGTCGGCAAATGGGTTCCAGATGGCGTATAAATGGCGTGAAACTTGATAGCGTAAAAAAGAAAATGGAGCTCTACGCCGAAAATTGTTACATCCTTATTTGGGCAATGAACTGAGGTAAATAGGAATGAGAAACTGTATTTATATATAAGAGTCAAATGTTACTTCACAGAATGCGAATTGTTTCTTTTAGTTTGAAACAACTATAACTCAATTTTATTAAAAAAACGGAAATGTAAATCAATTACTATATGTAAGCTGTACGGTGAACAGCATTAACTCAATGATTCAAGTTATTAAAAAAATTGCGTATCGTGAAATTGGATTTAAGTAAAAAATGCAGTTCTTATCAATGCAGTAGCTGCAAGGGACGAAGAGTGAGTATCTTGATCCTGATTGGGTGCTGAAAGGGGGCATTTGTTTATGTTAGCAACTATTCTTTTCCTTATATTTCGAGTAACCAACCCCGTCAAGCATCAATTCACTTAAGTGTGCACATTCTATGTTCTTTAACAAAAATTCTTTTACTAATATTCTAATTCTTTCACTATATATTTCTTTTCACTATATATAAACAGGCACGAAACCATGTAGAACATAAACGAACTATTTATGAATCGAAGTTGCCAGATGCACAAAACAAAAATATATATCACGGTTACAATGAAATACATAAACAAATGATAAATCTAAGTTAAGCAAAAGACGTAGACTAGAAATAATTATATTTTAACAAATTCGATGCGCTATACGGCATTGTATTTCATTAACTTCACTTTAATTAGCAACAAGAGATCCTTTTAATTTAGCTTTCGATTAGACAGGTTTATTTCCCATTGCCTGTCCTTATTCACATAATAAAAAATTTATGATTTTAGTTGAAATCTCTTTTGGATAATATTCTTTTTTTTTTACTCATCGAGATCTCAAGTCAAGTTTTAGTATGATTATAATCCTAATGATTATAATGCTATTTTCCCCATCTACTTTAATCTCCAGCAACAACTGCCTCATCATTTCACAATTTTTTTTCGAAAACCTACCTGGATATTGACATTCATAATTTGGGTATCGGAAGAGCACAATTGTTGGCCACTCTACAGGGGCATCATAGAAGGTCAGCCAGCGTTGTTCCCACAGTAAGTAAGACAGATAGTACACAAAAGAGAAGGAAAAGACATCCATGGCTTGTCCGGGATTTAAACCAGGGACCTTTCTGACATGGGATCACCTCCCTAACCACCATACACGCCGGTCGGCTCATTTTATCTTTATAAAATTTACCAAACTACTTTATATATTAAAAAGTTCTTCTATATTAAAATGTTGCATTTACAAAAATCATTTTAAAAAATGTTTAATTGAACTTCTGCAACCAAAAAAAAAGTAAATTGCTTTAATTCTTTAAGGTACTTGTTTAATTATTATATATTTTTAAGTATTGATGCAAACTACTTGTTTTGCAAAATAATATCGGATTTATAAATATTTTGTTAATAAAAACATCTTAAATAACACTAATTTTCTTCATTTTCAAGTGCGCATGTATTTAACTCACTTTTATGCAGGAAAATAATCTAATTAAAGTAACATTCTCTGCAAGTGTCTGAAATTATTCATGAATTATGTTCAAAATAAGCGTAGTTTATAGTGGCATTTCTTTAGATAAAAGATACTAATCTTAATGTCTTGCCCAGATTTGTTTTGAAATGCTGTGTTATTATATATTTATAATAAGCTTTATAATTTTAATAAATATATCTTGGGTACTTCATTTGCGTAAAAATATTAAATTAGGTTTTGAAGCTTATCTAAAAGTACAACTAAAAACGTTATCTTAGTCTTTTAAATATTTTCCCTTATAAAAACATTTTTTAATGCTCCATAAAAACAAATATCTTTTAAGCTATGTTTACCTAAGAAATGAACTAAAATTTCAGTTGAATAAGGGAATTTTCTACACTCTATTCCATACCAACTGTTACGTATTGAGTTCATCACATTACTACTGTTGCATTAAGAAACTAATTCTACACTCCATTTATTTTTAATCTAAGAAAAGGTTTTTTTTTCCTACATATACATATATATTAGGTTTTGGGTTTCGAATTAATTGTTTCTGGGAAAAACAATTTAAGCTCAAACAAGCTCCATCTATTATCAATAACAGCTAGAAATGTCTCTATATTTTGTAGTATTCATTCGCGGAATTTGGTAAGCTGTAATTCGAATGCGGTAAGGGGAGTTTAATTTTTTTTTCCTTGTTCTATCTTATACTATATTAAAAATTTTAATTTAAAATCAGTTTGAAAATTGTTGATTTATTTTATAGTTCTGAATAACTTACGGGTTTTTCTCTACTTTGTTTGATCAAAAACTTAATAGAAGCAAAGAAAAAATACTTTTAAGAAGAAAGTCGGTGAAAATGTTTTTGAAAATTTACTGCAACTATTAGTGCATTATTTAAAATTTTATGCAATTTATTACATTAATTATAACAATTGTCATTTGATTATTGCAATTTGTAACTATTGCAAATTGAAAATAAGACATTTACTGGAATTGTTTATATTTGTTACCGCTTAGGTGACTGGAGGTAGTATAACTTCAAGGCACAAAATGGATAAATAAATAAATAAATTAAATGAAATAAATAAACATGAATAATTATACTAAACAAACTATTTTTTGATACAGACAAATCTAATGAAAGCTTAAAACAAAAATAGTTAATACATGTGATTATTTGTAGAATACAAAATAAAGAGAAATTAAAACTTGGAAGTGGTAATTATGAGTCTTACTCTGTCGGCATGATCCTTTGAACAGTAAAGTTTCTCGTGCTGCAGTTTTGGTTTAAGTTACATGCCCGTTTCATTTTTGTTTATTTGTAATTATAGTACCTTTTGTGGTATTTTTATTTCATATTTCATGTACATTTGTAAATTATAAATTAATTAATTTTGATTTACTTTAGTTATACAAATACCGATTTCCTTTATTTTTATAATTTGTTCTGCCCCAAAACACGTAATTTATTATCATAATTAAACATGTTTATATTGTGATATCTTTGTATAAATATGGTTTAAATGCTAACCTATATAATAATCATGAGTATCATTTTCGCTCCATTAGAGAAATTTACTGTATAATGCACTTGAAAGCAATTACGCTACTTAGATGGTAAGAGTAATTTAATAGCGAATACCGAAACTATAGAGTTAATTTCAGACTAGATAATTGAAACCTAGTTACCATAGTTTCATTTTTTCAATCAATTTTATTTGAAATTTTTAATTTTTTTATAAAAGTTTAGATGAAAAAAAAAATAATGTTTATGGAATTTAAATATAAAAATAGTCAATTTTAAAATATTAAGGTATATTGATAGATACAACGTTATATATTATTATTCTTGTTCACACATTTTCAAAAAATTAGTTTCAAACATTATTTGTGGGTAATTGAAAAGTAAATAACTAAGTTTTACAAACTTAAAAAAAATAATTGCTCTGTCTGTTAGAATAATGTATAATTGTTATTTTCGAGAAATCAAATCGCATTTTATAAGACAACATTAACGTCTAATAGCACTTATTAAATAATGATTACTTAAAGAATATTTAACTTTGTTAAGGAATACAATGTAATAAACTCTAATTATCCTTCATAAATTGTATAAAGTAATTTACACCCATTGATTTATCAAAATTAAGTAACGCATTCCCGAAACAGTCCGTTGAAGACCAAAGGGTTACGGAGATTATGACTCTACAATTTTAAAATCAACGTCCTTATTCCATAATAAGTATACATTATAAGTGAATGCCATCATGATTGTTAAATAGGACTTATCAAATAATATAACAAGGGAAATATAGAACATGAATGTAGATGCTGTAATTATTTAATTTTATAAAATTTACTTACTTTGATTCTATTTCCTCTTAGTTAAGTATCCACATTTAGATTTTATGAATATCGAATTTTAAAATTTTTATCATAAATGGAGTTCTGGTACAAATTTTTTTTTTCTGAAGTTTTTTCAAAAATTTATTTTGTGATGTATCAAAAGATAGTTCGTGTAACATTTTTTAATTGATTATTTATCATTGCATTATTTATTGAAAGCAGTTATAAAAAGCTGTTATACATACTTTGAAATTTAACATACTGCTGTACGAGCTACTAAAATGAATAAAAAAGTAAAAACATCACCCTTAAAAGAATATTTAAAAATATGTGATTTTAGAGTAATTTAAGAAAAAGAAAATAGTTAAATTTTTGTCGCACTTAAAACGGGGAACGCAAATGCAGAAGTTATGGGCCGAACGCTTCTTATTTTAGGTTTGACAAGAAAGTCAGTTATTGTTTTCCTCAGTTCCTTTCAAAAAAATTAGTTTTAAAAATTTGCATTTGATTTAATAATTTTCTTCCATTTAGTTTTGTGTTTCTAAGTATCTTCATATTGTAAAGCAGACAGCCAAGACAATACGCAGAAAATAAATTGCCTTTGACAATGACTCTCACAGTAAATTTGACTTCTGGAAATAAGAAAAACACACTTTGTTTGTCCTAAACGAAAAAAAGATTAAAAAACTGATTTTAAACATTGTAACTAAGTAATTTTTTTGTCACTTCATTAATTTTCAAGGGTACATAAATTTGTATAACAGTTGTTTGGTATATTTTTGAGGAAAAATCTTTATTTAAATAATTTTTGGAAGCGAAAAATATCTACTTAATAAATTTTTAATGAATCCTAATTTTTACATACTTCGTCTTCTTTTAATAATATTATAATAGACGTATTTTCACAGGCACACAAATAATAATTAATTTAAAATACATAATTGAATTATTTTATTTTAGTGCAACTTAAATCTGGAGTACATAGCAAAATTCTGAAAGAATAGAGAAATTTTGCTCACTTCAGAACTCTGGTTTTAATTAGCCTTTGTTTTACTGAAACTATATAATGGAAATTGTCTGCCAAGTCATTAAATAAAGCAAAACTTAATGAGTAAACCTATTTAGAAAGCAATTCCTTGCTGAAGTTTTCAAATCAGCAAAAATGTCACGACAATTTCAACTTTCTTGCCCTTGCCTCTCCAAAAATAAAGAACAAAAATGGGTTAAACTACGTTATTTTGAATAAACAAATCTCAAACTTTGAAGTAATTGAATATACAGTTTTCTCTATGAAACAGTAAAAAAATATTCGAAAAAACTAAGCAAATTTTGCTTGAAGTACACATATCAGTTCGTTTAAAAGTATTAAAACTTTTTGACAAGTGCAAAGATAACATTTATCTAAAATTAAATAAATTGAAAAATAACTTAGAAGTTCAGTCAATTATGGTAAAAAATATATTCTTCTAGCTATATTGGAATTTCTTGTATTGATTTATCATTTGTAAGTAGTCTGGAGTCTGAATCGATTTGTTTTCCACAATGCAATTTCGATGAAATTATACATTTCATATCGAAACATCAATTTGTCAATACAGTATTATCTGCCTGCTCATGAAGAATTCATGAACAGGCTGTTTTGTCTTTTCGAAATTGCTTTTATAAAAAAAAAGAAAAGGGAAAAAAAGAAACACCAAGGCCATATTTAGAAAATAAAAAAAAGAATTCAAAAATGCCTTCACGAAGGCACAGCATTTCAAAACCGGAAGTAAAAATATAGTAACTACTTATTTAAAGATATTTATAGAATTATTACAAATTCACTCTTGTTCAATTTCACAACTTGTTTGCTGACCACACTCAATTCTAAAGAATTTATGTTACAAAAAATTTCCAAAATTCTGGAAAAATTACCGTGCTATATGATAAGGATATTTCTTGTAACAAAATCTTTTTAATAACACCAAAAGATGTGGTATTTAAACGAATCGTCTTGGCATTTCTTCGTTCATTCGGTAACGGTTTACCATAAATTTTGGTTTTCAAAATTATAGTTCTTATTTAAACAAATTTTGTAAAAATGCATAACGGAAATGCAAATTTAACCAAATAACAGGTTTTTATGTCATGTACTATAATATAGAGTATGACATAAAAACCAGTTATCATGACACTATAGAGTCTATAGTATCATGATAAAATTGCCAAATGTTACCACATTTCTCAAATGTTATTAAGTATTATATTTTATAGTTAATTTGCCCAAAATCATTACCAAAGTGCTTCAATAAAATGTTGCGAGTTTTTTGGTGTCTCATAGTACCAACTAGAAAAAAATTAAATGTTACCATATTCGAGTAGTTTTGAACTAAGTTCCCCAGTGTTTGAAAGAAAAAAATTATTCAATAAAAATTTTACTTCAATGTTAGCTTATTCACAATGTTGTTGATTTACTGCTTAAAAAATTACATTGCAATAAAAATACCACTATTTTTAGACTATTTATTTTATTACCACTTCATTAACTGTTTTTCGTGTTTATGACGATTTAAGCTGACAATCGAAATTTCGAAAGCTCTCTGATTGACTGAAGAATTTAAATCTAATTCAGAAATCAAAACTAGGTGACAAAGAATATTTTTTCCATCATTTCTAGATCATCGAAAGCAGAATTTATTGCGACATTATTGAAAAAGATTACCCTCTTAGAAATAATACTCTCACTTTTGATGGTTCAGCAATTTTTGAGCTATATTTCGTTAATTATGGCAATTATTTTGTCCTGAAATCACGTGGCCAATGACAAAACGGGAATTTTCAAATATATGACGAAAATGTATCCTCAACTTGAAACCTCATCATAGTGCTTTGTGGGAGATTGTTAACTAGAATAAAATTAGAGAGAAGACTAAATGATCGAAAATAACGAAATAAAATTAGCTGATCTAGTTATTGTATAGTGCCCGAGGAGTTTGCCTCATACCAGGTAATACCTGGGTTTGAATCCCGTTTCGGGTATAGGGGACATTTATCTCACTGTTTTATTTGTCTTTCTTGTGTTATTAAGGTGTTATTGACTCAGTTGTATGCTTCCTACAATAAAGGGATGATTAGAAAAGTTAGGCATTACGAGGTCCTTCTTTCTTTTTTGGAAGATGAAAAGCAGAATGACGAAATTCGTTTCTTTGAAGAAGTGACGATAACTATTTCGTCAATTTGACGAAATATTCACTCGGAACATATATCAAGAAACGGCTTCATTATAAACGAAGAAAGTTTCGTTAAATTTGAGTATCCTTTTTTTACTGTGCACTTACACATGACTCGTTATATTGTTTAATGCAAAAGGAGGAAAAGGAAGAAATTTTAGAGTTTTACTTGAGATTTAAACAGTCCGGGAAAATGTTTATAAAATTTTGTTATCGAAACACATGCTAGAAGAGAAAGAGCAGAGAAGCAAATGATTCAGAAAGCAACATAACTGATTGACTTGATAGCAAAAAGTATTATAGGTCTTAAAACGGGGAAAGGAAATCTGTGTTTTTTTCGATAATGGGAAATTTAGTTGAAATGATCCTAAACCACGTTTTTGAATGTATTTCTTCTAAAGAACAGTTTTAGAGAACTCTAGAATAAAGTGAGGAAACAAAAAATAGAAAAAATAAAATAAAGATATTTATAGCTGCAAAAGTAATAAAAAATATTACATTTGATAACAGCGAATAAATTGTTCAAAATATTAGTTTAATAAGTAGATTTTTGTTTGTTTTAGAGTCACTTTTTAACAACTTAACACCTTTTATTGGATAACAGTGGAAGCATAAATAACTGATAATAATATTTTTTATGTTATTACTGTCAGTTGAAAACTGGCGACTTTGCCATCTGCTTTCTTATTAAGTATTATTAGACATAAAATGGCTTTCAATGGCTATTAAGTATTAGAAAATAAGAAATTTCTTGAAATAAATAGAGTTATATTGATTTTAGACTAATTAAGGGGAGTCGATAGGCATATATCAATAATGTTGAAACTGACCTTTTTCAATGTACCTTTTCTAAGAAACTACTTATCATATCGCTTTGAAATTATTTGGCTATGCTTGACATTATATCAATTACAGGCTGTGATAACATTTTAACATTAAAAGGAATACTTTTCAGTTATGAAACACTTTTGCTCAAAAATGATAAAACTTTTTAAGAAATTAAAAGTTTTCAGTTCATAATTTTTTCAAGCAATTTCTGGAAAAGCTATGAAGAAGCAGTTTTCGCAGTGCAAACATGTATATGTAAATATTCTGCGAAAAACAGCTGAAGCATTATCTTGTTCAGATGCTGAGAAAAGGTACATCAAAAAATGTCAGTTTTAGCATTATTGGTATATGCCCCTTTCGACTCCCCTTAATATATATATATAGAACAAAAATGGGTTAAACTACGTTANAAGCATTATTGTGAAATAAAGCGATAACATTTAAGATATTCCTAAATAACTCAAGGCTCTAAAAGTAGAAAACAATTGTTCAAAAAGAAAACCTTAATACATTTTAATAAAAACCGTTTTTGGTTAAGGACTACTCTCCCCCATTCACCAAAAAAAGATTATAGAAGCATTAACAGATCAAAAAGAATTAAGTAACATTGACACATACACAATTACTGGACTAAAAATATGAAGAGCACATATTAGGCGAAATATATATATATATATATATATATATCGAATTAAAGGGGAGAGATTGAGAAAAAACTTTTCATGTTATGTTGTGATATGATGTATATAATTAAAATTAATGTTTTTGAAATTAATGATCTATATGAAAATATTCATAGCAAATAAAATAAAGCAAAAATACTTTATAACATTCATGATAAATATAGAATAATTTGCATTGCTTCAATCAGTAAAATAACTTCACTAAAAAAAAAATTTTCGTAAAATAAAAATTAATAAAATTATTAATCTATTGTTTTTAACAATCATATTTTGCATTAAATGATTTTAACATCGAGTTACGTTTTATTGTTTAGGACTTTTGACAATAGATGGCAGCGTCAAGAAAGCACAAATCCCCAAAAGTATTCTTAAGTAAAATTTTTCAGTGATTTTTTTTTTTCAAGATTAACAAGATAGTGCTAAAATAATAATGTTAAAATAATTTAAATTTAATAATTAATGAAAGGCAATAAATTAATTTCTATTGCTTTAATTTCTATTTATTACTATTGCTTTATTATTAATAAATTTTTATTGCTCAATTTCTATTGATTTTATAGTTTTAAGTTTATTAATATTTTCTATTTCATATATTTGTTTATTAAACGTTACTGTTGGTCATCATTTTAGTCAAATAAAGCACGTTTTTTTTAAGGAATTTGATGACCTTAAAATTTATAATTTTAAATTTTCCTCTCTTATATATTTTGCACTCATCTTCCTCAAAAATTATTTAAGTTCTAAACAAGCAACGAGTTGTCGTGTGATAAGTGACACATTTATTAATCAAATTTTCCATAATAATTAAAAATGTCATTGGGAAATTTGGAACATTAGTTATTAAAAAAGTTCAAGTGAGCCCAATTATAAACTATATGATTGGATTGCTTATGGTTGTATATTACATTCTCATAACTTGAAATATAACACAAATTTCTCTTTTTAATTTCTTTGCCAAATAGCATTCATTTTTCTAAAGTAACGACTTGCAACTCATTTACAAAACGTAACTTTTACTTATATTGATTCTGATTTAAATTTATATGATAAATAAGTTGGTTACTTCTACTTTGGTTAGAAACTTCTTGTTAATTTGTATGTCGCATTAAAATTATCATTAGAAAAAAAATTCATGGCATTTCATATTAAAA
The DNA here is from genome assembly GCF_043381705.1 of Parasteatoda tepidariorum. Classification (NCBI taxonomy): domain Eukaryota; kingdom Metazoa; phylum Arthropoda; class Arachnida; order Araneae; family Theridiidae; genus Parasteatoda; species Parasteatoda tepidariorum. The sequence goes on along the minus strand of NC_092209.1, from coordinate 40,970,428 downwards.
TAACAATTATATACAAATACCAAACGCTTATGCCTATTTAGCGATAACTGATTTTATGATTTAAAACTTATTAAAGGATTTTATTTTCAAAACAATATTTCTTTCTTTTTATGTTTTAAATTACTTTTAGTAATTATATAATGAATAATATTTTCCTTTGTGTGCGTTCAATAAGTAGCTTTATATAAAAATTAAATATTAAAATATTAAAATTTATAAAAAAATATAGATAAGTATACTATTTCTTCAACAATATTTTTCTACTTAGTAAGTCAAAACTCTTATTAAAATTACAAATCGAAAATAACTAATTGCATTTTATAATTTCAGTAATAATAATGTACAGCTTTCAATGAATAAGTACATAGTGATTAATGATTTACTACCAAACAAACGGTCTTAAAATATATAACTTCTTGAATGATTTTTTGAAATGATTCTTTTATGTTTCAATTTACCCCAATTACATATTAAATAATGCTTTCTTTTAATCACATTTACTAAGAAGACTTGAATTTAAGTTAAAAGAAATGTTTCAAATTTAAAGTATTCCAGTAATTAATTAAAAATTTAAAAGAGCAATAAGTTGATTGAATTTCCGTATTATCAGGTTTCGCATTTGTTTGTTATTTCCTAATTATGTATTTTCACAATGAATAATTGTTTAAAATTTTTTTAAACAATTGTCATTCTCATTATTATTATATTTCTAAAAATATTGACAATGGTTCGAAAGGTTTGATGAAAATATGAACTAATATTTCAATGTTAAAAAAAATCTATCGCGCAAAATTGCTCAAGAAAACGAAATATTTTGTACATAAATATATTATTTATAGACCATTATATGAAAAATGCATCTTAATTTTTACTAATTTATGTTTTTATAATTTGCATTTGATTTCCGATAATTTTTATAAAAATACTACCATGTATTAAAAATTATGTTGTCTTATTAAATGCGCGTCTAATTTTATTTTTCGAAGTCATTTATTTTACGTCAAATTTATCCTTAAAATCTATTTTTCTATATAAACTGGAACCATTCACTAAATATTAATCAGATCATTTAAAGACTAAAGCTTTAAGTAGTTTTTATTTACTTATAAAAACATTCTATTTCCTTACAAAGACCTAACCGCATACTAGTTTCAACTCATTTGGTAAAATAGTTCATAAGGATGTTTCTAAATATAAACTTAGTTATTTTAAATAAAAATTCATGAACTAAAAACAAAACTGCAGATAATAATAAGCAAAAAGGCAAACTTATAGTTTTCCATTTTTCTAAAAATGAAGACGAACAAGTTGTAGAAAGGAGAAAAAAAATCTTATTATTTTGTTGAATCAGATAATCTTATTATTTTGTTGGATTATAACAAAGAATTTATTAAGGTAAAAGGAAACAAGTTAATAGAAGTTTTTTCAATCATCTGTTAAATAAAAAAAAATTTCCGTTTTATTATAAATGCTTTGGAAATAGTTAGCCATTACTTTAAAAATTTTCAGAAATAGAAACTAAAATTATTCCATGAATTTCTTAGACATTTTTGTATGTCCAATTTCGGTATTTTTTACATCTCCCTATTATTCCCGTGCGCTTGTTTTCGTGTTGCATACCCATTTTTTTAAATATGAAGTCCTTTAATATTAATTTCGTTTGAAAGATTGACTTCAAAGTTGCTTAAAATTAGTACTAAGATTTTTAGCATATTTCAAATTTAGTTTAGATTAGTTTTAGATTTTTAGACCTTTAAATTTTTAATATAATATTTTGTGTATAATATTTTGCTTAAGTATTAATTGGTGAGCTAAAATATAATTCAATAAAGTATTAAATCCTTGAAAAATATGATAAAAACTTTACTCTGAAAGGAAATATGCAGGTGGTGCTGCCATCTAGAAGTATACTCTTAGAATTTATGATCTTTATTACATTAAATAGTTAATATTAATAAAATTTAAAGTGAAATCTTTGTGTGCCTTTAATATCTAGTTTTAAAAAGTTTGGACAAACATTTTTTTCTATTTCGTATTAAAAAAAGTTCTGTGCCCTTCTTTAAATAATGCCGTTATTTACATAAAGAAGTATATCCAGAATTTTTATTTATTATTTTTGATTCCTTCCTATTTTGATTTATTTAATAATTTTTCGATTATTTTTTAATAACCCGTGAATGCCGAAAGTTTTAAGTAGATTTAATTTAATATTCATTTTCAGAAATAAATTCAAAATATTAAAAAAATAATGCCAAATAATGCACTACACTTTTTAAAAAAAATATTGGCTGGGCATTGGTTCTTATGCAATTTTAATCCTAATGATGCACTCTAACTCCCTTTTTTCGCTTTTTGTTTGTTGTTGTGATCTTAAAAAAAAATGCTCAACAATACCACGAATACCATACAAAAACACAAACGCTATAAAAATCATTATTGCTTATTCCATATTACTTATACTAAATAATAACAGAGGTTGATATTGATCAGTGATGACATCACGACCGTGCAGTAACAACCAGCAACCGCTCTATACATAGAAGTGGATGGGTTCCCCATTCTGTGTGCTCGCTAACCCCACTGCCTGAAACAATTCCTTTCCGACTACAAAATCGGCTCAACATGGCTCATTGGAGAGTTATATATTTTAATCTAGCCTTGTACGCATAATGATTCTCTTTTTTTTTAAAAAATAAAAAAACTATGCAACATACATGCATCCTGTAAAAGATTTGATTAATACACCGAAGAGCCATTGCATTATGACCACCCTCCATCTATAACAATGGGCTCGCCCAGGTTTTCATGGTTTCTCGCCTAGGAAAAATGTTTTCATGGGGCACATTGGGACCCATAATCCTCATAGAACAATCCCTGACGTCTGTAAGCTACTTGAACACAGTTTCAGACCAGGTTCACCCATTCATGGCAACAGTTTTTCCTGCGGGGGATGGTGTTTACCAATAGGATAATGCACCATGTCATAGGGTTCGAATCGTCATGGATTGGTTCGAGGAACATTCCAGTGACTTTCAAGTCATGTCTTGGCCCCCAAATTCACCTGACCTTAATCCAATAGACGATTTGTTGTCCTACTTGGAAAACCAAATGCATGCTGCCACTCTACCCCCTCGCAATGTGAGGGAATTGCAGGACCAGTTGGCGAGAGCTTGGTACCAGATACCTCAGACTACCTATCAGCACCTTGTGGAATCAATGCCACGGCGGGTGCTAGCAGTTTTTAGGGCTAAAGGTGGTCCTACATGTTATTAGCAGGGTGGTCATAATGTAATGGCTCTTCGGTGTATATGTAATTTGTGAAATACCATAATTGGTGAACGTCGACTTTCACCGGTGAATGTCAACAATCTTATAATCACCTTGTAAATGTCCCATGCATATGCTAAATATGATTTGATATTGATTTATTCTTCGATACATAAATATTTGTTCCATATTTTAATATCTGTTTAGGAGAAACATCACAGTTGGGAATACTGTACAAGTGTTGCGACTAATAACCGATATTCTCTACTTCGCTATTTATTAAGATTTGAAACGTTTGCTCAGTATACACTTATCCGCCATTTCCAACCATTCCGCCATTTTTTCTTCTTATTTTAAAAAAACATTTAAGTGCTATTTCCTGGCTTATATTTATCAAGTATCCCCTACGCTGTAGTTGTATTTCATAAAATACTTTTAGAAAAGGTAGTATACATAAAATTAGATTTCTCAAGTACTACTCCACCTGTAATGTTTAAAATTTATGTTCTATCATGCAAAACTGCATCCCTTTAAATGATGTCAAAGTTTGGATACTTTACAGTTCAAAATTTTCAACTATTACTAAATAAAATAATAATGAATAATAAATAATTCGAAAATATATTTTTGCATGGAATTATCGTTGGATAGACGTATTTTATAAATGCGTGATCACATATTTTCATTTGTTTAAAAAATTCTCAAAATATTATAAAATATACGAAACTTGATTAAATTATTGGGAACAAATTTTTTTGATTTTGAATATCGGAATGCATATCCTTTGAATAAAATAGCATGTTTATTCAGAGAAATTATGTTTTTGTATCTGATTTCAGAACTTAAAATCATCACCTGCATTTATAAAATAGCTCATTTAAGATCAACCCCGCTAACCACTAAATTTGAGTCCTAGTACTGGAAAATCAGATCAATAAATTGAAAGATACTTATGATTTCAGTTTTTTTTAATGTATATGCATAATAGGATATTGCAGATTAAGATAGATGAGTACTACTAATTTATCTTGTGCATTTGTAAAATCTGTTTAAATTCAACAGATTATTTAATTTGCTTAATAAAATTATATATATGGTAAAAGTAAATCCCACCGCCTAAGCAGTCGGTTTACGTTTTTAGTGTTTAATTCTTTAATACCTTAATAGTATGTTGAAGTATGTAATAGCGGCATACCCATTCTTCGTACGGATTAAAAATAGTGACCAATCAATAAGTCAGAGCTGTAGAACGCAACGAAATAATTCACATAACTGAAAGACACTGAACAACGCAATCAGCGAAAAAAAATTTTATAATTTTACTTTTCAGTACTTTTAGCCTTTTCCGATGAATTTACGTTATTAAACTAATAAAAAAACATTCTTAGCAGCTTTTCCCATAAAAAAATATAACTGTGTTCGGTATCATTTGGCATGATACCGAATGGTATCATTTGGCATGGTATCGAGAGATCGTGAGAAAACTTTTTCCACAGTATCTGTGTTAAAACTATGTAAGATTAACGTAGTTTTTATCAGTATCATAAATACTAAATGTGTGTGTGTTTCTATATATTGTAAGTTTAAAAACTGCCCTAATAATCACAATACAAGTAGTACCTATTACAAAATCAATGAAGCATCACTGGTGGCAAAAATATCTTGACAATTCCTAACTCTTCTCCAAAATAAATAATTACCGTCACTTCATTAATTCTTCATTTTAGTACAAAGCTTTGTTTTTTGTTACAATTAATACCTGTTACAAAAATTTATATTGCGTCGTTGGTATCGTTAATAGTTTGGCGATATTATACACTTCACTTAAATGAATTAGTACCATCTCTCCATTTATTTTGCTTAATAGGGGAGAGTGGGGTCAATTGTAACATTTTTTACTTAACTATTTTTAAGTAGCAAGAAATCCAAAATATTATTAGTATTAATTGACAGACGAGTAAAGTAGACTTTCCTCTACTTGAAAAAAAAGAATAAATATCTTATTTTAAATGTTATTATATTAGTTATGAACAATTTTTGACAGTCGTGCACCTATTACAATTGTCCCCACTTACGGGGTCAATTGTAACAGTTCATATATTCAACTAAAACATAGTTAATTATACATATTATCATAGTTGTGATATATTTTTTTATTGATCAAAATAGGAGTGATATTTTAGGAGTAAAAATAATGAGCAGAGACTTAAAGGGTTAAACTTTTAACTTTAAGAGATTAAAAATTTTAATTTATGCTGTGAAAGGTGACAAATAAAATAATGCACATGCAACGTAATATAAATGATATAGGGAACTATTGGTAGTTCTTAAAGTTAAGTAATGGTTTGTAAACATAAGATTATTTATTTTCAGCTGTTACAATCGTCCCTTTATTTATTGCTACAATCGTCCCCAAGAAGCCATTTCAGCTTCATTTGTTAAAAACAATGCTAGTTAATTAACAAAACTAATCTCTTTTCTTTTGAAATGTTAATTAAGGTGTCCACTTACATATTCAGTTAATAATTTTTATTTGTTTAAACAAAATTACTTTGTTACACTATAATATTCTAATGCCAAAAAAAGTACTTACGTAGCGTCAAAATATCCTTTGAGATGTAACTCTTTCAAAAGTACATAAAAATGGTTGCCAGCAGGGGTGTACATGTAGATTTATTAAATACACCTTGTGCGCCACCTAGGAACCAAATCTAGAACCCGACACTCGAAATTTTTGGTCTGTTACAATCGTACCCTGTTACAATTGACCCCACTTTCCCCTACTTATATATTTTTAACCTTAAATCAGTGGCTATTATGAAATTCAACAAAAAATAATTAATTTATGAGAATAACGATAAATAAAGAAAAAGTGATTAAAGATAATTTTGGAAATATTGCTTTGCGTCTCGTAGTCTGCTTATGCTTCTACGCTCCCGATGATCATTGAGTTTATCTGAGATGATGAACAAATTATAAATATTTAAGAACGTTCAAAAGACTCCTTTTTTTTTATTAGTGAGAGCTATAAACTAGAAAACATTCCTGTTGTCATCTTTAAAATATTTTTTAATAAAAAACACAGTCATCTCCATTTTAATCAATGGTGAGTTCTAAGCCAATGAAAAAATTCCATTTTTTAAACATCTCTTAGGAACAATTTAATTAAAATTTTGAACGATTTCTAGAACCGGGAGTTAAAATTTCTTCTTTGATCCAATGCCAAAATTTCAATATCCAACCACAAGTTTTTGCAGTTGTAAAGGAGACCAACAGACTAACTCTTCATTTTTATGCTTAGATAATAGATAAATAATTACTATAGATCAATGCATTAATAAAGCAAAGACTTTTTTGTCAATGTATTTTATAGCCGTCGTGGAACAACCAACCCGATTTTTAGTGTTTACGACTTCTAATGTTCAACTCCATAGCCTTGTAATTCCGTGCCCAATCCAGAAGACAAGGGAACTCTGGATTAAATATTGAGAGAAATTTGTCTTCGTGGAAGACTTTTTGACGGAACTAACCCGCATTTGCGTTACGTGGAGAGGAAAGCCGTAAAAGCTACCTCGCTTAGCCTGACTGAAAAGGAACTCTAACCCATGATCCGTCTACCACTGAAGACATTTTACGTCAGCACTGTTGTCGGAGCAAGCCGGATGTGGAATTCGAATCAACCAGACATCGCTGGGATTCGAACCCAATTTATTTTAATGGAAGGCGAAAGCTCTATTCCCTGAGAAATCACGGCTGCTGTTAATGTATTTGTTGTTCTTTCAGTATTTTATTTTATTTCATAATCACCGTTCACCCAATTTTCACAGCTCACCCAATTTTACCCCTAGTAATTTCGTACCCAATCCAGAAGACAAGGAAACTCCAGGATCAAATATTGGGAGAAATTTTACTTTCGTGGAGGACTTTTTGATGGAACTAACCTGTATTTGCGTTACATGGAGAGGAAAACCACGAAAAGCTCCTATGGTTAGTCTGATGGAAAAGGGACTCCAATCCATAATCCGTCACTGAAGATATTTTCCGTCAGCACTGTGGTGCGGTGCGAGTCGGGTGCGGAATTAGCTAGCCTAGCTCTATCCCTTGAGCTACAGCGGATCTCCTTCTTTATTTATGAAAGATTTCCTTACGCCAATTTTACTAGAATAAAATTAGTCACTTAACATCGTTTTTGCCAATATAAGATTTTTTAAAACTCAGGTCAAAATGCAGTTTATCCCAAGGAAATACTTCCATTTAGATTATCGCATTTATTTTCTCTTTTCGCTTAAAATTAGTTTGTAATTCAATATTTGGTGTCACTAATTAGTGCAATACTAGATCATTAATTGCACTATGAATTAATATTATAATAATTTCAATTATAATTAATATTATTATATTAATATTGTTACAATAATAATAATTTCAATATATAGTAAAAAAATTATAAATAATAAGAATTCTATTATATTTTACATTATATGTCAATTATAATAACTGTAATAATATTTAAAAACAGTCATCATTATTTTTCAAAATTTCTTATGTTTAAATTTTTAGCTACAGTTTTTAGAGAGAAATTACCAACGCTTTCTTTTTCTCCTGCACTTCTCGTTTTATTTGTCACATTTTATAAGAAGCAGTTGTTTTCTTTCATTAATAATAACTTTAAATATGTAGCGATTAAACAAACATGCAGTTTTACTTTCTAGCTTTAGAAATGAATTTTCTCAATTAAGAAATTTTAATGCATTTCTTTAGTTCTGTATAAAGTTTGTGAATTCTGTTTCTTAAATATTTCTCAATTATATTTTTGCATCATGATATCACCGTTCTAAATACAATTTTCAATTTAGAGTGCTCCGTCTGGCACAGACATCCAAGAAATGAAATAGAAATATTAGCACTGAAAAAATTTGGAAAGTCTTAAAATTGCCTATTATCTTTTATTAATGCCGACAGATGGCAGTACGATTTCCTAAACATTTTTGTTCCGAGCTTTAATCCATTGAACCCTTTTCAAAATGTTGGCCTGATTCCAAACAAGGGCCAATCCATTTGGGCATGCACTTACTTTACCCCCTCAAACTTCCTTATGCGATCTTCTTGGATTTAAAAGCGAAAGACGTCGACCTAATTTTACAATCGAAAATTTTCTTTTTGCAGAAACATTAGATTTATATCCATTTAACTATTCTGAAATCCATTCCTATTCTTCTAAAGCTACAGAATTAGATTTACTTTGATGAAAAATGCGAGAAAATCTCACTTCTCTAAAAGTATTTATCGTCGCCAAGATATATATTTGGCTCTTAATCGATGTTAGCCTTAATAGACTTTGAGATATTAACTCTTACGTCTGGCACTGGGACTTATATTTTTCGTGAATATGAAAATAAGTATCTTTTATATCTGAAAAACTAGAAACAAATGAACTTATTGATTAAAAACGATGGAGAAATCCCTTTATCATTTCACCTCAAACATTCAATCTATCACTATAAAAATACTTTTTAGTTTACTAAGTGTCATGAACAGGAACATTTCGATATGTTTTCCTCGGGTGTAAGAAACGGAAATTTAAAAATTTTTTCCAAATATTAAGTTTGAAGAACAGGTTTACTCTTTAATTCCTTTATTTATCTCCCTGGTGTACATTTAGGGTGGTGAGTTGGGACATAACCCTAAACATATAAAGCACAAAAATATAAATTAAATAAGTTGAAAAGAAATATTCGTTACATTTTTTTCTAGAAAAAAGAAGCGATATTTTACTCTGAATTATAGAAACCTAGAAAATTCCACTTCTCTGATCCTTGTTATCAATTTTGGGATGTTCTCTTGAATGTTTGCTTGTAAGTCTCCTTAACCTTAGGCTTTCTCTCCTAATAAGTGATTCTTCCTAAAACTTATAATGGAACTTTTTACATACTGAGTATTTTTTTAAATTTCAACATGTAAAAAAAAAGCTGAAACAGCGAGGAAATGGGGCGTTAAAGAGTTCAAATTGGAGAGTCGAAACGAGTTGCTTTTTGCTGCAGTACTGTCCTTGCCATAACATGCTGAGGCGAACAGAAGCATGATTTTGAACAACTCTTCCTGTTCAGAATGATTTTGAAAGATGATAACAGAATGATAATTTTTGGAGATGATTTCTACATCTCGTTGTCAAGCTCAGCATTGTGTAAGAAAAAAAGCTCGATTTGATCTGCTCAGGTTTTTTATTAACCTAAATGCCACACGGAGAAATAAATCGGTAAAATTACCATACTTTATAGTAATGACATTTCTACTTAAAAAAAGAACTTAATTCTGATAATGAAAACTAAAATGCTAACTAACTTAAACCATTCATTTGGTAATTTTTTCGTTCGTATGATAACGGTTTGCAGGAAAATCTTGTTCTGAAAATTAACGTTTTTATTACCACCCATTGTGAAAATACACAGAACAGAAAAGTGAATTTCACCAAATAAATGGTTTTTATGCCATGCTCTATCGTAAATTGATTGATAAAATTTGCCAAATTTTAACACATTTTACAAATTTTGTCATATATTAAAAATGATATTTATCTTTAATTTTATAACAATAACAACCGAAACGCTTTGGTAAAAATTACCGTGCTTTTTGATGGCATTTCCATAGGGAAAGTTACACCGTTAAATGTTACCATATTTTGAGATAGTTTTGACCATACTCTTTTTCTTGGTGTTTCATGCTCTAAGAAATTCAAAATACTTCTAGTTTTAAAAATGGCAGTAATATACATAAAATAACAATAATTATCTATAAATGATTTGTGATATATCATTTAACCTTTGTGTATTTTGATCAATGCTCATTGTTGAAATTTTCAGAGTGCATTGAGCCATATAATCATACAAATTAAAATATTTTAAACTTGAAAACATAATATATTATGATACAAAATGAAGGGAATTTGGAATCTGTGTAATATTATATTAAAGCTGTAACAAATTGCTTATGATATTACTGTTCAGAGTACCAAATTATAGTCAAAAGTTTAATTTAGTTTTCCGAGAGTTTTATAAAATGAAATTTTTTTTTCTATTTTGGTGTTTGAAGTTAAATGCATTACGCATATTCTTTCGGTTTTGTGCAGAACTTGAATGCAATACAATATAATAATATTTTTTTGTAGTTTTTTTGTTGTTATTGTTGAAGAAATAGTTATTTGTTAAGAATTCGTTTTTACTATCTCATAACATTAAAAATACATTTTTCGTATTCATATTTATGCAATTTGGAGGCTCCGTTCACCAACCTATCTCGTTTTACTATCTCATAACACTAAAAATACATTTTTCGTATTTATATTTATGCAATTTGGAGGCTCCGTTCACCAACCTCTCGTTTCTCTTTGTCTTCTTCCAATGAATTCGAAACTGTTAAAAAAAGATCATTCGGACAATAAATAATTATTAAAATGTTATGTAAGAACAGCTTTTTGATGTTTAAATTGAAATGAACAATAGCTTTATACAGAACAAAAAATAATTTTCTAACGGAAAGAAATAGTATTTATCCTCAAACTGTTTTTTTAAAAAACATATGTTGTTTTTTTCCTGTAGAATTTACTGTTATTATTTTACAGCGTAGAGTTTAGCCAATATGTTTTTTGTTTACTTCAAATTCACCAATCGAAAATTCTCGAACTAATAATCGAACCGTTTTTCTTTTATTCCATCGAATTTCTTGTGCATGTTTTTACTTATTTTCTCAATTTCAGGTTTCTTAGTCTTAAAGATTTTGTTCAGCATTAGAAAATGTAACATATAGCAAATTAAAGTGAAACAAAATTCACAAAAAACACTTAAAAATGCAGAAACTTTTAATTTAATTCGAATTTCACGAAAAGCTGGAGCATAAGCAACCATAAACCTTCATAAACCTCACCAATTTAAACCTCCATAAAAGTTCATAAGCAACCGTAAACTTTTCACCATGCTAAATTACAATTCTGTAGTTGCTTTCCAGCAGCCGGAGTGGCCCGCATGGTGTTTTTTCTTACAGGTTTATCAATTAATCGTTCTCGAACTACTTATGGAATGATTATTTTTTTATTACATTTTGTACTCGATGTACAAATTTTTATACACTTTTGCAATTTCAAGTTCTAAGTCGTATAATTTCAGTGTGACAAAATCTATCTTTTAGTTGAACATTTAAAACAGTGGCGTCTACGGCCAGTAGACAGTTTCATTTTAGAGAAAAAAAATTTCGTTAAAAATATATAAGATAAATTTAAGAAAAAAATATTGAAAAGTAATTTTGCATATCATTATAATAATCAGTTAATAATTTAACCAACTTAATGTTTTCTTTTACTATAAATAATTCAAATTGCTATATTTTTTTTAAAAAATACTGATTGAAAAAAATCAATACCTAAAATTACATTTTCAATAAAATAAAAATATGCTAGAAAGCAATCGAAGGATATAAAAAACGTTACTGCTGGGAATGGAATAAATTTAGAACCAAAATAAATAAAATGTAGTGACTGCACTAAATTGAAATAATTCATTTATATAATTTGATAAATATATATAAAAACGATTGTAGGTTTTAGAATGACTCATATGGAAATTTTCTAATTAGCCACTTCATTCCCGGTATCGAATAAAGTCTTCTAGTCCAAAAGTGCATTGGTATTCTTGTACTAGTCCGCCCCACCCATGTCCTAAGGGAATATTATGACCTTTTCTGGAGGGGAACGTTAGTACTCTATCGAGCGAACACTTACTAACGCCATTATAGCTTAGCTATTCTGATTAATTCTAACAACCAATACACTTTTCAGCTTTTTTACCAACCTAAAATAGTTTGACGTTTTTATGCTTATTTTTGTTCAAGTCGAAGAAAAAATAAATCGCTTCCATTATCCAGATTTTTATGGTTTAAATTGTGATTGGTATAAAAAAAGGAAGGAAATTAGTATCATAATTTGTATTTTCTTTTCATTTTTGGAAACAGAAGCATAGATTAATCGGGAGTACTTTGAAGTATTTTTTTTGTGTCTTAATGATTTGGTACAATATTGGTGAATTAATAAGCTTTGCTTCTAATTATCAAAAAAAAGAAAACACTGATTTAATCTAATGTTTTTTTTTTTAATAAAATATTATCTGCTATTTACGAAGAGGAGCAAGCCATAAGAAATTCTATTTATTAGTGTTTATAAAAGCAAAGTTTTATTAATTTTGGTAGTACAGATACTTACTGTACTTTTAAAAAATAATGCAGATAGGTACTTAAATGCAACCATTTGCTATTCGCACAAAAAGAGCACGTGATCCTTATAGTCGCATTTTACTTTTATTGTTCGAATTTTTTTTTTATTTAGGAAAAAATACCTATACATATAATCGCTCATAATAAATTTTAGTCATATTTAGTCACTCATAATATATATTAATAAAAATGGCTTATTTTTCCCTACTGGTTGCGAAATTTCAACTTATTTTTCGAAAGTATCAACATATTTATTGGCTGATAAATAAAAAAATATTTAATTATTTATCATAATTTTAGTTTTATTACAATTGTTTTAAAAAACAAACTCCTCTACAATTTTCGTTTGTCAAAGAAGATTATTTAATAATTATATTTCAAAAAAAAAAAAAAATTGAAAAAGAAAGTTATGAGAAACTTTGCCCATTTCGTAGAAAAATTTTTTTTTTCAACTTACAACTTTAACAAAGAGAAGGGATCTGATAAAAAAAACATTAAAATATTAATAAATAATAAAAACAAGTTTAATTATAAAAGCATATTTTTTGTCTTTTCTTATATGGCCTTTTTTTAAAATCATTAAGTAAAAACGAGTTCTTTTAGTACTTTTAAAATGTGTTTTTGGGTATCACGGCACTAAAATCATTTTTCCAAATATATATAAAAATTTAATGATGATGTCTCATGATCCAATGAAATCTTTGATGAAACATAAGTTTTCACTCCATATACATCATCCAGCCAATCAGAAATGGGAACGTTATTAATTCAGAAACTATTGTTAATTTAGTGAACCTTTTTCAAAAACGAGCTATAAATCTCTATATAACATTAAATACAAAATGTCTAACACAGTTTTTCATTGTAGTCGGTGTATTTTTATTTGCCGGAAAATCAGTAGGGAGAATCGAGCTTTTCCACATTATATTACATATATTTTTGGTTGCCATCAAGATAAAATTAATTAAGTCATAAATATATCGTTTTCCTATAAAATATTTTTGTATCCCTAATTTAAAATGTATTTACCTGTAATAGTTATTTTTCTTACTCTACTCTATTACTACGTTTCTGATTTCGATTGTCTTCTAAATTAAGAGCGTGGATTTGAAAGGGTCTTTATTATAATCTAATTGTATTTTATTACTACTTAATATGCTACATTTAAAGATAACCGTATTTAAATCAATGTCTAAATTTATTAACCGTTTCACAACTATTATTTTTGGTGAAAATTACTTTAATATGGTTAAATAAATTACGGTTTTGGTTACATAAATTACAGTTGAGTCAATCAGCTACCTGTACAATGTGATGCATGCACCAAATTGTATTTAATATATCAGCCTGCTCTGTAAACGAAAATTTTAAATTACAGTTACGCGCTCATCAAATTTGCAATAAAAACATACCTATAATTTTAAATGTTGTTTTAAAAAATAATTGCTGAGCAAAGTTTTTATGTTCACTAACAGATCTTAATCGAATCATCTAGGAAATTTTTTGACTTGGGAGGGGGGGAGCATAAGCAAAGAAAATTTTTTAGTACGTATGCTTTAAGTGAATAGTTTATACTTTCATAGAAAACAAGAAACAATAATAATTACGAATAAATCAACGGGATGGGTGAGTGACAACAAATAGAAGGGCTTAGCCTCTTAGCATACTCATAATCTTTCATTTATTCCTACATTAATATCTTTTTGCTAAGTTCAAATTCATTTTATATTTGTGAATATTACATGCAATCCTGATTATTTTCATAAAAACATTTTTGTTTTCGATTAAAATCATTTTTACAATTAATTATCGTCATCCAAATACTGATTTAATGTTGATAGAGAGGTTTTTAGTGAGGAATCTTTGCAGCTAAATTAGAAATAAAAAAAGGAACAATGAAAACATTTCATTTAAGAATTTGCAACTTTGAGAATTTTCAACTTTTAAAAGTTACAGCATTGAAATTAATTTAGAAAATTTAAAATCCAATTTGTTTTCGGTATTTGAAAAATCATTTTTACTGTGGTTAAGTGCGCTATATTTAATTTTTGTTGCTACTACAAATTTTGACTAAATTTTTTATCGACATTCATGTTTGCGAACACCAGTAAAAAAATTTAAATTATGGTGCTACAATTAACGCCAATAAATGATTGTAGTTGCTTTAGTTTATTTAATAAATAAAAAAGTAAATAATTATTTGGCATCTTTTTTTCCATAAAACATCAATTAATTTCATGATAGATCCAAAATTAAGCTATAATTAGTGCAAAAAATTAATTCGTTTAAATGCAATTGTAATGTAATTAAATTGCAGCAAATTATCAAAAGTAATTTTTATAAATTCATGAGCTAGCCTCTTTTTTCTACTCATGCGAATGCTACTAAATTTTATGCATCTTTTATTTATTTGTCAAGAATCTTAAGTTTAAATAGGGATTTTATCAAGTTATTCTTTTCTACAATTAAATGTATACGTATTGTAATTTTTATTTTTATTCCTTATTTAATGCAAAAATAAAAATATGAATGCTAATTATGTTATCGAGAACTTAATTTGTTTCATTTTTTAGGTGAGTAATATGAATATTTGTCATTCCTCATTCCTTGAATAAAGAAAATTGCATCAAACTGTGCACATTAATGGTAACGTATTACCACATATTGATGCTTTTTAAATGTTTGAACATTGCTCAAATATTTTATCTGTGTATAATTATTATTTCGTTTCATAAATTACTTATTCAAAGCTATTTATATTGCAACTATTCATAAATGTAAACAAGAACTATTTGCTTCTTTCCAAAGGAAAACAAAGCGAAATCTTAGAAAAAAAACAATATGTTCTTAGAAGGAATTTGTGTTAGAAAGGATTGGAAAGGATTTTAAAAAAATGCAATAAATGTAGAAGATTACTAAAGTGTGAGCAAAATTTTGGAAGAAATAATGCAATTAGAAGCCAAATAAGATTTGATCATATGTGTTCGGTTGGAAATGTTAATCTCACGGTACTTTGGCGAGAAATCGGTTGCGTTTATTATAAGTCTGCATGTTTAGTTAAATCTGTCGCCAAAGATAACAGAAAGAAGAAATGCTAAATTTAAACATAACTTTAATGAAAACTCAATTCAGATCAGAAGATTGCGTGTTCATCACGTCCGGGTCACCACTTATCTTTGGCGAGAAATCGGTTTTGTTTATTATAAATCTGCATGTTAAGTTAAATCTGTCGCCAAAGATAACAGAAAGGAGAAATGCTAAATTTAAACATAACTTTAATGAAAACTTAACAAATGGAATAATCGAGCAAGTAATAACTGAAGAAAAACGTAAAACAGATTGCGAAAAGAGAAAAGAAAAAAGTATCGCGATGGTTTCGATGGTAACGAAGTTTTACGATGATCACATTTTATTTCTTGAACTTCAGTCTCAGTTGAAAAAGATTACGAAAAATACTTTGATCGTATGTTGAAATTTTCAGGTTCGCCAGAGCATGAACTTCTCGAATCAAGTACGATGATTACGCCACAGTACCACAGGGCATACTTAGAGCATTATTTATATAGTCTAGAGGGCGTATTTTAGGTATTTCTCATTCCCTTATTAAATTAATTAAAACTAATATTTTTTAAATTTTAATTAAATTTAATTTAATTAAGGATCTGAGAATTAGTTGGAAATGTTCCAACCATGGTACCAACGGGCATGCTTAGAGTATTATTTATATAGTCAAGAGAGCGTATTTTGTATTTCACCTTCCCTTATTAAACTTATTAAAACGAGTATATCATAATTTTCAAGAAATAATTAAGGATATAAAGGTGCTTTAATTATCTGTCGAAAAAGTCGTCTGTTAAAGACTAGTTATATAATCATAATTATATAGTTATAAACTACTTATATTGCCATTTATTGGTTAAAGACTAGTTATATAGTCATATCTGAATTACTGAATAAATATTTACTTGTCTAAACAACTTCAATTGGGAATCAAAAGTTACGCCTCAAAATTAGTAAATGCATAATTGAGAAAGGAAATAACTCTGGAATTATGAATGAATAGCTAAGAATGTAAACACTTTAAACAGAACTGAATTGATGAAAAAGTTACGAAATAAGTCAAAGTATAAGTACATGAATGAATAGGAAGCACTAAATAAGTCGAAAAATAGTTATGCATTTTAACATATATTAATAAGAGAATAAATAAAAAGGAATGAAGGAAGGAATGAACCACTCAGAATAAGTAGAAGAATGCTTCTGAATATCGACATTTATGAATAAGCGAATGAATCCGGAAGTGAATAAACAGCTCTAAGAAAGTATAAGAATAGTTATGGCTTTCAACATATACGAAAAAGTAAATGAATGAAAAAGTGATTGAATGAAAAAGTAATTAAATGAAAATGTGAATGAATGAAAATGTGAATGAATGAAAAGGTGAATGAAAGAAAAGGTGAATGAATAAACAGCTGTGAATAAGTATAAAAAATAGTTATAGAACTCAACAGCTAGGAATAAGTGAATAAATGTTTACAGATATAACCACTTCTAAATGTGAATAAATAGCTACGGGTTAAAAAAGCTAAAACATTTTGTGAATAAGTTAATAGTTGCAAATATAATGAGCTTTAGATAATCCTGTGAATTATTACGGAAATAAGCACCTTTATATCCGTGACAGTCAAAGTAAGTTATGGAACTAAATAACTCTGAATATGTTAACTTTAATTTCTTTTCAAATAAAAGTATACTGAATTTTACAGATTTTTCTGAATTTATTTTTTAACTGCAAGGAAAATTTTCACAAATAATTATTTATGTAGTGTGTTAACAGAAAAAATATCAAATAAAACGAGCCAAAAAATATAATAACATAACATTGTCTTTTGCCCCAGGAGAACTTAACCTTAGGGAAACAAAATAAATGAATTTTTTGGAGCATCAATCCAATGTTTTAGCTCTAATAAAACTAGATGAGGCAATAAATTTAGTCGAAGAATTTCATTCGCTTATTTTTATTCCCCTTAGATATTCTTTACTTGGTTCGAAACTGTGTGCAAAAAGCTGAAATAAGTGTACTTTTTATAGATATTCTACTCAACTGTGAAGTAGCTTTATAAAAATCTCTTAGTATTTCCGTTTTTCTTTGTTTAACGATAATTCCTATGTGATGTGTATTAATTTTTAAGTTCTGATATATATCCATATCTATATCTATAAATATTTATTTAATTTTCATTGTCAAAAGCATAAGCATTTTTTGTTCGAATTAGAGCTGCAACTGGGAGACTGGGAATTTATTTATAAAAATTAAAAACCAAACAATTAATATATATATACCCTGATGACTTTACATGTAATACAAAAACATGAATTTTTACATATCCTGTGCATTTGCTCCCGTGATTCGTGTGTTTCTCTTTCTGAGTGGGCATGCAGTTCTTTTTACTTCTATTCTTCATTTATTTTTATGTGTTTCTACGTATTTCATATGATTTTTTTCACTTATTCCTTTTTGCCATGGGTTTTCTGTATGCCGGAATTAATTTTTTATGTATTTTTGATTTAGTTTTTATTCTTGCATGTAGAGATATCTGTAGTATTAAAACCTGTAAGAATAGAATTCACTACGTTTCTTTTCTAAATAAAGTCAAACTTTCTCAAATGTATCTTCTTTCCGTGCTTGCGGGCTCAAAGAATTCCGCACCATCCAAACTTTCATCACACATAAATGTGATTTTAAAAAAATATGCAAGAATTCGTTATGTTTATTACAAAAATATTTGTTTTATAAAATGGGCAATAAAGTTTAAAAGTATATTATTAGAAAAATCTATACGTTTTTTATTGAATTTATTACGGAAACAAAATTAAGTCATTTTAATGTAAAATGAATTTCGTCCTTGTAAATATGAGCGTTTGCATAGTGATTTACTGCAATATATATTGCAAGAAAAATACAGAGGTAAAAATGCATAAGCGACCTAGAGAAATACGCTGAATGGATTTGGTGACAAAAGAAAGCATTTCAAACGAAACTTATAGAGATTATTTAAAAAAAAAAAGCGTAAGAGTTGGCCACATTTTTTTTATTATGACTGTATAAGGTAATTTAACGATTTGACGATTTGATTAAGGTAATTTAACGATTTGATTAAGGTAATTTAACGAAACATCCTTAAAATTCAGAGGGTCGAATGAAACAACCAGCATTCATTTTTTAATGCTCTGGTAATGGAGTTTACGGCAGTAAGTAGACAACTATTAACAATAAAATATAGTAACAATAGAATAAAGGTAACAATAAAATATCTATTGCAGCTAATCTTTAAAAAGTTAGAGATTTTTTGCATAATATTATTAATTTGATTTAAATTATAAGAATACCCATTATTTAAAATCCATCAATTCATTTCTTTCACCATAATCATCATCAATAATGTAAGTACCCATGATATCCTTTCACACTATTAATTTTTATTTGAAGAGTTAGATTATAGTAATACATTTTTAAATAGATATTGAAATTAAACATTTTGAACAATGCTATCGTTTTTTATTCTTGTTCTTTTATAATTACAAAACATGCTTTTGGAAAATATGTATTAATATCTCATTCAATCCCTAGATTGTAAGTATTAAATTCTGCGAAATTTCTTTGAAAACATAATACGAGAATGAAAATTTTAATATTTTGCAGAGACTTGTCAGACAAAACTACATTAATAATTGTTTTATTTTTAAAAATCTGCATTCAGTCGATCTATATGGGTCGACAGAATGGTCTGCATTCAGTCGATATGGTCTGCATTCAGTCGATCATCATTAAAAACCATATTTTTTTTAATTTTCTATTTTGCCAATCATGCCAATCTGGAAGTGAAAAGAATGTGTGCACTTTAAAACTTTTTATCACTAAAGTAAAAGTTCTGTAAAGAAAATATTAAATAAAGGCGAAGAGATCATTGTAATAGAAGACACAGACAAAGAAAAGGAAGAAAGCTCTAATTATACATCTATATAAAATGAAAATTATACAATTTAAATTTTCACAAATGTATGATTAGATTTAAGGGTTATTTACATAATCTACTTACTTAATCAGTACAGGCATTATTTTCTTTATAATTTTCATTATTTTTATTAATCACTTAGCTGGTAGTGAGAGATAATCTGGAGATGTCTACACTTCCTAACTTTTTTCTATCTAAATTATTTATCGTCAAAATAAAAAAGTATTATAGAACGTAAAATAATACTCAAAAGTAACGAAACTTTCTTTTAGATATTAATAACTTAATTTTAAGTTTTAAAACTTTAAAATTCTGTTTGCAGTCTATCTGTATATATTTCTAGTTTCATCAGTACTAACGTCCTTTTTTAATCGATTCATTTTTTTTCAATCATTAAAAAGGCAGTAAGTGAAACATAGAAATTTGCACTTTCAAACTTTTCCTGATAAAACAATTTATCACAAAAAAAAAAAAAAAAAAAAAAAAACACGTTAAAAAACATAAAAGAGAGTCTTAAAAAATCATTTCCCCTACACTGTAAACAAAAATTCGGAATTACGGTAAAATTGGTACTTTAAGTGCTGCATCCGTAAAATTCGTTTTACGTAAAATTCATTTTTGCCGTAAAATTCATTTTTACCGTAAAATTTTATCGTAATTTTTATAGTACTATTCATTTTAGTACTCTCCCAAAAATAAAGCTCTCATTTTTGACGATTCAGTGATTCTTGAGCTATATTCGTTTTGAGAATCATTTCGTCACAAAATCACATGATTTGTGACAAAACGCGAACTATTAAATACATGTCGAAAATGTTTTCTCAACTCGAAACCTCATCATAATGCATTGTGGACGATAATCCTCGCACTAATGAAACCCAGGGGTCAAATACCGCTTCAAGCTTATGTACAATTTATTTTTCTATTCATCCAATTTATCTGCCCTTTATGTGTTGTTAGGACGGCTTTGATTCGCCTGCGTCGTGATCATAATAAAGTCACTACAAAGATTTTTTTTCAAAAAAATTATGAAATATTTCTTTAATCTTGACGAAATTCAATTCCTTGAAGAAGTGATGATTGTTATTTCATCACTTTGACGAAATTTTCTTAAGAGCATTTACTATAAAATGGTTCCATCAAAAGCGAAAAAAATTTCGTGATATTTAAATATCTTTTTTACAGTGCTCTGAGAATCAGTGATTTCGCAGTTACTATTACTGTAAAAATTCAGTTATATTAGATTTTTTGTCTTTAAACTTTAGGGTAAAAACGGATTTTATAATAAAATGTACCGACCCCTATAAGTAACAGTCCATTTTACCGTAATTTGATCCGGATTGCTTTGCAGTATAAATTTTATATTCAATTTGCATTCTATCTACACATACTTCCAGTTTCATCAATACAAATATCCTTTTTTAATTACTTCATTTTTAATCAATCATTAAAAATAGTAACAATAAAAACACAAAATTGTTATAAGAAAAAGAAACAATAATTCAGTTTTTGAAACAGAGTTTTCTTCCTATTTTTTACTATTTATCAATAAAGTAATTAAAATTTGTTAAAGAACATGAAAGAAAGCCGTGAAGAAAATCATTATTTGAGAAGACTCAAAGAAAAGATAAGCAAGAATATTGTAATAATGCTTCTCGATAATGTCAAAGATACAATTTAAGACAGACAAATGGTCAGTTTCTGGTTATCATTTTCCTCCGGATGCATCTGATAGCCTTCCGGAAATAAATCGCTTTGCCGGTAGAGTTATTTGTAAAGACATCTGACAGTCAAGAATAGAAAATATATATTCTCGTAAAACTTTCATGGGAGACAAATTTACATTAACATTTTTTTCTTCAATTTATTCAATTTTTCTTCAATAAAATTTTTATTTAGACTATAAAGTACTTATTTTTAATCTGCATTTGTGCATGGATAAATTTTTATATTTTTAATAGTTATTGATATTTATATTCAGGTAATATGTGTTGAAATTGGAATATGAAATGTCTCAACATTTCTTTTGTACTTTAAATAGTAATTTTTTTCATAAAATTTAAGCAATAAATTTTTTTGACTGAATAAAGATATTACTTTCAGCAATTAAATGTTGGTCATTGGTTATCCAGATAATTTCAAAGAAATGCCTTTTTAACGCAAAAATTTATTTTTCTTGAATGCAATGATAATATTTTTTCCTTTAAGCAATGCAAGTATTTTTGGAGAGTTACAATAAATGAACTCAGCATTTGCTTTTAAGTATTAAGATTAAATAGCTTTTCATGCAGGAATTAGAAACAAATTTTCAAACTAAAACTAATTACCTGCATTGCTTTTTCAAAAGAAGATTAATGACTTAAAACAAGTTCATTAACTCAATTTTTCCTTACAATTTTTATCATATTACATTTTGTGAAACTTGTGGAAATATTACTATGAATTATGGAATAGAAAGATTTAAATAGTTTAAAATTATGATAATAAAAAAATAAAAAATAAGAATGACTTGAAAATAAAAATCAAACACTGAAAAACTAATGAAAAGGAAATAATGAAAAAAGATATTGATTTTTTTCTTCTTTTTTTTTTTTTTAAATTAAAAACTGGGGAAAAAAAGATATAATCTTTCCATCAGCCCACACGATTATATCCGCAAAAAAGAGTGCTTACAATTATTTTTTAATTATTATTCCCCCCCCCCTTTTTTTTCATATGTCTATAATTTTCCTTTGTTTTATCTTCATTTTTAACTTATCTAATGAGTTCTGTTTTCTTGCAGCTTATGCGCAATAAATTAAACTTATTGTTTTTCGTAACTTTTTTCGTGTTTTCTTGTATTTATTTATTTTTTGTTATATATATAAACATATATATATTGTCAAACTATTNTTTTATTATTTTTTTTTCAAAATGTAACATTTTTTTAATACTTTTTAAAAAAAAAATTATATATTAATTTTTTAACTATATGCTATGCTGCAAAAATTACACTTTTAGGTACAATTTTTTTAATGAATCGTTATAATATTCCAAATAACAAAATTAAAAGCTGCATGAAATTTCACTTGAACAGAAAATTACAATGTTATCTTCAATCCCCTTGAATTCGTTTTGAAAAACTCACAGAAAAATTTAAAATAAATTAAATTTTTTAATTTTAATTTTTGAAGTTTTTAATTTTTTTCAACAAGGCATTAATTATTCTTCCACTTTTATCGTCAGGATTATCTTTAAATATTGTATCTTCACATATTGTAGCGAGAACCCTATTATAAATTTCAAAGCAGCAAAGCTAGCGTATTATAGAGCTGTAAAAATCTTATGCCACGGAAAAATTTTTCCCATAGTGCTATTCTGACAATTTAAAAAGCAATAATTTTTATATTGAAAAATTTTTGTTAATTTGTTTTTAAAAAATTGGTATTTAATTAAAAAAACAATAAAAAATGAACAAATTTAATCTTAAAAGCAAGGAAACAGCATAAACAAGCATTTAAAGAGTAACATAAAGATAGAACAATTGTAGTGAAGCAAAAATTCTCGTGTCCTCTATCATTCTGCTGAGTTTGCGATTTATCTAAATTTGAAGTTTCCGTAATGTACCATTCGTTGCTTTGGAAACAAATGTTCCTAGTTTTTTATCTTACATTTCCTTGCTTTTGATTTTTATTGATGGTTTTTTCTTCGTTTGCTTTGAGAATGGTACAAATATTATCAAAGATTTATTTGACTGGTGTTTTATGAAATCAAAATCAAACTTACATTATGGGATAGTTTTAGAATATTTCATTAAAATTTTTAAGTTTACTCAATTTCTACATTGATTTACAGTTGGTTTTTCATTATTTTGAAGTTTATACACTTTTAAGAAAGCAAATTAAATCTTTTGATATCGAAATCAGATCAGATCAGAATTCACATTATCTGAAGTTTGCAAAAAGAAATAACAACCCTAAATGTAGAGAAAAAAGAAAATAAGGATACTCATTCTTGAAAATTTAAAACATTCTATTCAGATATTCTAAATATAGTATTTATGTTTGCAATTTTTTTAAGGAAGAGGTTAAATTTGTATTAAATTTAGTTTATATTCTATTTATTTATATTAATTTATTATATTTATTCATTATATTAATTTATGTTCGATTTTCAAAAATATTTTTTTTAATTAGGTCGTAAGGTTTTCATACAAAAATGAAAATAATTTTCATTCATACAGTTTTCAAAGATATTTGGAGTCTTTACAATAACAGTTACAATAAATAAACAGTTTCAGTTTTTAAAAAAATAAATAAAGGAAATAACATTTCAAATTAGATACATTTGTAGCATTAATCGCTCACTAGCATTGAAAAATAGGTATAGGAGAAGCTGCTACGCTCAATGAATTTAAAGAATTACGCAAAATTTGTGATAAATTTAATGTATAAGAATAGGGCAAAGCAGGATTAGAAACCAAAATTATAGTTATTCTCATTTGAAATCATTAAATTTTTTAGTCCCCACAATGTTTTGTCTTTTTTCTGTTATTTGAATGCTTTGCAATAAATCGTTCTCGTTACAATCACCAAAAAAGGAAGTATTCTCACGCAGCCTTTCATTACTTTTAAGTTGAAGGAACAGTTATTTGTAACAAAAAATATTTTTAAAAAGTACTCAAACAACTACAATACTCAAATATACTACTTATATAAAAAAAATTCAAAAATAGTTGTGTTTATTTCTAGAAAACAATCTTTGCATATGGAATACATTTACATTCGCTTAACAGTTATAGCGAAATATCAAAAAAGTGTAGTTAAAACTACCGATTTCCTGACAAAGTATTAAAGCAATACTTTTTTAGATTGCAAACTTTTACACCATTGAAATGGGAAGTCAGTATGTCATGATGTGCTTTTGTGGTGGTCACTATATAAACCTTCCTAACTCTTCCTGCACTGGATTGTATCTTTGCGATGATTAGGGCATCCTAATAAGTACTAGAATTTCCTGCCGATAAAACAACGAACATCTTCCTTATTTTCCCTCCACATCATTTTTGAAACTACACAAACTGCTCAAAAATAAGTACATTATGTTTTAATTTTGACAACACTTGGCTTTCAAATTCGACTAATGTCTATTTCGAAGCTATTTTCACATATTTTTGCTCAATTTTGACTAAACACTCTTATAATAACTAATCATTATCAATTTCATCAATAAGTATTTTAATTTTGGCATCACGTTTCTTTTTTCTAAAGGAATCTAAAAAGTTCTTTCGACTTTTAATTTACTCCATTAGAAATCACTAGCGATTTTTCTTATCACTAAGTGCCACTCGCGCTTCCAATTAGATTTTTTATGCAATTATTCTTAGATTTTTAAGGATAGAAGTTTGGCCAAAAAATTCAAAGAATTTCAGAAATTTCACCAGATATACCGTAATAGCTGCATTTTAAAGAGACACTTTTGAAATGCTGAAAAAATCAATTCAAACAATTTCTTGTTAAAGTTCAAATTTAGCAAATAAATTATCTTCAAAATACTTAGAACAAGTATCTAAATTGCATAGTAATTTAGGAACTAATTTTGCTCTTAGCTAATGAATCTTATTTTTATGTCTAAATTTATTCTTTTTAATCGTGCACTTTCATTTTCTAATTCCCAAACTCAATTCTTTTTCTCCTTATACTTCTTTTTTCTTAATACTTTTCAAATGAAACCTTTCTAATTAAGAATATTTAAAAATTAAATACAGTAAAATAAATTGCTGTAGAGAAAAAATGGCAAACGTTTTAATAAAAATATACAAACCGGATGTTTTCTGAATTTAGTTTCAAGAATATGGGGTAGTGGGTAATAAATTTAATTTTCTTTATATTGTTTTTTAAGCTTGGTAAATGAATGCTATGTTACATTTCTCAATAAAAAGAAAAAATAATGAAATTAAATTCTTTCATTCATAAAATTGGAAATCAATTATACTTATTCTTGTAATGGAATGTTGTATATTGTCGTCAAAATTTTTTTACATAAATATATAAGGAGAATTAGCAAATGAATAAGTCGTAACAATTATGCAGCTTCGTCATTTGTGAAAAGTATGTTTGTTTTAATAGAGAATTTATTATTTTATAACAAAACAAAATGTGGCTAAATATATTTTATTAGCTAGAACGAATAAATTTACACTACACGCTGAGAAAATGTACATTGTGAACCACTAGAATATAGTAAAATCGTCTTTCTAGCTCAGTGAAAACAACAAAAAGCTCTTCAATTTTAATAATTTTGATAAATTTAACAATAATATATAGTTTTACAATTTGTGATTAAATTGTGCAAATCTGGTTAAATTTAATAATTTTACTAAGATATCTTAAATTAGGGCATAAAAACCATTTATTTGGTTAAATTTACTTTTCAGTTTCGTAATTTTTACTAAATGTGTGTTAACGAGAACTATAATTTTCAAAACCAAAATTCTGGTAAACCAATACCATTTAAATGCGGATAAATTACTAAATGAATGATTTAAATACAGTATATTTTGGTTCAATAACTGGAATTATAATTTTTTCAACCAAAAATATATCTTTACCATGCAGTACGGTAATTTTATCAGAATATTATTATCCTTTAATATAGTTGCTTTTATGGAAGTCTTCGATCCCGCTATAGAAATTAATATAGCACCAATGATTGTATACTATTAATTATATACTAAAATTAAAAATAGCACCAATTTTATATTGTACTTAAATTAATTAATGGAAACCTTTACAATTACATTTCATTAATACTATAAATAAACATGTTTTCTATCCATTTTATTCCTTCATACCTTTTTTTTTAGTAAAATAAAGTATTAATTCCATTTAAAATTGAAAAAATCACTTAATCCAAATTACCATATATTTCTACTTTAGATTTTGTAATTGGTTTTATCACAAGAATAAGGCATTTCTTATAAGCTTCTAGATTAAAAAATAATTGAATTGTATGTATCGTACAGATCCTCAAAAATTTTATATTTCATTTTTCAAAGTAAAATAAAAGCATTTTTATTGCATCTTGTAAATAAAATATAAAAAAATAATTTTTATTGCTTAACCAGAAATACTAAAAAATGGCTAGATGTTCCCCCCCCCCCCCCNCCCCCCCCCCCCCAACTTTTTCCCAATCAATGATATTACACTTTGACAAGAAATGGATGTCACTGCCACGGAAAATCCAATCAACTTGCTGTCCATCAATTGGTTGCGTGATCTTTTGTGCCAAACTGTCATAGGAAGAATTGAGAATTATGGTCGATCAGACATATTTGGTCACATCTCTTTTTCTTGGTTTCTCGCTCTGGTTTTCATTTAAATGTCTAATAAGTTACTCAAAGTTGGATTGAGAAAATAATTTTATTCATTCATTATCTAGAAAAGTTTATAACAAATAGTTAACTTTATGACAATCATTTGTTTTCAAAGTATTATATTCATTGAAATAGTTATTTTAAGTAAAATTCAACTAAAGTAGATATTTTACAATGACATTAATATCTTATCACAATATTATATCTTAAAGTAGATATTGTAGTAAAATATTAATATTTTACGATAGAATATCTAACTAAACAAAAAAATAATGATGAGAGTTTCGTGCATTCCTATTGAACAGAAGAATCATATGATTATTTTTTAACTTCATCAGACATTATATAATCCCCATTCCCTTACCTTGTTTTAATATTATAATCGTCGTTGAACAACCGACCAATGTTCAGTTTACGAATACCAATGTTCAACACCGTACTCTTTTAATTTTTAACACAAACCAGAAAACAAGGGAACTACTGGATAAAGTATTGGGAGAAATTTGCCTTCGTGGAGGACGGAATGGATGACTTTGATGGAACTAAAGCGCATTTGCGTTACATGGAGAGGAATGCCACGAAAACCTCCCACGAATTTCCAGGAGGAGAGGGGCCTCTGACCCATGATTCGTCTATCACTGAGGATATTTTATGTTAGCACTACAGTCAGGGCGACTATAGTGCTAACATAAAATATAGCACTATAGTCTAACATAAAATATAGCATTTATAGTGCTAACATAAAATATAGCACTATAGTCAGCACCACTCCAATGAAAAGAATAGAAACGATTTGTTAAAAATTTTGAAGCATGGTTGAACCACGAAGCTTTGACAAATATGGATAAAGCTATATTGGCAGCAGACAAGAATGAAGAAGAAATAAAACACCACATAAGATATATTTTGCATGAAAGAGATATTTTTCTTAATAAATAGAGAGTTTCTATCTTTTTTTAAATATCGCAACAAAATATTTTTAAAGATTTCCTAATACCAAACATTTCTTTTACAATGTTTGAAGGTAATCCGAACAACAAAAATGGAAGATAGATAGAACATCAGACGTAAGTGATGCTGAAAATACGAATGCCAACATGCAATTATATTTTCTGGAAGCATGAAAATAAGAAACAACATCTTTAACAAATCGATGCTTAACACAGATACAAAATTGTAACTAAAATTACTTTCAGGAAAATATATTGTTAGTAATTTTTTTTCGATTCTGAATAAATTATTCATTGTGGCTGCCGTTAAAAAATTATCGTGTTGTTGAAGAAACTTAAGAACATTATAATTTCAAATTTTTCTGTATGTGTTTTGAAAATCAAAGATCGCATTGTAATTATCCGTTATTTTATGCATCAAGTGAAATTTTGTGCATCCTGTATTTTTGTTAATTGGAATATTGTAACGTTTTATTAAAATAACTGTAGCTGAAATTGTAACTTATGAAGCATAGCATACAGTAAATAGATCACTATTATAAAAAGAAAGAAAAAAATCATACAAAAATATTTTTTAAAAGAATATTTAAAGAATATTAAAAGTCAGAAATGAAAATTGAAATTATTATGAAATATTAATTGAAATGTTTAAAATTTTTTCATTGCATTGGTTTATATATATCCATATATTTAAATTTTTTAATAATTTTTAAAAGCATTATTTTTTCTTCTTCTCTTTAAAAATATCTATTTTTTCTTTATTTCCCTTGTATTTTTAACTTTATATAAATATATATATCCTTTAACTATTCTCATTTCTCACAAAACATTGAACTAATGCCAAAAAACTCTTAACGTTTATTGTAATTAAGATATAGAAAAAAATTATACAAATCTCAGTAATCGAAATAAATGAAAATCAAATTCCACCAAATGAAATGACAAATTAACAAACTTAAGCAATAAGATTTTGCCATGCAACTAAGATTTAATAGCGATTAAATCCTTCTGCTTCAAAAATTAAACGTTGTTAAAGATTTTTTTTCTAGCTAACCAGTTAAGCTTTTAACTATAAATAGCCTCATGAATCTCCCATCATCGTCTTTTCTTAAAACAATTTTGAAAAGAGAAAAAAAAATCGTATGAATCAGAATAATGGATCTCAGTGAAGGTGCATCTATATTTTAAAATAGGAGAGAAAAAAAGAAATAAAAGTTGGAAAATAGGAGAATTATATTTCTTGGAGAAAAACTTAAAAGGAAGAAATGAACTTTATGGAGTCGTTTATTTCTTCTACTTGGAAGAATTCTTTGAATTCAA
This sequence comes from Parasteatoda tepidariorum, assembly GCF_043381705.1. Taxonomy (NCBI): domain Eukaryota; kingdom Metazoa; phylum Arthropoda; class Arachnida; order Araneae; family Theridiidae; genus Parasteatoda; species Parasteatoda tepidariorum. Next base: position 40,941,263 of record NC_092209.1, on the reverse strand, counting down.
TCGGGAAAATGCTTTAGTGTGTTTTTTTATTTCATTTGAAAAAGAGAGCATATGTTTCTGAATTCAAACAAAGCTTGGAAAGAATATGTTCAGGACGAATGTTTTCCGGCAATTTGATACACATTGTAAGCGTGAAATTTATTGCTTTTCATGTAATAATTGATCAATACCAAATTTTTGACCATAAACTTTTGTGTTACTTAACATATCACTCAAACTATGTGATTCTAAATAATATTTTCTTCTTACTTAAAAGAAATTCCAACTTAGTATTTTTTTATAGCAGTTATTAAACTGCCGACCCAATTTTCTTGGATTTGTGACTACTAATGTTCAACTCCGAAGTCTTGTAATTTTGAACCCAATCCAGAAAATAAGGGAATTTATGGATCAAGAATTTGGAGATATTTGCCTTCTTGGAGGACGTTTGGATGGAAATGACCCGCATTTGCGTCACATGGAGAGGAAGACCACGAGAACCTTTCATGTTTAGCATGACGGCAAGAGGACTCTAACCCATGATCCGTCTACCACTGAGGATATTTTACGTCAGTATTTCAGTCGGTGCAAGCCGGATGCGGAATTCGTATCGAAAAGTTATCGCTGGGATTCGAACCCGGTTCACCTCATTGGAAAGTGAACGCTCTATCCCCTGAGCCATCACGGCTCCAACTTAGTATTTATCATAAAGTAGAGAAAGCCAAATTTACAATAAATTATAATTCGTCGCGAATGAATTTTAAACTTCTTCTTAAGCACTTCAGTTGGTTATCGGCCAGTGCCGTCTTAACCATTTTACCACATCCAGATCTATTCGATTCCATATTTCTCCATCTAACCATCTTGTTCTAGGTCTTCCTCTTTTTCTTTTTCAATTTGGAAGGTTATTTTTTGACAGGATTTTCATCACTATATCGAAACACATATCCCAGCCACCTTATTTGAGAATCCTTATGATTGGTTCTTTACATTTTGATTGCAATTCCTGGTAGCAGCGAATTCTCCAGTTTCCGTTTTCTTTTACTGTACCAAAAAATTTCCCTTAATATTTTTCTCTCATAAGTCATCAGTTTTTCTTCATCTTCTTTGTTAATTGCATAATTTATTGAATTTTAATTGGAATTTTCACACATACGTAATTAATACTAAATTATTCGCTGATAGTCAATGTAATTTTTTAATGACTAAAAAAGCAATCGTAACGCTTTTGTTCTAATTATCGTTAAAAAAATATTTTAGGAGAACAGCGTATTAATTAATATAATACAACTAAATGTCTTTAGTTCAAAACATGTCTGATGTTATCATAAACCCTCATGAAAAATTGAAGACAATTATTTTAAAAACAATACGAGATATCGTGCTTAAGGTGGTGCAAAATATGAAAACTGCGGTAACTTTGCAATTAATTAGAGTACAAACGAAAGTAAAGTATTTTTAGAAAGCCAAGTTCATAATAATTTATAATAAAATCAGTTTCGAAAATTTTGTCCAAAATCATGTTTTTACACTAGTCAGATGCCTTAAAATGGATACGACGCGTACGAAAGAACTTATGGACTCACTTATTATACAATAACATCATACCATACAGTATAATACCTCACTTATTATACCACTTATTATACCAAACCATATATGGACAGTTATTTCGTTTAGTCGTGAAGTTACACGTTATCGTTAATTTTTTAGCAGTAACTAATTTTCCGTTCAGAGAACTAGTAAATGTATTGCACTGAGAAAAAATGTTTAGTTAAAACTACCAGAATATGGTAAAATTAAGAATGCGTTTGGTTCTATGGAAACACCAAAAAGCTCGGTAATTTGTACCGAAGCGCTTTAGTAACGATTTTCTTAAAATTAACAATCAAATACATGATAATGTGGTAAAATTTAGTAATTTTATCATGATACTTTAATGAGCGGCATAAAAACCATTTACACAAAAAAAAGTCTCTTCAGTTTTGTATTTATTAATAAATGTGTGGTAAAAAGGATTATAATTTTGAAAGCTAAAATTAGGGGTAAACCGTTATTATATATTCGGAAAAATTACCAACTAAATGGTCTAAATACCGTAAATTTTGGTTTTATAACCAGAATTATAGTCCTTTTTTACCGGAATTGTCATTAATTTCATCAGAATTATTTTTATTGTGTGGCAATATTTCTTCTAAGAAAAAGCATATTTATGAACTTAATTTTTGAATTACTTTTTCAATTTTTTTTATTATAAGAAAGGTAAAATAGTTTCAATCATACATAAAATTAGATATATATATATTCTTTACCTAAAATTGAAAGTAGATTAAAGTTTTGATTGCAAGAAACTTAATATAAGACTTAAATAAATAATTGTGTATCAGTTTGTTAGATAATTAAGTTAGATACCAACGTTAAATGTCATTTAACTGTTATTTTAATATCCTGGTAATTCTCGTTAGGAGTCCCGTAAAACTGCTTCAGAATATATGTTTCTCTCAAAATGCAATAAACGTGTTTTATTACATTTCACCCCATCTTAAGAGTAACTTGGGAATATCAATATCAAACAAGTTTTGCATAGTTTGATTATGAGATTACAGATTTTTTTAACAGTAACTTTTTTAATTTTTGTAAGCATGCATGATGTTTTTGTTTTAATAGTTAGAAAAGATAAAGCTTTAAGAAATAAATAAATTTTGACGGCAAATTCGATAGTTAGAATTCTGAACATTTTTATTTTATTTTGAGGTATGCATTTGCATATTACAAATGAGAATGACATTTATTGAATTAATTAAGATCATGCGTTCATTGCATAGAAAATCATTACTCTTTTTAAATTTACACGTAAAAATGAACATAAAATCTAAGTAATTTGTTAAGGAAACATAGTATAAAATTACATTTATTAGCATTACTGTTCACTCGGATTATGTATTTTACAAATATACACTGCAAATTTTTGTTAAATTTAAGGTTACGTATCTATATTTTAAAAAAATATATAATAAAAACACTCCTTCTTTGTAAATTATTTATCGTTCAAGTATAGAAAATTTATAAATTATTGTGTTACAATAGAAATTATACACGATTTCATTTATATTATTTTATTTGAAGAATTATTAAAAAATTTAAAATTGTATCTATAAGTGTAAGTTTTATATTGTAATGGTTCTCTAATTTTTTTCTTCTTATTTTCATGAAACGTGAATACTGTTATAAGTTTATTAAAATATATGTTCATCACATTAGTTATTAAGTGTTTTATTAAAATACCGTTTGTCTTATTGACAATTTTTGTATTTTAAAAGGACGAACTCAGTTGAAGAAATATTTACAAAAAAAATCCATCCCCCTTTTTTTATTTCCTGACAACCCTAAGAAACAGATGATTATCAGCAGTGTTTTTTTTTTTTTTTTTTTTTTTTTTTTTTTTTTTTTTTTACTAAAAAGGGAGAAAGGGAGAAACTAATGATATAGAAAATGTTGTGAATCTCACAATATAAAAAAAACTTCAACATACATCTACTTTTAATTTTTTACTGAAATTTCGAATTCAAATAATTAAAATAAATACTTAATAAGTGGAGCTTCTTATTTCTAAGACACTCCTTTTAGTGTTAGAATAAAAAAAAATTATTAAGTTATTTGATTAATAATTTGATTTGATATATTTTATTTAGACTTTTTATGATATTATCTTCTCTCAATTTCTTCAGTTTAAAATTTGTATTAACTGCAGGTACCATTTCTCTAGTTTGTTATTTTCTGTTATTGTATTTAGAGATAATTTAAAGATTATATTTACAATTCACTGAAAGGTGGTAACAATAATTATATTTTACGTAAAATGCATCTAATAATAGCCAGTTAACCAATCTCCTACGTTATAAATGATCTATTAAATAAGTCTGAAAACATAATAGTAAAAGAAAAGAAAAGGAAGTAGAAACGAAAGTAAAGAATAAAAAATAAACTGAGTTATTAAATCAATCGATTACTATATTGCAATTAAGTTTGAATTTCCTTTTAATATAATGCATGTTTTATTAATAACTAAACAATCTGCTCCGAGAAAATAAGTCTGGTAAAAACTACAAGAATATGATAAAATTTACCGTATTTCTGGTTTTATGGGAATAATAAAAAGTTCTACAATTTTTAACGAATCCCTTTGGTTAAATTGACAACAAAATAGGATCGTATAATATGGGAATATAAGTCTGGTAAAAGCCACAAGAATATGATAATATTTACCGTATTTCTGGTTCTATGGGAATAATAGAAAGTTCTACAATTTTTAACGAAGCCCTTTGGTAAAATTGACAACAGAATAGGATTGTATAATATGCGAATATAAGTCTGGGAAAAACTACAAAAATATGATAAAATTTACCGTATTTCTGGTTCTATGGGAATAATAAAAAGTTCTACAATTTTAACGAAGCCCTTTGGTAAAATTAACAACAAAATAGGATCGTATAATATGCGATAAAATGTGGTTATTTTATCATGATACCTTAGAGCAAGACATATAAATCATTTAGACGGATAAATTTACTTTTCATTTTAGTATTTTTACTAAATATGTGATAAACTATATGTTTTAAACCCAGAAATTCCGGTAATCTGTTACTACATGAGCGAAAAAATTAGGATTAATGCTTCAAATACTGTATAGTTTGGTTTTATTTCCTAGATTTATAATTGTTTACCAGAAATATCCCCCACATAGATGGTAATAGATAGTATGGTAATTTACCAGATTTTTTTTTCTTATAATGGGGATTTTTCTTCCTTAATTATCCCTTTACCCTAGTTGTAATTGAAATAACTTGAATTTTTAAGGATTGAATACTTATAATAAAGTATGCTTAAGAGCTTTTTTACAATCAAATTTAATTCAGCTAAGATTTTAGTGTTGACTTTAAATGTTTTTTTTTAATGGAAAATATCATTCCATAAATATATTGGTTTTGCAGTTTAATTTACTTAATGACAAAGATGAGCAGAAAGTAAGGAAAACAGACAAAATGATTCGATACAATGAAAGTTAGTGAAACAGTTTCAACTATTGCATTATGTTTATAATATCAGCTGTATTGAGCTATATATATTGTGATGTAAATTTTTCTAAGAGATTTAAAATTACGTAAACAAGAATTAGTTGCATTATTAAAAATTTCAAATGACATTTAAAATCCCGACGTTTCAATTATTGCCACGGAGCATAATTCTTTAATGAAAATCAAATCTTCACGATCAATACTGCAGTGCTTTTCAATGTTAAAATATTCAAATTTTCTTCTCGCACGCTTTTTCCCTGCGTCATTACCTGAGAATGAATTTTTCCCTCTCAAGATTTACCTAGTTGATTTATCCCCATTCAAACACATCTTTTGCAGTTGAAAAGAAGTGGAAAAAAAAAATCTCGTCAATCTCCTTTCCTGTTGCTCATCAGAATTACGTTCTTTTCCCCTGGATCCCATATGCTTTTCTCTCTTTTTTCGCTTTGAATCAACACCATCAAATGAATAAAATGTAAAAGCGTGGAATTTTGATAAATATGAATAAAAAAAGGAAAACGTAACAAGCAGCGGTGGAAAATAAACAAGATTGCGCGCACCGTGCGTGACACCCTCGGATTTTTCTTTCAAAGCAATTGCACATGCGCAGAAGTCCCTTACTAGTCCGGTGGCGGGGATACAACCCCGCGCAAGATCGACCAGCGAGCGGTTTAGCTCCTGCCTACATAGAGTAGTGAACGTTTTCCGAACCGGATAACACGGACCCTGAAAATGTGGTGCCCGGATAATGTGCTTTTTTTAATTATTAAATATCTCGCTCGTTTTATATAATTATGTATAAAAAAACGTATCACGTGAAATAATATTTTTTATTATAATTTTGTGCTTTACGAAATTTTTTTACTTGTAAATTTTACATGGATGCCTTGTAATTATTTATACCGATTAGTTCTTATTGGAAATGCAACAGTTGTGCACGACTGTGTAAATAATTCGTGCAATTGTGTGTTTATGTGTGTGTCGCTTTCATCAAATTTGTGTGGAATTACTATAGGTTGAAATTCAAATTTGGGACTATTTATATTTCTTCTTTAACATCAAAGTTTAGAAAATAGCTGCAATTTATTCAACGAATGTTACTATCGCAATGAAGATATATTTTCTGTAACTAGATTACATATATGATGCACCTGCCTGAATTTGCTCTTTCATACTGATGTTGAATATTGAGACGAATCAATTAATTTTTTTATCATATAAATAACAAATACCTGAAGATTTCTTCCTGTTTTTCTCGAAAATTACATATTTATATGGCATTTTAAAAGTTTTTCGACATTCTGAATGTTAAATGTCAGAATAATCCCAGTAATATAGTAGATAGTATGAAAATTATTTGCACTGCTATCAACAAATTGACGAAGTTGAACGTCAAACCTTGTTTTTTAAATACTCATATCAGGTCGTTATAAATATATATATATATACATATAGTTGTACTTTATCACCAGCACTATACATAATTTAAATTATGCACCGCTTGTTATAGCTTTTATATAATTTGACTAAATTAAATATTAAGCAAAAAAGTATAATTTAAAATAAAATTAGCTCTTAATAAGGATTGATTAAATTATCTAAATACTGAACATTGCAATGATGACATTCGAAATTAACTGCAGAATAATTAATGCTTGCGAATGCAATAATCTCTTAAGGCTTATAACGTATTCTTATTTAAATCAACAATTATCAGTATGATTTTCCGAAAAATCTTTCAGTATTATTTCAAAAGATTAATTATGATTTTTTTGTCGAAAATTATTTCGAATTTACGAAAAGCATTATAACTTTATTATTTCTAACTCATTTAATATATTTGTTGCTTTTTATGTAAATATTTTAAAAGTCAAAATCACGTTAGTGTAATAATTAGCTTAAATTAAACTAGATGTTAAAGCAAATGATTAATTCTGGGAGCAACTGTAGAGAATAATTAATTACTGTTCATTTAACAATTTGGAAAATAAAATGTCAATTTTTTGATATCTCAACTATTGACATCGTAATTAAAATATTAAACTTTAACCAATTGGGATATAATAATTAATATTATTTTAATTAGTGCTTCTTATTAATAAATTATAATATTGTTAAAATTTTACTACTACAATATATTTTTTCCCTTTTCTGCAAAGCATTAAACATCACGGAAAAGTATACGTAACTAAAGCTAATTCTTAGAAGTCATATTTGAAATTAATATACGCTTTTGTTTGTAAATACTTCCTCTAAAACATACTTGAAAATATATTTGTTAAACATTTATAATTGAATGATAATATAATTCATATTATTCATAAATTTTAAAATTACATTACTTTTAAAATACATTTTTGAATACAAAAGTATTCACTTTAGTATTTTTTTAAATAATATTGATAACCGAAATTTATGATTTATCAAAAAATAGTTAATTTTACATTTCAGATGTTTAAGGTTTAGGTACATAATTAAGTTCATTAATTTATAAATTATCATATTATTTATCAAATACTCAACGAATCCATACATTATTTATAGTTTATAACATACGTTAAGTTCTAATTGTTGGTTGTTGAATTTGTTTCGAATATGCAAATTAATATTAATTTAATCCGTTTTTTTATTGATTTCATTTTAACTTATGACGTGGAAATATTGATTAACAGAAGAAAAATGATCTGAACTTTTATACAATTGCTATTTAGAAAACGTAGTCAAAGTAATGCCTATAGAAGATTTTTTGTTCATTAAAGTTATATTTCTATAAAAATTGCAGGATTATAAGATCCTAATTTACCATGCAGTGGAAGATAAGATGAAATAATTTATATTCTACTCAAACATAAGGTACTAGTAGACAAGATAGTTTAGGAATAATATACATGACATTTAATTACAAAATTGTAAAATAGACAATGGAATTTCAAACTATTTACAAGTATTTTGAATGCACAAAGGCACATTCCTGAAGCACCTTTGAAAAACCTATGTAATTTTAGAATGCATCTTAGAAAAACTTAAGATCCATTTACGTACGTGTTACTTAAAAAACTAGATCATTGTTAAAAAAATCTAAAATGTGTAGCTAATTAACAACAAATAGATTAGGAATAAGATTTAAACGCTTTCACTGTCTAGCTTGCATACTAAAATAACGTTGACTATAAATTTCAAACTGCCAGTAATATTACTGTAATTATGTATCATCAATCAAAACCAAATCGTGGTGAGTTATTGCTGAAGAGATAGCTAAATGGAGCGCGAAGCAACAACAGGGAATACAAAATCAACAATCTAGCATTTTAGTGAGTGCGCGAATCCTCCATTTTGGTTCTTGATCTTTAGTGAATAATGGGAGATGATTTGATTTGCAAGTAAAGTGATTTACTGAGTCTCTAACTCAATTTCGGGAGATTTTTTTCCTCTTCTTGATTCCTCTTTGGTGTGAAAAGAATCAATGGCTGCAATTTGGTCGCAAGCCGGGGCATCGTCCTATCCCGAGCAACTTCCTGGCGATTACATATTGGATTATGGTACACAATCGTAAGTATTTGCAGATAGTTTTTTATAATTTAAACACATAATTACTATATAATAAAAAATTAAATTTTAATGATATTAATGTAATTTTATATCTTATACAGTAATAGAAATTTCTTGGAAAAAAGATTAAACAACCATTTATTCAATTCTTATTTTTCCAAATACAAACGAAACAGTCAAATTGCCATAAATAAGAGGGTGTTCAACTGCTAACTGTGAGAAAAACCGTTTATTAACTGGCCTTTACCTAATAAAGTTGAGCAACCAGAATTTTATCGCTCCTACTAGACCCCCCTAATAAAACCACTTAGTTTACTGCAGTTCAGTGCATATTATAGCCGAATAGGTTAATCTGTTAATCCCATGATAGACAGAACTGGTGCTCGAGTAGCAGCGTTGACGCTACATCATTTCTTCCTTCCCTTCGTGAAGAGTTTCCAGTTTCCTGCGCTCTGTAATTTGTGACCCTAGACTATTAGAATATGATACTCTCATTCACGCATAGATGGCAGCACAATAAAGCTGGTAATATCCAGCTAAATTTTTCTCTTACAGTTCTAAAACCATGCTACTTGTAAATGGTTGAAAACCGTATAGTTTTGAATTCATGGTCTTATAACCATAATAGTTGTAAACGTTTTCTAAATCGTTAGGGTAAAAAATATTTCTTACCTTAATATTACTGTAAATTGAATGGATTTGGGGGTTGGATTTTGTAACCAGATTTAGTTATTAGATTGTATTAAATGTAGTGATTTACTGAAATACATCTTATTTTCTTACTTTTGCTACCTATTTCTATTTTTTTAGGAATTGTATAATCCTTGATATGTTAATACCTATTAATGAAAGAATGGCCTTCACTTTTCGATTTTACCTGGTCATCTCTTCTACAGTTGATGATGTGATGGTCACCGAATTTATAGCGTCACTCCACTATATTATTCCTCGGTTTTTTTTTTGTACTCAGAAAAAATAATTAGACTAATTACGCGCATTGCAGGTTCATCTAGTTCAAAAAAGTATAACTTAGGCATTGCAAAGCAATCGAATACTTAATTCACTTAAAATTTTACATACTTTTTGTTGGTACAAAAAGTAAGGCTTTGTCCAAATTGATGTGCACGTTAAATTGCTTCCTTCAAAACTGCTTCTGCAACAATAAATTGAAAAATATCGAGGATATTTAAACTGGCAATCTCTCCTCTTAGGCCATCTGTTCTAGACTTATCCTACATGTTATGTTTCCATTATCTGAAATCAATTGGTATAGATAAGCCATTACTTAAAATAAAAATGCGCTATATTAACAAAATCTTTCAAATTAAAAATTACTAAATGGTAAAATCTCGTCATTTTCAAATTGACATCTAAAAGAATACTATTTTTACTTTGAAAATAATTAATTTTATGTAATTTAATAACTATTAAAAGCTTTAAAATATTTCACTTTATCAGAAAGTTTGTTTAAACATAAAAAAAGTTTGATTTTGAGCGATTATGTAATGAATGTATGTATGAGAAAAATATATTCTGAAAATGGAAGAATAATTTATAACTGAAAATGAAAATTAAATTTATATAGTACGGTGTGGAAAAAAAAGAACGAAGCACTCAGAATAATTTTTAATCTAATGATTGGTTTTCACGTAGTCGGACTCCATCTCAAAGGTTCAAGGGTTACTTCAAATACGTTAATTATTTAGTGAAGACGATATGTTAAGTCATTAAATTAGACACAAAAAACGTACTTTCACTGAACAAACATGCATTTTTTCGATGGATTCAGATTTCTAACCCCGAAACATAACAAATAGCCGCAATCATGGAAATATGGTCCCTATAGTTTGATTAATCAGGAGAGCGGTCGTAAGCTTCGACCCCTTAAACGTTTTTTTTTTCTTTGTTTTTTTTTCTTTTTTGCTTATTTCGCCTTTTCTTTTTAAGCGAATAGAAATTTTTTAGCGAATTGAAATTTTTTTGCACTCAGTTAAAAAACTCGTTTACTCAAAAATAATTAATTGAAAGAAAAATCAGAATTGATTTTTTTTAATTAATTTATTCAATAACTTTCGAAAAAATGTTAAATTGTAATGTATACAAATCTTAACATCATTTTAAAAAATGCGATTTTTGTGTTAAAAAAAATGCCAAATTGGAATGAAATCTGTAGAATAGTATACATGTAACGAGAAAAATAAAATGGAAGTTACATAAAACCAAATAAAAAATGACTCATCAATATTTTTTTATTATATTTTAACACAAATCTAAATTATTTGGTGACTTTTCACTTATACCCGGCTGAGCCAAAATTAACGTAGTTAAATACTTTTACCTCATTATGGTTTATAAAAGGTTTATATAGATACCATATGAGCAAAATAAAATGACCGTTAAACAAAACCAAATAGAAAATGGCAGTTTATATAGAAACCCAATTAGATAAAATGTCAACTGAGAGCTCGCTCTTCTATGGATTCTAAAAGTAAAATAATTCTTTGATCATTATTAATCAACACTACGAAATCATGCATAGAGCTATAAGACTTTTACAGACAGCATATTAATAAAGCTAAAATAAGTACATTTTTTAAAATTTACTTTTAATTTTTTTAAACTCTATAAGAACATGAAATTTAACAAGGTTTAGCTTAGAGTATGTGGTGTTTGATTTTAGAATATGTTTTTAAGGCGTGATCGGAAATTTAATTAAAATTTAACAAATAATTTTCAATTTTAAATATATAATGTGTTATATGTATTGCATGTTATATTTAATAAAAAATGTTTATTTTTAATCTGAATAATTCAAATTTTTTTCTGGAATACCTAATATATCTTTGGCACTTTTGCTTGTTTTAATCTCTTACGTTACCATTAATCATCTTGCAATATTTAATACTTCATTTACCCTCAACATCATACTTTCTAATTTTTTATTTATTTTTTACTATAAATAGTATATTTGTTTACAAAACTAGTTTTTAACGTCTAATATTGGATCACCCAGTCAGAATAAAAGTTTTCTAAATGCAACAAAGGTTTGAATAATTCAGTGTAATGTTAATAACTAAATGCAAATAGCGTATCCTTGCAGAAATAATTTACGTTGTTATGGCATCGACTTTTATTGATATTTCGCGAACAGTTTCCAAAGGCTTTCTAATTTGTCTTTTTTAGTCATTTCTGTAACAAAATCTAGCAGGCTCTGTTCTGTTATGGTATTTTATTTTAGTAGTTATGTGTGCTGCATAATAATTTTATTTTCTTTCAAAAATTAAATTGCATTATTTATGTGCATAAACAAAACAAAACTATACCGAGGACAGTTATTTCAGAAATATATATAATTCATACAAAATGAACTTAAAAATCAAAAGAGAATGGAATATGGTATTTGTTTGTTACTACAATTTCAAGTTTGGAAATAAAGAATTTTAATTTTAAGTTTTAAATAATAAAGTTTATTACTTTTCGTCCTAATTCTTAGAACTATTTATTGAATTTAAAAAAAATTTAAAAAACTCGAATGCAAGCTCAAAACTAGTTTTCAATTAATTTATAATTATTTATAGTTTCGTAAGTAGAAAGTAGATTTTTAATTATGATTTGTATTGGATTATCTATGATTATTTATAATTTTTATTATTTATGACTTGGATTAATTTTTTATTCATGATTTGTGCTAAAATTAAAAATTTTAACAAACTCATAGTAACATTATAACAAATGAGAAATTATCTTTGGGCTAAGAGTTGTTATTTTAAACATACTCATTTTATGATGAAAAATTACATTATTAAAAGCATTGAGAAAAAAATTATATTCAAAACTACCAGACTATGGTAAAATTTACCGTGTTTCTGTCTCTATTCGAAAACCAAAAAGCTCCGTAATTTTTGCTGTAGGGCTAGGATAATGATGAAATAAATTTTCTAAAATTTACCCTAAAATATAGTTTTGCAATATGGTAAAAAATGTAGTAATTGTGACAAAAATTTGGTAATTGTGATAAAAATTTGGTAATTGTGATAAAAATTTGGTTATTGTGATAAAATTTGATAATTGCATCATGATACATTAGAGCTAGTAAATGTAATCAAACATTTATTTGGTTGCACTTACTTTTCAATTTTTTATTATTTATTGAAAGTGTAGTAGTAAAAACTATAGTTTTGAAAACCGGAATTTGAAAACCGTTACCGTATGAACGGAAAAATCACCAAATGAATAGTCAATACCGTATATTTTTTTTCAATATTTTTTTTTATCAGAAATGTCATTACCATCAAGTACGATAGTTTTACCAGAGAGTTTTTCCGTGTAGCCTTCAGCTGACTATGACTAATTTTGGAGAGAAAACAATGTTTTTGCTGAAAAATCCTTTAATTTTTTAAATCAGCATATTTAAATTTATTTATTGTTTTATACAAAAGCATGTATGATATTTTTACTTTTAATCTCGTGTGTGTTACGCACTAGCGTTCGTGCGTATGTTAGCAAAATTAATTCGTGTGGTAACCGTCGGACATGTAATTCAAAATCGTTTTATTCAAATTTATTCTCCGGAAAAAGTATATTTGTGTCTTTTACTTTGGATACTTGTTGGAAAGTAAAACTCTCACAACTAAAATATTTAAAGAATTTTAATGAAATAGAGTTTTCAAAAATAGTTATAAAGTAATCTTTTTTTTATTGAATTTAAGACTTTTACACGAGTACATCGGTTAACTATTGATATTTTGATAAAACATTTCATTACTTTTAAATCTGATTCACTTCTGCATCTTTTTGATATGCATCTCCTCCGATATCCTTTCCCCTGCATCTTTTCCGATAGTTGATATTACCTGTACCAATTTACAGTTTCTCAGTCTTTTAGTTACTGAAGATTTAAAGGTTCATAATTCAATCTATATAGGGAATAAAATTAATCGCAAAGGATTTTGATGATACTTATGCAAAAATGTCAATGAATTATTTTAGATCACATCCACAATTCACGACCATATAAGATAGTACCTAAGCATCAACCTTAATATATAATTTTAGAATCTTTGTCTACATGCAAGTCATAATAATCTAAATTAATCTGATTGAAATATGTTAACTAATCTAAATTAATATAAACTAGAAAAATAAATCACTAAATGTCGAATTACTATTAAAATCTATAAAAGTACAACACTAAAGTAACCCATAATAACCAGTTGAGAGTCGGAATGGAGGGTAAGGTTCTACAGTTTTGTGATCAATAGCATGATATTATCAATGAGTTCATCATTGTGCACCGACCATGTTTACTCAAAAAATTGGTACCCACTCATCTAAAGTTTTGTGAGCATCACGCCGTCGCTGGAGATCGAATCCTATTTCTTTACAATGACAACGTATTGATTGATAATTGTAATAATGATACTAAAAACAACAAAAATTACATTTTTGTCTGAGACGATGAAATTAATCAAATTCCAGATTCATACCATTACAATTCCCCCAAAAGGAAACTTATAAGTAATTATACCACAACAAAATCATAATTTTAGGTATAAAGATAAACATTATACAACAGTCAACAATTTTTTGTTTGTTTAGCTTTCACTGAATGAACTAAAATAAGCAATTAGGAGCTATACATGTGTTGCACTGAAGGAAATTGTGTATATGTTTGACTATACCCATAGTAAATTTCGTTAAAATCGATAAAACTTGTTTTTTCAAGAAAAAAAATTTATTTTTTATTCAAAAATTAATATTTTTTCCAGTGAAATAAAATTTGGTTGATGTATTATTATTATTTTCTTTTTTAAGAAAATAAGCTATTGAAAAGTTGCTTTTTTATGGGTTACCATCGAGAATAAAGCTTAAGCAATGTAACATAAATTATAAAAAAAACAATATCCTCTTCCCACTACAGATTTAATACTCAACAACATATTAGGCATTTTTTGAAGTTTATATTACTTCATTACATAAGCGAAATGCAAAAATGAGTAAAGATCATCATAAATAACAGCAAATGTTAAAGCAGGAACAATACAGCGACAAGTTCCAAAATAAATTACTCAATCTATATTTGGTGAACGTGAAAAGCCACCTTGGCACTATTATGGACACTTCGCCATGTGTCACATAAATTAACGCCACCAAAACTAAACCAACAATTTACAGCGGGATGCCCGTTTGCCAAAAGCGCAACCAACTTGTTTGAGTGAATAGGAATCATAAAGCCTTGCTGGTAACCGAGTTCTCTGTGTAGGCTTTATTCTTCTCTCTATTCCTCACTCGTTGTATGTCTTATCGATCGTTTATTTGCAGCAGAAAAGAGAGAAGTTTCACAGATAGATAGAATCCGCTAGGAAACCTATTCAGTTAAAAGAGCTCTTAATTTGAAGCCTCTTCTAGAAATGCGATGGACGTCGTAGGAATAGGTTGCCTTTGTCCTCTGGAAGTTTTATTACTAGACAGAGAGAGTGTCTGGTAAATATCTTAGAATGCAAGGATAATGGTAGATTATCAAGCCCTTTAAGCTCTCTGTAAGTTTCCCGTAGTGTATACGTTACAGATAGAGTTTATTTTATATCATTTGGTGATTATATGGCTTGTCATACTAAAATGACAAATAAAAGAAGGTTTGAATAATAAAAAAAATAATAATTAAGCCTGGAGGAAGCTTTTGCTATTTAAGAGTTACTTTAAGCATGTTTTATTTTCAAGGTCTAGCTTTTTAATTTTTCCATTTATAAGTTAATAAAGGCCATATATTTTTTTTAATTATAAGCCTCTTTTAGAGGTTACTATTAGGTGGACAGGAAAGTAGTGTCACTTCGATGCCTTTGATATTTATCATCAAGATTTTATTTTCAATCAATAATGTATTCACCCTCGTCAGCATTAACCTTTCAATGATGGATCGAAAATGAATAGAAATGGGTTGAAAAAAATGAATTGGTTTTTAAGACTAAAAAATATTTAATGAGCCGAAACAACATTACTTTCCGGTCAACCTAATAGATTGAGTGTCTGGTAAATATCTTAGACTGGAAGATTATTATGCCCTCTAAGCAGCTCTGTGTAGGTTTCCCGTACTGTATACGTTAGAAATTGAGCTTATTTTGTATCATTTGGGGATAATAAGGATTGACATACTAAAATGACAAATAAGGAAAGGTTTGAATAATAATAAATTATAATTAAGCTTAAGAGAAACGTGTGTTAAGTTAATAAATTACGAAAATTATGTAATTATTACTATTTATGGATTATAAAATCTTGAAAGGTCTCTTAATTCGAAGTATCTTCTAGAGATTCGATAAATGTCTTCGGAATAGGTTACCTCTGTCCTGGTAGTTTGAAAACAGAATAATAGAGAATTTATTAATAATAATAATTAGTAATAAACATAGAAGGTGCCTGGTAAATATCTTAGACTGAAAGGATAATGGAAGATTATTATCCCCTTTAAGCTCTCTGTAGGTTTCCCGTATTATATACCATAGAGATTGAGTTTGTTTTTTGTCATTCTTGGATTAAAAGGATTTACATATTAAAAACACAAATAATAAAGAAGGGTTAGAATATTAAAAAAATCTAATAATTGAGGCTGGAGGAAGCATATTGCTATTTAAGAGTTAGAAAAAATAATAGAAAAATATTAGAAGAAACAAATGAAATTATCAATCAGTATTAAATATTTAGTTAAATTAATCGAGTGATTATTCCATGACTATCCTATAGCTAAATTATACCATATTTCATCAAGATATCCAGAGAGTGTTTTTACCTTTTATCGGGCCATATATTGTATATTTATCGTCAACTTTTCTTAAATTTCGATGAAAAGCTATTTTCTCACCTATATTTTATGCACTATCTGCAGTTAGCTTCATAGCATACTATGGCGGAGGTTGGTTCTCCATCAGTAGCCGCCAATATTCGTATAGTGGAAAATAACTTTATAAATTTTCATTCTGGCCATTAATGAATGGATTAAAGAATTAACAGTCTCCAGGAGAGAATATACAAATTGTTTAGTGAAATTTAGATTTTATTAAGCATAATTGGTGATAGAGAATGGCCATTTCTTCATCCAAAAAAAAAAAAAGAAATTCCTTAAATGGATGAAATCAGAATACCCTCTTATTGAGAGATCATACAGCCAAAATATCATTTCTGACGGTTGGAAATTGAGACTGGGGAGGCCCGAAGAGGCACTCCCAGTCTCCACAATTTTGAAATTAAAAGTGAATACAGTTGTTCCCAACGGACACAGAAAGTAAGGGCAGGAGATCCAAAATTGGCGAATTATCAAAATATAACATAGCCAAAACAAAGCCAACCAGCATATCAATATTGGTTTAAAAGAACACCTTGGCAATCACGAGTCGCCAACAAATTTATGAGAATTATTACAACCATACCATCCAAACATTTAGCGGTTAGAAATTTAGAAAAAAAAGTTATAAATAGAGTTTTGTTTTCAATTAGAGGCGACAGTGAATTAATAAGTTTGCATTAGTAATGAAATAAAAAGTATTCGTTACATTGATCGATGCAAAAGAAGAATAAATATTTTCTTCTCATTTCAAAAGATTAAGTCTTCGATTTATTTTAAATGTAATTCTATTTATAAAAATAAGCTTAAGTAATGAAAGATATTTTAAAAGGATAGAAAATAAATATGTGATGCCAATTGTGGCATTACACATACGAGTATAAAAAACGCCAATCAAGGTCTTTGTTTAGATAAATGTAGGTAACAGTAAAGGTTAGCATGAGGTCAAGAAGAAACGCTAGCAATGGAGAAATATCTTCGCTCGTGCGGTATTCATTTGATCATTGAGTTTATTTGTCCTTCTAAACACAAGATTCGTATTCGGTTATTTATTAGTGCCTATAATTTTAAACCAATTCTTTATGGAAAGTATAATTTTAAAAATCTCAACCACCTTCTCAAAAAAAGTATCTTAAAGATCTTTTTTATTTATGTAGTAAAGAAATTTATTTTCATAAATCAATCTCATTTCCTGAAATATTTCTACATAACATTACTAGGAAAAAAAAGCTTGAAAGAGTGTTAACTTTAATATTCTTTAAAAACACTAACTTTAACTTGAAATTAATTTTATATCAAATAAACAGATTAAGCTCCTTCCAGTTTCTTATTGAGTCAACAACCACTTAATCTTTTAGGTCAATCAATAGAATACTGCCACTATCATTACTCATTGTTAATCTTCCCGATGCGAACAACAAACGCACGGAAAATCGATGACAATAGAATCAGACCATTTTCAGTTTCTAATGTGACCTTCATTGGAATGGAGTTGAAAATCAGTCCATACATTTCGATTTGAAATTCAAAGGCAATCAGTTTAAAGAATTCATTTAGAAGTTTAGAATTTTCAAATGAAACATTTTATCATTGATATAAGTTGTAATTACTTGCGGATTGGTCTGAAAATATTATTTAAATTGTTAAAGGGAAATAGAGATACTGATGATCTGTGTGTCATTAGGAAAAGAATTTTGGTGCACTTACCGTAATTTATGGTAATGATATATCTAGTAAAAAAAGCATAATCTTATTAATAAAACAAAAAAAAATATACGGTATTTTAACTATTCATTTGGTAAATTTTTGTTCATGTGATGACAGGGATTTCAAGTTTTCAAAATTGTAGTTCTTATTACCACTCACTTAGTAAATAATGTAAAACTGAAAAGTAAATTTCACCATTAAATACAGTTTTTATGCCATGATATCATGACAAAAATATCAAGTTTTGCCACATTTATCGAATCTTATCGCATATTATAAATCAATATTTTATTGTTAATTTTTATAATATCATTACGAAAGCGCATCGGCAAAAATACAGTGCTATCTGGCCTTCCCATAGAGACAGAAACATTTTAAATTTTACCATGTTTAGGAACGCTAAAAAACGCTTTGGCAATGATTCCGGAAATATTAACAATTAACTATCATTTTATAAAGTTTGATAAAATATGGTAAATTTTTTATATTTTATCACGATACCATAGAGCATCATATAAAAACCATTTACTCCATAAAATTTACTTTCAATTTTGCATTTCTTACAAAATGTTTGGTAAAAAGAAATATAATTTTGAAAACCAAAACTTGCAGCAAACCATTTCCATACGAATGGAAAAACTACAAATGAATGATTTGATTATCATATATTTTTGTTTTATTAACCAGAATTATGATTTCTTTACCAGAAATTTTCTTACAGAAGAAAGATGATCATTTTACCAGAAATTTCTCTCTGTGCTGAAATGACCTAACCTGGCAATGATTTTTATAAATATAATATATAAATTAATGTTATTCAAATATTACACAAAATACAGACATAATTCAAGCTTAATGAAAGTTAATTTAAGATAACGAAAGTTATTTAAGCATACTCACTTCTGACATTAACATAATTTACAAAGTAAGTCTAAAAATCAATGTTTACGTAATGAAGACTTTGACAAAATGCCATGATTTTTCTTATAACACTGAAATGTATTGTGTAATCATTAGTTTATTTAAACAATTAATCATAGAGACAAAAGCTAAGAGGTTGTAGAAAGTGCCAAAACTAATTCCTTTTTAGCAACGCAATTTAAATTTTAGAAGGAAAACAAAAAGATGTAAGTAATATAAACTTAGCCTAAATAATACCATAGATCTTTTGTAACACAAAAATGTATTGTGTACTAATCATTAATTTGATCGTTAAATTTCGAAAAACATTAAGTATTAGGATACCTACTAACTAAAGTGTACAAAAAGTACCGAAACTTATTTCCTTCTAACATTAATTTAATTCATGAAGATAACATCAAGGTGTAGGTAATATAAAATAAGGGTTAAATACTACACCCTTGTTAGAAATTTCTCAAGAAAAATTATTAAATAACATTTTATGTAATTGTTATTTTAGTCTAAACAAAGCAGTCAAATAACCATAAATAAGATTGTATTCAAACTGTTGACTGTGACAAAAATAGTTCATTAATAGTTTATTCCCCTAATACGGTTACACAACCAGAATTTTATTTTACCAACTAAACCCTCCTAATAAATGCACTTACATCATTGCAGAAGGATACGTATTACAGCCGAGAGGGCTAATCTGTCATTTACGTAACCGACAGAACGCGGTTGGAATCTCAGCATTGACATCACAATATTTCCTCTATTTGTGACCTTCTCATCCATTCCATAATTTGTGACCTAGGGCTACTAGAATGCGATACTCTTATTATTGCATAGACGGTAGCAACATAAAGCTACTAAACTTTCTGCAATGTCTGGTTAAATTTCTCTTTTATGGCTTTGAAACAATAATTGTTGTAAATGGTTGTATTTACGGTTTTCTTCAACATACAAGTTTTAAGCGGTTTCAAAACCGTAAAGGTAAAAATTGTTCTCTACCGTAAACTTAACGTTTAATTGGATGAACAGACTGCTGTTGGTTAGTTTACCCTAATTTTACAATGACAATTCTAACAGTGGGCACAATACATCGTTGTAACACAATGGTCTATTGTACCTTAATCCTAAGTTGGATAATTAATTAGAAAATAACAGATGAAGTGCAAACTTATTTATAATTTGAAAACCTTTTTAAACGAACAATATGTTTAATCTAGGGATGTTTTGAAAAGATAATACAAATAAGTTTCACTTTCATTCGAAACAATTTTTAGGAATTACATTAGCGCTGCACTAAACAAACCTTCTGTAATTTCATCACCTACATTAAGAAAAGTAGTTTACGTTTAATCGTTTCTTTTATTTAATCTAAATAATGAAATGAGAACATTTTGCATAATTAGTATTTTTCCAATTGCTTGTTCATCTAAGTCATTTAGTTTCTTTCCATTCTTTGTGTAAATAAAGATTTTGAAAGAGTAATCTATTTTGCGTTACAAACTGAAAATAGTGATTAAATTAATTAAGAAACTACTCCATTTATTTATAAAATAAATAAATATTTCTAGATAAAAGTACTATCGAATTTTCCTTTAAAATGATTGAATAAATAAATATGTTCAGAATAAATGTTGAAACATATTCAGAATGGATTTTAGTTTGCTATTTTTTGTTTAAAACTGTTTCAATAAAAATTGATAATTCTGGAAAATTCATTTTTTTAAATTTAGAAATCTTATTTTCTGAGGCACTGAGTTTTATCAATATGAAACATTTTTACTGATATTTACAGAATAGACTGATGAATAATTACGAATTACATGTTTTATATTTATTTTCTTAAGCAATAAAAATATAAATGCCAATCGTTAAATCCTATAAGATTTTATTTTTTTAGAAATAGAACACGATTTGGAAACATTAAACTCTCAAGTTATTATTTTTTCAACAAGCACCAACTATACCCATTATGAATGTGTAAAAATTGGATAAGATAATATTTTATTTTATGCTTTTTTGTTGTTTCAAATCAATTATTTCAGTTATTTTAATAATCTCCTTTTTTGATCAGTTTTAAAGTAAAGAACATAACGATTATTTATTTTTATTTATTTATTTATTTAAAATTTAAGATGAAGTCTGCTTAACTAACAACCAGAGTACTTTTTACTTTTTTCTCCATTTTATAATAGTATTTTAAATTTTTAAAATTATTTACCTTATTATTTACCTCAGTTTAACTAAATTTTTGATGAAGGAACTGGAAAATTCTGACACTATATACCCCTACCACTATTAGGTAAAAACGGTTCTCACAACCAATATTTTTTTCCCATGTCTCGGTATTACACTGTTAGAAAGTTCTCAGAAAAAAGCTGTTAAATAAATATTTGTTTAATTATTATTTTACCATATTCAAACGAAACAATCATATAATCATAAGTAAAATGATATTCAAACTGATAACTGTGTGAAAAATCTTTTGTTAACTGTTTTCATCTTATACGGTTGAATAACCAGAATTTTATCCCACCTACTAATCAAAACTAATGAAGCGACTTAGTTCTTTGCAACTGCTTACATATTATAGCCGAGGGGGATCGTGACCAGCAGAACGGGGGTTCGATTGCTAGAGTCACCTTACAATATTTTCTCTCATCTCCTTAAAACCCCTTGAAAGAATTTTCAGTGTCCCTCACTCCCTAATTTGTGTCTTGCATTCTCCAATGTCCATTACCTAACCAAAAACCTAGCTCCAATGTCCAGTTAAATTTCTTTTTTATCATTTTGAAACCCTGTTAGCTGCAAATGGTTAAAAAAACGTATGGTTTTGTATGCATAGTTTGATATCCGTACTAGTTGTAAACGGTTTCAAAGAAGCACCAAAGTTTAAAAACGTTTCTTACCGTCAACTTTACGTTTATTTGGATGGACAAACTGCTGCCTGTTATTTTACCGTAATTTTAGAATGAAAATTTTAATAATGTTGACTCAGAGTAAGATAACTTTTTTCAGCTTTCCTTACAATGATTTCAGCGCAGTAGATGCTCTTGCGTCTTCAAACTAACTTGCGTCAGCAAAACTCCAGACACGCCAAATGCGTGGTCGTTTATTAAAACTTTAAGTCTTAAGTTATTAATCATAATCATTTTTAAATATACGTTACTTTAAGTATACGTTACTTTACTTAAGTTTTTTCATGAGTTACATAAGTTTTTTGTTAGTATGCTTAAGTCTTTGGTAGCATGCTTTTTTTTCTGTTTTATAAATAAATGTCACCTTGGTAGTTTCTACTCAAAAAAGCACTTAAAACTTACTGCAATGTATTTGAAAGAATTAAATAAATTTACGAAAACGTAAATAAAACGTTTTCAAGATATTTTCAAAAAAATTGATACTTTTACGTTTCAATGCCTAAACAAAAACGAAACAGTTTAAATCATTTTCGAAAACTTTCTCTTAACATAAAAGCATTTTAAGTTATTTTATTTTAAAATTTTATACATTTGTTCTGTTTTTCACATCATCTTTGATGTAAATACATTTTTATGAAGATATATTTTATTTAATCAATTTTTAACAAGCATTAAAACTGATATTTCGCAGATTTATCTTAATTTTGCGTTTTTGATTTACAGATTTTACCAATACAATGTGTCTGCTTTAATTTTTCATTTTTTCGAACTCTTTAATTTCTTTGATGTAGTTTTTAGATCAAATAAAAGCAACTTATTTTGTTATAAATTGAAATATAACAAAAAGTTGAAATATTCACGAAGAAAAATCAATTGAAATAAAAATATCCAAAACTAACAGTTTGTTTCAAATCTTTACTTTTATGAATTATAGCAGCTCAGAAAGGAAACTTCGATCTTGCATAATGTAATTTAAAAATATTAGTAAAAAAAGAAAGTAATAAATCTGAATAATGGAAATGAAAACGGATTTAAAAGTAATTAAGTCTGGTCTTTTTTTTCAGACGAAAAATCTTTACGAATTCTCTTGAATAAACTCTTGTGATTTCTTAACAACCACAGATTAATTTTTTTCAATACTAATTAGAAAATACAGTAGCTACATATTTTTTTTTCTTTTCTCATTTTAGAAAAGTCATTAATCTCTTTTTAATAAAATACTAAAAAGAGCGAAGTAATACATAATTTTTTCTTTTAAAGTTACGATGCATATCGCAATTGTAATTATTAACAGCATTTAATATTAGAAAGATTTCTTTTTGTAAGTTTTGAATAATTTTAGGTAGGCTTTCAAAGCTAAAGTTTTAACTGAAACAATAAAATATTGATTTAGTTTTTCACAAACTCAATGATAACTCGGGACTTTGTAGTTTTTTCATAAAGGCTCGAAGGTTATACTTTAAAGTTAATTAACACAAAGTAAATATTTCAAATTTACACTACATAGAAAAGGAAAATGCATAGCAATTCACATTAAAAAGTATGGATATAATATTATATTGTATTACTATATAGTATAGTTGATACTATATTATTTTAACTATATATTTATATAAATATATAATTAATATAATATAGTATATACCATTTAAAAGAGGTAAAAAAAGAACTGGATAGTAATTTAGATACACTTCGAAAATATAAAAATTCTTGATAAAATTATGAAATATTAAAAGCTTGAAAATCAGTTTGTAAATTAATTCTTTTATGTTAGATAATTCTTTACATTTATCGTTCATTTTATTTGCAACTTTGAAGAAATTTATCGCGTGCTGGTGCTATTATTCAACTCTTATTAGTTTTAAGAGAGAAATTCAGCTCTACCCTTGAATTTGACTGATGAATGAGTTAATATGGATCATTCATCTTTGTCAACTTTTAATTCTTTTGTTCTTAAACTTCTCTAGTGTTAGCAAGTGTCAGAATGCTGTTAAAGAAAGTCAAGTAAATGAAGTAGGAAACATTGTTACCCTTTTAAACATAAAATGTCTTAAGCATGCTATTCATTTAAAAGATATTTTATTTCAGTCTCTTTAAATTTGAAAACGTATATAGTTACTACAAATAGTTCCTACTTTTCAACTCAATTTTATATTATTAGTTATTTTGATATGCTTTCACAAAGGTCTTATTACAGCGGGAATTATTCATTAGTTATATTTATTTAAAGCAAGTAAGGAAATACTGTATCATAAAAGTAAAAAAAAAAGAAATAATATATACATTTTGAAAGAAAAGCAGCTATTATTCAATTTAAAAAAATTTCGGATGGAATACTGGATCAGTATAAAGTACCAGTACTTTTGGTGCATCATTCTAAAAATACATTTTACCTAAAAAGTTTAATATTACACCGTATTTTTACTGTAATGTTTATTCAGAGTGATAGAGTGATTTTATGGCAATAACAGTAAAAATTATGGTGTACCAAATTTTTTGTTCCGTAACATGTTCCGGTAAAAATGGATTTAGGTATCAGATAAAAAGTACCCGCATCCAGAGTGACGGTAATTTTTACCATAATTTAATCTATAATTTTTTACAGTTTGGTACTAAAAACAAAAAAAGTTTTGTTGTGTTCTGGTTTGCTCTACACCAGTGGGGGCTAAACCGTGGTGCATTGGCTGATTACAGCTTCACTTAGTTCTGATATTACGGGAAACCACTGTTAATTTTTAGCATCTTAATAGTACCATTATTTAATTTTTAGTATCTTTGTTTTATCTTTTCTTCTGGATCATTGCTTAAGCATTCTATAAGCGAGAAAGGGCATGCCCCAGCTTAACACCCCCATAAACATATAAGCTAATGATTTCAAGAAATTGATTACCTTACTCTCTACGTTGTTTTTTCACTACTTTTGTCTTATTTATTATAAAAATACTATTTTTTTATCTGCGATTGATATAATGTTTTAAAAAGATTTGAAACAGTATATGTACCATCTTAGTACATTATTCATCATTTAGGCATCGTTTTCAATGAAATCTTTATACTTGATGGCAAATTTTACATAAAGAAATTTGTACATTAATTCCAAGTAACTGAAGCCGAAACTTTTCAATAAAAACACTAAATTAGATGCAAAACTCAAAGATTAACAATCCCTCTACCACTCAAAATTGCTGCTCATTACCGAGGTAAGCCAATACGCGAATGATAAAAACAAAACAGACTTTAAAAGAAAACTCAGCGTTACCACCTTAAAAAGGGGAAGAAAAAAATGAATATGATAAACAAACTGCAGTAACCAAGACGAATGATGGAGGAGGAAGATCAGGACAGGTTGCATTTCCAGGTGGAATGAAGAGTTGGTCTAGAACTTATATCATATAAAAGGGAATTAGCATTAGTAATCTGAAATTAAATTTCACAACATCAAGATGAGCTAGAGTCACAGAATTATAAAGACGTTTTGGCGTTACCGAAGTTAAATACATGCCCTAACTTTCAATAATACTTGTTAATAGATGATTTATCAAATTTTTGCCAACGAAAGTTTCTGTTATTTTTCCTATACTTCAAATTTTAAAGCACGTCTCGTTAGTCCAAAATAGGTGAATGGTGCAAACATCAAGTTTACCATCTACATTTTTATAATCAGCATTGAGTTCAACTACTTATCTTTGAAATTTTAAACCCAACCCAGAGGACAAGGGAACTCATGGGAAAAACTAATCTTGTGGAGGACTTTTTTGATGGAACTAACCAGTGGTTGCGTTACATGGAAAGGAAAACCATGAACCCCCCCCCCGGTAAAACTGAAGGCAAGGGGATTCTAACCCATGATCTGTCTACCTCTTAGAATACTTTTTGCGTCAGAACTGCTTTCGGTGAGAGCCATAAGAAGAATGCGTATCAGCTAAGCCACCTTTGGGATTCGAATCTGGGTCATCTCATTGGAAGATGAAAGTTTTATCCCCTGAGCAATTGTGGCCCCCACCTAAATTTTTAAAGTTTATGAAGTTTCGCCAATCAAATGTATAATAGATATCTCATTGATAATTCCCGTTAGTTTCCCTTATAATTTACAATAAAGCCGTAAAAAAATTCAAAATTCAGTTATTATTATTTCCAGTAACTAGTATGTCAAAAATTTATAGCAGAATAATGTTCCATGTATATAACTTCAGAAATAAACTTTACAACAAATAAATGCCTTAAATTTGATATTTGTTAACGTTTTATTATAGCATTATGAATATGAATTGTAGTTCTTGCACTGTAGATAGTGAAATAACATTTCGTGATCATCACAAACACGAAAAATAAATTCTTAAAACTCATAGATTTAGAATCTGAATCGTGAACACCGTTTTCTACTTATGTTTTTACAGGAAGAAATATTTTTCACTTACCCTTTTACCTTGCGTGTTGAATTCTCCTTTCCGTTTCAAAATGAACTGAAAATCTTTGCTTTATGCTTATATGAGCTTTTTGAAAAACTTTTTTGAGACATTTTTAAGACATTTTATGAGAATAAAAAGGCTCTTTTATCTGGTATTGTGTTTTCATAAGCAGTACTTAAAATAAAAATTTAAAGAATATATGAAAATTTTATGAATGCAAAAAATATTGTTTTAAAATGTGAACAACGGAAATTTTTTTTCATGATTTAAATCATTTTTAGATAATAATTTAAATTTATTATTGTAAAATAGTGATAAAGTACCTTTGCAAATGGAGAAATTGTGCTAGAAAATTTCGAAAAACTAGTCTATCCAATATGTGAAGCGGTCAATGTTAATAGGGGGTATGTTATAAATCTGCCCTTTCGAGAAAGACCAAAAAAATTGCGTCTGTTGGAGAAATACTGTTTTAATTGCTTTTAAATTGTTAGATACTCATCTGAAACATAGCGTTTACCTGTACAGATTCCAAAACCAACAAAAAAAAATTTTTCCTAAAAATGTTACAGACCACCTTTTAATATTGACAGCTTCATATATTATTATAAATTTACACATATTATTCATTATCATCAATATTTATCTAAAGTTCTCTAAAATACTTCCTAATATAAGTTAAATGAAAAAATTTCTCTTTCTGGCATCATGTTTTTATATGCTGTAATATTTAAAGAAAAATACATAAATATTTTGTCATTTTTAAATTAAACATTACTGGAAGACTTTTGTCATTTTAATCATTCTTTTCAAACAATTTAATTTTTTATTGTAATATAATTCATGCTGAAATATAGAGGGAATGGATTTGGAAATTTTGAAAAACGAATTTATCCATTATATAATTATATGCATTATCATATGAATTTCAACAGACATCCACCAACCGATGATTGAAGGCATCCTGCAGAATTAGCAAGATCTTTTGATCTTGCTTTCAAAATTGACAGCTGCTGCTTTCCTAATTTCATTAGACTACCTTGTATGCAGTAATCTTCCTTGTCACATAACATGAATTCAATAATATAAGCTATTGTCACCATCCTTTGATTTGCATGGCCAACTCATTTCCATTCTATTCCAATTCAATATCATGTTATGATGTTATGCAATGTTTCTCTCTCTCTATATATATATGACATGGGATACTTCTGCTTTGTTAAAAGAAAATAGACGTGATACTTGCATAACCTGTCATACTTTGTGTTACTCTTAGATTTTGTGTGCATATGTTAGTGGTAATCCAAGTCTATATGCAAATATCACATAATGATTCCTATCTGCAGAATATATTCCTTTTCGCACAGAGTGATTTTATGTTTTGTTTTTGTTTTTTTGAAAGAGAGAGGGGGGAGTTTTGTACAAATTACGGATTATATAGGACAAAAATAATGGACAAAACATAATCCTAAAAAAAGTATGCGTTTTTTTTTTGTTACACTACCATTATAAATCTTAATTTTAAACTTGCTTAAAATTAATAAAATCAGCAAAAATATCAGTCAATAAAAATAGTTAGTAATATGTTTCTAAAATAATAAGACACCGGTTCTCTTGAGTTCTCCTCAGGAACGTCTTGTCCAGAATGAGAGCAACAATTGTCAGAAAAGCTGGCAGAAATTGTGCGCTAAAGTTATACTAGGTAATAATTACTTTGTGTCGTCCAGTTCCTACTTTATAATTTACCTCTAATTCCAACAAGATAAATTAGTGCTAATAAACTTTGCCAACGATTTATGTTTATAAGACATAAGTTAACATAAATTCAAAAATTAAGTCAGTTTATTTAAATCACAAAGTATCAAGCAATTGGAGATGTCAGCATATTTATGAAAACATAAAGTTCTATCTAACATAAAAGTTTTGAACTTCTCAAAAAAAATTGACCTGTTATACTCTTTCTTATATTCAGGGTGAGAAAATATATTTGAAATTTGAAAAAAGTATGGAGTTTATTATTATCTCACATAAATTCTTATTGGTTCTTTAAGTCTTAAAGTGGAATACTTATTTCAGAAAATGAAGCAAAATTGTTATTTGTTTTCTATTAAATATTCAAACTTTATAGCTGGAGGGTAAATTGATTGAATTTTGCGAAGCAATGTGAATTAAGTACAAATATGTTAAATTAAGTATGTCCAATTTGTATTGTTGTTCCCACTGTTTTGTTTTATTCATACACTAAGAAAAATAAATTCGGAATAACTACCTTACTGTATGGTAATGACGTTTCTGGCAAAAAAATCATAGTTTTGATTTTCATAGTCTAAAACCGAAATGTACGGAACTTTAACCAGTCATTTGGTAATTTTAGCATTCATTTGATAACGCTTTACTGTAGATTTTGTTTCCAAAACTCTAGTTCTCATTACCATTCATTCAATAAAAAAATATGAAGTTAACGGATGAAAAATAAATTTAACCGAATAAATGATTTTTATACCATGACCTAAGAAATCATGATAAAATTAACAAATTTTACCACATTTACCCAATTTTATCATTCATTATAAAGCCATATTTAATTGCTAATTTTACCAAAAATCATTACCAAAGTGCTTCGGTAAAAACTACCGAGCAGCTTGGCATTCCCATAGCTATAAGCGTGGTAATTTTTCCCACATTCAGGTAGTTTTTGTTATACTTTTCTTCATCAGTGTACGTTGTGCAAAACATACCCTATCTTCATTTCGATAAATTTACTGCTAAATAATTTGCATAACATTATGTTTTTGTTATAATTATTTGCATTGGTGTATTTTACTCATCAAAGGAGAAATATGGCAATTCAAAAATAGAACTAGTTTTTGATGATTTTTTAAGACTTGCTAAGCTTGCAGGAAATAAAATTTAAAGCAAGGAAAATGTTTTGAAAAATAACTTTTACAACATTAAACATTTTTTTTTATTGTCTTGATCAATTTTTCATCTTCAGATGTAACGGATTGTGACTGACTCACAGATTTCCGATATTTGAAATCAGAAAAGTATGTTGCCATTTTGTAAAAGAAACTCTTTTATTTGTCCGCGATCAGGAAAGTGTGTAAAATTCAATACTACTCATCTTATGTAACTTAACAATTTTTCGATTTTTTTTATAAATTAAACCATATCATTGTAAATTATTTCTGTGCATAATATTGGTATTTAAATGCTTTATAGCACAAATATTTCTTTCTTTAAATTAATTGTCATTTATAGTGTTATATGTAATTAACATGTCTAATATTGATCAATATTATTTAAACATACTAACAAATGCATGTTATATTTATTATCAAAAGCAGTTTGTTAAATCATTAAAATTACTGCAATAATTTTACATTTAATTCATATTTTTGTATTTTCCAAGCCATTTTACTTCGACTAACCTGGCTTACTATTTTTCAATTTTGGAAACTATTATTGAAAAGACACTTCATTTGAAAATGTATCATTCGTAGGGTTATTTTAAAATTGCGACATTTTCAAGTTTCTCGTGATTTACAAGAGTAAAATTATTATTTCAATCTTTCACGTACCACAATGTGAGAAATTCAAGGATCAAATTACGGTAAAAACGGCAGCCCTCAAGGTGTAAATAATTTTTACCGGAACTTGTTACGGAACAAGAAATCTGATATGCCGTAATTTTTTTAGTAATAATTACGGTGAAAGTAAAATCTATCTAAGTAAAATCTATTTGTCGTTTAAACAACGTAAAAAGGATAATCTCATATTTTGCTTTATGTTTACGAGTAGTTTCCAGACAAAAGAATCCTATATATGGACAATCTAGAATGTTATTCTCAAATTGCCAAATCGAGTTTGTATTCGTCAGCACTTACACTAATGAACTTAGAAAAAAACATTTAATAATAATAATCAACCTCATTAGGACAAATGAAAAAAAAAACATGGAATCAAAAATTTTACCGTAAAATCTATTTTTAACGAAACATGTTATGAAACAAGGAATCTGATATACCATAACTCTTTAGTAATAATTACTGTAAAATGAAGTAAAATCTATCTAAGTAAAATCTAAGTATGTCGTTAAAACAACGTAAAAAGAATAATCTCATATTATATTTTATGTTTACGAGTAGTTTCAAGACAAAACAATCCTATATATACACAACCTAGAATGTTATTCTCAAACTACCAAATCGAGTTTGTTTTCGTCAGCACTTACACTAATGAACTTAGAAAAAAATCATTTAATAATAATAATCAATCTCATTAGGACAAATGAAAAAAAATGGAAACAGAATTTTTACCGTAAAATCACGAATTAACGAAACAATCTCCTAGCTTCTGAGGGAAGGACTGTTGTTCTGCAGTGGATTCCATCTCATGTAGGAATAAATGGTAACGAATGGGCTGATACATTAGCAAAGAAGGGAACAGAGATTTTGCAGGCAGGTAATGCCAAAGTACTATTTTCATCAATTAAAAGAATTATAAAAAATATTGAGAAGAAAAGCTATGATGCTAATTTAGCAGAAGAAATCAAGAATAAGAAATGGAGGTATTCAATTAATAAAATTCCAAACTCCCCTAGATCCACTGCAGTGGCGGCGTTCCATCTGGAGACTGGACATGACTGCCTTGCTAAACATCTATACAGAATTGGTATATTTGGCAGTCCCATGTGCACTTTGTGCAACCAGAACTTTGAGATGGACAAAGATCATTTGCTCAGTTGTTCTTCATTAAATGAAGAAGATTTATTCAGTCGATATTGGCGAGCTAGGGAGTTGATGCAATTGGTATCCAGCGACTGATTCTCGTTCATGTTTAAGTGGTTCACGTTTTGCAAGTATTTATTGTTCTTGTTATTATATTGTTCTTGTATTGTTCAATGGTTCAGTTTTTGTTTTATATGCTCTAACCTCAAGCATCTTCGATGCATGGGGGCCAATGATGTAAAATCAAGTGCTTTTGCAATAAAAAGAATTATGTTATGAAACAAGGAATCTGATATACCATAATTCTTTAGTGTTAATTACCGTAAAATCACTGAATCACTCTAATTAAAATCTATTTGTCGTTAAAACAACAGAAAAGTGAAAATATCACATGTTGTTTCATGCTTACGAGGCGTTTTCGGACAAAATAATCCTATATGTACGGAGTACTAGAATATTGCTCTCAAAACAGCAAATCGAAGTTGTATTCTTCAGCACTTACTTAAATGAACTTAAAATTAACAATTAATAATAGCAATAAATCTATCATTACGGCAAATGAAAAAAAATGGAAACAGAATTTTTTTTTGCCAAAATCCATTTTTAACGAAGCAATGTCACGGAACGAGAAGTCTGAGTTTCCGTAATTTTTAAAATAATAATTACCATAAAATCACTGAATTTAGTAATATTTGAATAAATATTACTGAATTACCGTATAATATTTTAAGATAAAAATGGACTGAAGTGCCATTACTTAAGGCCGTAATTTGATTTGGAATTTTTTTGCAGTACAATTACCTTCTCCTTTTAATCTGCTGTTTTTTTTTTCAAATGCTTCTAGTCATTATGATTTGATTCTTATTTCAAATTTCAATTAAATAAATTTTGGAAAAATCCCTGAATCCCAAGAAGTCACTAGTTGTTTGGCTTGATATTTAGTCAGTCTATTTACTCTTTATGCTGCCTTACCCCAATAATCAGATAATATTGGGTAATCATGTTTACTATTAATGAATTTTTTTTAAACATTCTAGATCTATAATTTTTACCTTTTTTGTATCTTATTATTCGTTGCCTAAATATTTCGATGAGACGAGTTAAGTGTTAATATTTTGTGAAATTAAACAAAAAATGAAAAAGAGAAGAAAAAAAACTAATAGTTTTCTCTTCCTGTGTCTGCCAGCACATTGTCTTACCTCAATATTTGGATGAAACAAGGTGTTGAATATTTTGTGAAATTAGAAAGAAAATATTTATAAGGTCTGCCCTTATCGTATTTGCTCACTTATTATCCCGTCTTTAACTCAATATTCTTATAAGACAAAGTAAGTGGTAAGTTGTCTCTGAAATAAATAAATGAAATGAATTTTATTTATAGTTTTTTTTTCTTCCTGCTTCTGTTTTTTCATGTCAATATGATAATATGGAAAAAAAATACTTGATTTATCTTTTTGTCTACTTTCTGTATTTCTGTATCTTTTTGTGTAGGATCTCATCTTAACTTGTTAATATGAAAATTATCTATATGGTTATTTAATATGGTAGTAATTTATGGTGATCTATTTGTTTTCTTAGTTAGCCTGTATCTCTTTCCCTTCTTATTCTAATCTCAAAATAAAAATATAACGCAAAAGTAAGCTGCCAGACAAATATGGTAATTTAATATAGTAATAATTTATGGCGATCTATTTGTTTTCTTAGTTAGCTTGTATCTCCTTCCCATCTTATTCTAATCTCAAAATTAATTTATAAATCAAAAGTAAGCTGCCTGACATACAGTTTGAAACAGCTTCTTTACCAAAAATGTTAACCAGCTAAGTTTTAACAGCATGTCAATACCATCTTAGATATTTAAGTAAATTGAAACATACAGCTGCTAGAAAACACCACAATTACTGCAACAAATGATATAACCTGATGTTCCCGATTCTTTTTCACTTACCTATCCTCATGTCTTAGACTCTTTAAGACTATATAAAAACAATAAAGGTCAAAATAATTTACCAATTTAAGTCAATGATATTTTACTGTGCAAGATCTAAGATACCATGATTTTTAATTACTGTATTCAATGCCTTGCAAAGACGTTGCTAATAATAAGTTAATTTAACTTAACAAGCTGGAAACTTTCAGAAGAAATACAACGTCAGAAAAAATGTAATTAATAATATGGGATTAAAGTATTACAGACTTGTATTCCTGACATAATGTTCAGAAATGCTGAGTTAATTATTTAATGAATATTTAAAGACTTAATTTAAGACTTTCGCTTACAAATAGTTAAGCCCTTGAAAAGAAGCGTTTGGAACTTAATCGTCTTAAAAATATAGTATTTTAATTCAAAATTGAACAGAAATAGAGAAAAATGTATTAGTTTCTTGCTTTGTATTTTATTTTTTTTAAAAGTATATTTAACGTAAACAGTTATAGACTTGAAATAAAATTTATTTTCGAAAGAAATCGTAAATAAATAAAATAAAAAAATAAAAATAAGGAACAAAATTTCATTTAAATTCCGTATATTATCTCTTTCAGGATACACGATCACGCAATTTTCCTTTTATGACCCACGGTATGATGTATGAAACGGGTCTTTCTGACTCTAACAGCTCAAAATCACACGGACGTGACCTCAATACGATACTCTCACATTACATTTCGTATTTGTATGGATACTTACTTTTCAGTACGTATAAACTCGCAGCTGGTGTGGCTAAGGAAGTGCTTCTTTGTCCTTTCGTCGGTCTAACGGGTTTAGGCCATTTTTTCATGGGTATTTGCACGTTCTCAAGTATATTTAACAAATATTTCAGTTAAATTGCAGCCTCCTAATGGGTTAAGTCTTCTTATACCTCAGCTTGTTCTAGGATTCAATTCTCCAAGCTAAAGACGAGATGCCTAATTGAGCTGTGCTTTTACACATCTAGTCTTTGTATTTCGGACATTTTTTAGTCATTCTAATGTCCCTGATTGTTTCAGAATCAAAACATAATGTAAGGAAAATAGATATTGGAGCCTTCTAGAACATCTAGAAACATATTTAAAAACTTAGCGCTTTAAATTTTGAAACAAATACGATTTAATATTTTTATAATTTCATTTTACATAAAGAGAAAAAAAGTATGGTTAAGCCCATAAGAATATGTTAAAATTTAACGTGTTTCAGGCTTTATAGGAGCACCAGAACACTAATATGCTCTGTTATTTTTCCTGAAGTGCTTTGGTTATAATTTTTAGTGAAATTAGCATTAAGATACAGTAATGTAATGTGATAAAATTTGGTAAATTTATCGTTATACCTTAGAGCATGACGTAAAAAATATTTATTCATTTAAATTTACTTTTAAGTTTTGTATTTTTTACTAAATGTGTGATAATAAATAATGTAATTTTGAGAACCAGAATTTCCGGTACACCGTCCATGCATGAACGGAAAAATTAAAAATAATGATTTAAATGCTGTATAGTTCGGTTTTATTTACCAAATTTATAATTTTTTTCCAGAAATGTCACACTTACAGAGTACAGTAATTTCACCAGAAGTTTTTTTCTCCCTGTATATTAATGGGAAATTTTTTTCTTCTTAATTATCCCTTTTTCCTAATTGCAATTGCAATTGCAATTTTTGCTAAAATCGTTGCTGTATGAAGGAAAAAATTACCAAATAAATGGTTTAAATATCGTCTATATTGGTTTTTAATACCAGAAATATGTTGTTTTTTTACCAGAAATTCCGTTGCCAAGCAATATGGCAAATTTACCAGAATTTTTTCTCCGTGATTCAATACTACCAAATAGCTGAAATTACGAAAATTTATCTATTTCCATTTGAAATTCTTTTTCGATCTTCACAATTTTTTTAGGTAACTTAGATATTTTCGCACTTATTTAAAACCAGGTCCTGAGGCAGTTCTGTTCCCTAATCAAAATCATAATCTTTTCAATATTTTTTTTGATTAGTTATTTTTTCCGTTTTATTGTTTTTCGATTGCTTTTCCTTCATCTTTTATCTTTGTACGTTTTTTTTCTTTCATGATTTTCCCGAATGCAGGATATTTCATTTTTTACGTAGAAAATAAGCTTCAGACCTCTCAATCGCGTTGGAAACTGTAACATTTCCCTTTCGATATGAGCTAGAGTTAAGTAAAAATTTTCCCACAGGAATCTTCTTACGAAAAATTAAACTATGCATTAAGAAAAATTTAACTTTGATCCATGATATCGATACTTCAACAATAATCTAGTGCAATCGTTTCTCAAAATTAATGGTCTTAAGATGAACTCTGCTTTTATTCATGCTGATCTTACGAACCATGTAATAAGATTTATGAAGCGTGATAGCACAGTGAGAAAAAAAGTGCGGTCAAAATTACCAGAATATGATAAAATTTATAATATTTCTGACTCTATGGAGCGCATAAATATCGGTAATTTTTTACGAAACATTTTGGCAAACGTTTTAGTGAAGTCAGCAATAAAATATGGTTTCATAATATGCTATAAGACTTGATAAATGTGGTTGCTAAAATTTGGTTATTTTATCATTATATTTTGGAGCTTGGCATAAAAATAATTTATTCGGTTAAAATCACTTTTGAGTTTTGTAATTTTTGCTGCATGTGTGGTAATACAAACCATAATTTTAAAACCAGAAATTTCGGATCGTAAATTTCAGTTTTATTAAGCAAAATTATTGTTATTTTTTTTGCCAGAAATTTTTTGCAAAACAGAACGGTGATTTCATCAACAAAAAAAAATTTCTCAGTATATGTTTCAGCTTATCGCCTTAAAGTTCACTCAACTTAAAATAAAATTAACGTTTGCTTAGAATTAGAATTGTTTTGTTAAAAAGGAAACAGTTTTAGGAATCCGAAACATGCACGAAATTTAGAATTCGAATTATAATAGTAATTAAGTATGAAATTCTTATTTTAAATAACGTCATAAATACACACAACAGTAAATTTAATTACATTTCAAACTTGCGTGATGTCAAGAAAATTTCTCGCAGTTTTCAATTTGCTAATATATAATTTATACTTGTGTTACAATTTGCTAATTTATAATATGTAATTTGTAGAATTAGACTTTACTCACAATTTATTAACTTTTATAAGAAAACTTCATAGATATTTTAAAACAAAAAGTAACATTAAAGTAATTAAATGTGTTAATTGCAGAAACGTCCTTAATAATTATCAAATTAAATCAATGAGAGTAGTTTTAAATGTATCTGACAAACATTGATTGCAATATTGAAGCTCAGAGGCTTGAATGCTCAACACATCTGATATTATACAATTCTTCGTTACTTTAATTAATTTCTCCTTCTAACATCTTTAATTTGACAGTAAATCCCCCTACTTACAATTTAAAAAATACATATGCATTTTAAATATATTAAGATTTCCTCTTTTCTGCATTTCTTATTTTGCACTTTAAGATTTGAGAATACATTTTTGCTTATTCTCGTAAATTTCTATTTTCACATGGTTTAATTTAATTTACATTTACATTTTACTTGTATTCACACTTTACTTCTGTTTACTTTAATACAGAATAACTTCTTAGGTACAGTGTGCAAAATAACAAAAATTGACTACCCGAATAACTTTTTATCTAATAATCGGATCTTTTCCTTCTGGGATGCATTCTTAATGGTTTGAAAAGGTGACAAAAATATGCTAATTAGTTAGTGCAGATGATATTTTAAGTTAAGAAATCGGACACAAAATCGTATTTTCTTTGAATAAACACTATATTTTTACGATGGATTCGGATTTCTGATCCGAAATATGTAGAGGGGTAGCAGCAATCTTGGTACATGGTACCCATAGTTTGGGCAAGATAGCTTCCAAAGTTGATTTTATGAAAGTTCCCTTAATGTTGATTTTATTTTTTGCGTATTTTGCCATATCTCAAGAACTTTTTAATCGAATTGAAAAAAATTTTCACATAATTATAAAATTCGTTTATCCAAGGATAAAAAAGATCATCACAGTCGAAGAAATTTTGAATTATTAGGTAATAAACTTTTTACTTCATTTCAAAGAATGTAAATTTACCAGGCAAAATACAATTTGTGAAGAAAATCGCTCGAGTAGTTCCTGAGAAATCGAATTTAAAAATATCTTATTTTCGCTCAAATTTCGCATTTCGTCATGCAAAATTGCATCTTTTAAATTGATGTAAAAGATGCTAAAGCTTGCAATGCAATTTGTGGTGGTGGTACTTATTCCTCTTGGCCCAGAACAAGGCTAGACCAAGTCCAGGAGACCGTTCACCGACAGAAAATCAAACACCATCTGCGGATCCTCCAAAAAAAATTTTTTCTCCAGTCCCATACAGGACAGCAAATGATCAGGTGAAGCCTGGTGAGCATTACATTTTAGGCATACAGGGAACGTCTTTTGGCCCTGAACAAATGTTAGTCCGCGGGTATGACCCGTGATTAGTCTTGTGATAGCTGTCTGCAGTTTCCTATCACCTTTTAGCTCCAGAGCAGCCCCAAGGACTATTTTGTTGATACCATTCACGACTAGGTGGAATCCTCCAAATCCTATTATTGTCGGCCTTTGCTTTTGCATAGACTTCATTGTATGTTAGAAGGCCACTTCTATCTATGGGATCATTGGAGCCCTCCTTGGCCAGATCATTAAAGTGAAGGTTCACGTGGGAGGGGATTCACTGAAGATGTATATCATTGTGATAAGAGTAAGTCATCAAATTGTCGATGATATTTAGGCCAATTCAGTCACTGATGTTTTGCCAATAACTCAAATATGAAACTGAGCTCTTACTATCCGTGAAAATCCAGATATTCTCTGTACTCTCAATGGAAATCATGTGTTCTAGAGCCGCGTTTATGGCGATTAGTTCTGATCTGAAAACTGAACAATGGTTTGGGTTACGCCTTTTAATTTTTGTAACGTCATCTTGGTTTTTTATGACAACACCACTACCAGTGTTGCCATTATCAAATTTACTTCCATCNGAACATACAAAATCAATGTTGAGTAATACTGGTTTTATTCTGTCAAGAAAACGTAAGAATTCTATTGATTTATGGCAAAACTTAGATTCTTGCTTTTAGAACCGAAGATTTTCGAAAGATATCATAGAGACATTCAAACTTTTTTCAAAGTTCTAAAATATGATTATGTTTTTTTTTAGAGTAGCAGAAAAAATATAAATGGAAAACGAGTTTCTAGTTCCTAAACTTAGTAAAATATAGTTTTTTCAAAAACCAGAAAATTTGTATTAATATAATATAGTTAGGTGAAATTATGTTTAACTGTCATCAATTTAAGATGGGTTATGGCATCAAAATTAAAAAAAAATGATCTTAAAAAAATAATTATTTTAGATTTGCGAACAAAGACTAGAATTGTTTGTGCTGTTTTATATATATATATATATATATATATATTGTTATTATGCGGAATTTTAAGTCGTTTTTGTTGAAAAATATGCAGTCATATTTCTTTTGTTTCTTCTGAAGCAGCTTTTTCTACTTCTGCAATAAAATACAATCTACATATTATGAATTAATGTTATTCTTAAGCTATACGATATAAGTTTTTATTGAAATGCATTATGTTTAGTTAAATGTGAGTGAACACTTTGTTTTATATATTTGTTTTTTTTTCCATAAAATTATCTATAAATAACCATTTTTAATAATCTAACAATTATGTAAGACTTACGTATTTAATATATTTTGATACTATTCCATATTAGGAGATTTATCAGAATTGTAAAAAAAAATTCTTAGAGATAACACCATAAAGAATTTGAATTTCGCAAATTTGGCTAAATGATTCACATCGGTTACGAACAGAAATAATGCAGAAACAATTGACATCATAATAACAATTATATTCCTATCTTACTTTTGAAAAAAGTTTCCCCCATGAAGAACTTTTCTCCTCTATAAACAAAGAACAACGATTCCTGGTTTAAAAAAAATTGTTGTTCTAACAACTAATAAATAGTTTTTGTTAATAAAATCAAAATTATCCGCTTTTAAACTATTCATGTAATTTGTCCGTTTATATCGTAATGGTTTACCAGAAATTCTAGTTTTCATAATTGTAGTTCTTATTACCACACATTTAGTAAAAAATGCAAAACTGAAAAATAAATTTATCACTGTAAATAGTTTTTATACCATGCTCTAAGGTATCATGGAAAAAATAACAACTTTTTATCACATATATACCATATTTTATTGTTAATATTACCAAAGCGCTTTAGTAAAAGTGTCCGCTTTTTGGTGTTCCCATAGAGCCAGAAACACACTATATATTTTTTTTCAGTGTAACAACTATCGGGTGCCTCACTGTGAGTTTACTTTATCGTGATTATAATCGTCTTTAGCCTTGTGTAACATGTCACATCCAGTTATCAACCCATTAAATTTAAATCAAGTCTTGTAAATATTAGCTTAAAACAAATTTTAAATTTTTTTCTTTTGCTTTGAAAAAGACTTTGCAAAAATGAAAATCATTTGTTGAGTTTTTTTTAGGTTGAAAATAAAACTTTCAAATAAAAGATGAAAAATATATTGCTATACTGAAAGTTTTGAAACATTTTCGAAAAATTTTAATAAAAACAGAAATTCAAACTGCTTCTATTTTCAGACGTATCTTGAACATCATTGTGACAGGAACCTTTAGCTATTTACAAGCAAATGCTTCGATCTCACTTCTATTTTGTTTTTCCCATCAGGTCTTCATTTTTTCTGATATTTGAACGAATTTCAAATTCCCTATTTTTGTCAGAAAAAGAACTGAAGGAAGATTCCGATTCTTTTTTTCACGTTCTATAAACTCAAAAAAAAAATTATTGCTCTTTTTCCAAATCGCAAAGACTAAGTTTTTGGAAATGTTTCAAGAAGAAAAGCTTATTTCATTTCTAAAAGTTGAGTTTTCTTTAACATTTACTATGAAATATTCATTTTCTTAAGGTTTCAGGCTTTTTTTCTGCTTAGACTACGGTATGAGGATTACCTTTCTCAGTGCTTACAATACTGGAGAACACTGTAAAAAAGTAAATGTAAAAACAACGGTAAAATGTACCCTGAGTACCGGCACTTTTTACCGTTGTTTTTATATTTACTTTTTACCGTTGATTAGAATTCCTTTTTATCGAAACATGTTAAGGAAGAAAAATTTTTATATACGGAAATAATTATAGCAGTAATTACTGATAAACCACTTATTCATTTTAATTAAAAAAATATTGCAGTTAAAGTTGCGGTATGATATTTTACGGTAAAATTAGATTTTTCGGTAAAAAAAGTTTACGATTGTTGCACCCAAAGTATTTTAATATACAGGGTGTTTCACTACCAGTATAAGAAATTTGTAGGTTACGCAAATACTTATTTGAATCAAATAGCTTTTTATTGTTTTTATTGTCACGCGGAAGAGGACACTGAATTTAGGTCATGGATTGAACAGGTTCACGGTCATTGAAGGCCAATTCATTTGTCTTATATGTTGCTAGGCCTATTATGCCTTAACTTCTGGTGTTTAAGAACTGGCTGATCCGTGCTATCTCTTCTGCAGCTCTCAGGTAGACGCTAGGAAAAGTAAAGAATTTGGTGCTATGTTATTGTGAAGCCTATGTCACTGCTTTTAACAACCAACAGGTTACTGAGTTGTCAAGATCTGATGTGGAAACTCCATGGAGAAAGATTCTGGAGATGGAGATGTCTAAGGTCCACTCCGAGCTGTCATGTAAATGATGATGGTTGAGATCAATTTTGTATATGAAGGGATTAGAGTAATATAATTATAGTTAAAAGCCATGCTTTTCCATAGGTTTTTGCCACAAACTCTTCTTTAATATTGTTCCTTGTTAGATACTTTACCAGTCCCATAGTTTTTTCTTGATAGCAGCTCAATAGACAGGTATATTCTACAGGCTACATTGAAGTCAATGTAACTAGTTATCAAGCTGAAATTGTGCTTTAATATTATATTTTTGCAAAATTTTCTTAAGTAAAAAAGAACTTCGCCATGTCAAATTACAAACTTATTCATTCCTCTCTGGTTGGAGTGAACTGTGAAACACTTTGTTGCATAATTGTAACCATTTTATGGTGTTATGGTAAACTAAATAAATTTTCTAAGTACGAAAATGTAGTTATCGTGCAAAAAATTATAAGAAATTGACAAAATAGCAATTGTTTGAAAGAATTAATGTGTAATGAAATGTATTTGTTATGAAGTCATTAAATTGATTCTAATGCACATGGAAATATGTTTTATCAGTATTGAAACAAAATAAATTAATAAATAAATAAATAAAAGGATAACAGTGAAAAAGTTAATAAAAAATGTGAATACATGAACTGCGAAAAAAATTAAGTTTATCTCAACACCAAAAATGGTAAACAAAGTTTTTTACAGTATATACATTTTCCCTTGCTGCATAAATCAGACCGGGTTTCAAAAATTTAACATTGTAAATCACGACTAGGTGGAATCCTCCAAATCCTATTATTGTCGGCCTTTGCTTTTGCATAGACTTCATTGTANAGTGCAGAAATTTCTAGTAAGGATATTTAATTAGAGTTTAAATAGTAGCTTAGCTTTTGCAGTTGGCTTTCATTATAGTAAAGCTAATGTTTGCTAACACAGATATTTAATTAAAAATATCTACATATATTTAATTAAATATCTGGGCGCTAGATATATTTTTAAATTAAGATGTAAATTTTGAGTTTTAAGACTTTGAGTAAAATAAACTTTAAAAACATTTTTACGTATTATTACACTACTATGAAGTAATTGAAGAAATGGAACAATTGCAGTATCATATCGAAAGCTATATAACATTTATATTAACTGGAAAACCACAATTTCTATTTTTTTATTTATTTTATAGTATACACAATGGAATTGGAGGTATTTTTTACAGTAAAGAATCATGAAGTTTTTAAAATATGACTTTTATTTTCTATTCATTTTCATTTTTAATATGCTTCTTAAAGTAGTTATAAAAGTGTACACAGTTGGCACATTTTCGTACAATTAGGATAAAACATGTTTTTTTAAATTTAAATATAAATATTTATAAAAATAAAAATAACAGACTTGTAATTAATTACATAAATGTCATTTATAAACGTAATAACACAACACTGAGTTTTTAAGAAATGTTTGTTATATTTTGTCATTTTGTTTATCTTGTTGTTTTGTTTATCAAACCTTGAATGGATTAATTCTAATTACCTGTCGAAAATTCGTTTGTTTAAATCTGTTTATCGTATAAGAATGACTTTAAAAAGTTTGTAAGAAAATATGCTAAGTGTTTTTCATTTTCTTCTTAAATTTTTTTTACATTTTTTACTCATTTATATTTTTAAATATTTTGAGAGAAAAAACAAGTTGCAATTAAATAAAATCGCTAAAAAATCGGAAATAGTTTTTTTTCAATGTTGATTGGAATCGAAATTAAATAGGAATCGAGTTTAAATAGAGATCATAAATCTTCGAAAAAAAAGTTTAAAAAAATCAATTAAAAAATTGGATAGAATTAGTTTTGGTACGAAACCTCAGAAATATTAGGTAATGTTTTTGCTGCCATGACAATACCACAATTAAATACTAAACTTACTTTCCATTATGAAAACTGAATCACTCTCTTATGATAGGAAATTGTGTTACATGAACCGCAAGATTCATATCAAAGTTAAGAAAAAAAAGACGTTTTTAAGATGTGTTACGAATTGAAATAGGTAAATTTTTTCATTTGATCTCCCTTCCGTATTTACACTTAAAGTTGTCTGGCTCGTAGTCATAGAAACTTGTGTCAACAGTTGGTGTTCTCCAGAAATTCGATTCCAAACGTTTATTTTATGCCGCGTCTTCTTTCATCTATTTCATTATTTTAAAGAATACAAGATGATGTCACTCTAAAATGGGAAACATCAATTTCCGTTTCCATTGAGTTTAAATTTTACTAAATGTGTAAAACCATCACAAAAGAGATTCAAAATGAGATTCAAAGTTAAATTTATAATCCCAAAAATATGAAGCCGTAAAATATTACTTGTTTAAAAAATTTATTCGCTTCAAAAGTATAAAAACAGAAATAGCAGTCTACATAATTCAAGCGCACAAAAACAGGCATCCATTTTCAAGCGTTGTTTGACGTGAACGCGAAGAAACAAAATCTGAACAAACAAAAAATTTCCTTTTTCCCAATCACGTCTGGCAAGTCATGAGTCTTGTTTTTGAGCTCTGGAAATGTGTCAACTGTTATTTCCTATTTATATATTTTTGAAGTAATTGAACTTTTTACTCAAGTAATGGTCAAAGCTATTACAACTGCATTTATAGTGCAATATTTTACTATAATTCTGTTGCCCTGAAAAGTAGTGCTGTTTTTCGGTAGAGGGCGTATGAACAGTTCAGAATATAAGAGAAAAT
Organism: Parasteatoda tepidariorum; assembly: GCF_043381705.1. NCBI lineage: Eukaryota > Metazoa > Arthropoda > Arachnida > Araneae > Theridiidae > Parasteatoda > Parasteatoda tepidariorum. The sequence goes on along the minus strand of NC_092209.1, from coordinate 40,897,704 downwards.
TTGAAAGTAAATAGCATATTCAGAAAGGAAATTAAGAAAAATATCGCTGATAATTTAAAAAAAGCAATAATCAACATCAAGATGTAAATCAGGACATAAAAATATCAAGATGTAGTGAATTGGAAGACATCTCCAGGAATATCCAAAGCCAGGTTTATCTTTATAATTTAGATAAAAGTTGTGAAACCTTTGTTGGGATGATTTAGCTTATATTCAATAAACAGCATACTCTCATATATCCTGTTATTTCTTTCAAAGGAATCTTTAAATTTTTGGTCAATAAAAAACTCCCAAAGAAGAATTCTTCACAGAAAATCCTGAAGGATTCTACACAGAGAAATAAAGCATGGTTGAAACTACCAGAATATGGTAAAATTTTTCGTGATTCTGGCGCTATTGTAACGCCCAAAAAATTTACCGAAGCAGTTTGCTAATAATTTTCGTAAAATTAACAATAAAATTGCGTTTTATATTATGTGATGAAACTTGATGAATGCTGTGCAATCTGGAAATTTTATCATGCGACCTTATAACCAGGAATAAAACCATTTATTCGGTCAAATTTTTGTAATTTTTGTTAAATGTGAGGCAATAAGAACTATAATTTTGAAAACAAAATTTCTCTGAAATCTTTATCATATGACTGGGAAAAATTAACAAATGAATGGTTTAACGATCATTTGATTTTATTCACCAAAGTTATGCTGTCTTTTTTTTTTTTTTTTTTTTTTTACAAAAAATGTCATTATCGTACAGTACGTGCATTTTAACACATTTTTTCTCCATGTAGAATGATGGAATTTTCAGATCGTCTGAAAGATTGAGAATGGCTCTTGCAGAATTTAATAAATAGAACCGAATTTTAATAATCAATGTCCATCAAAATTTCCCCAATTCTGTATATTTAAGTATTTACTGAGGAAATTATATAAAACGCTAGAATCACGTTACGATCGAACCATATACAGGGTATCCCAAAGCGACCGCATAAACTCTGCACAGCTAGATTCCTCGTTGGGAGTACATAAAAACTGCTCAAAGAAGCTTTCCTGTACGATCCATAGTTTACGAGAAAAATACGAAGAACAAAGTATGACGTCACTGCCGGAGCAGGAAAAAACACTTTATTGAACATATAAACAGCAGTATACTATGCGCAATTTAAATAAGATGTTCAAAGTGTCCACCGTGCATGTCGAAGCAGGCTTGAGCAAGCCGTGGAATGTCCAATAAACTGTTTTTTTCTTGCACCGGCAGTGACGTCATACTTTGTTTTTCGTATTTTTCTCGCAAACAATGGATCGTACAGGAAAGCTTCTTTGAGCAGTTTTTATGTACTCCCAACGTGGAATCCCAACGTGTGCAGAGTTTATACGGTCGTTTTGGGACATCCTGTATAATCGATTCAAGTTCGAATTCCAGTGATATCGAGTGATTCCATATGCCTTTCTAATTTTTGTAAGCCATAACTCTGATTTAAACATCTGGAGTGGTATTAAAACTATGAAGATCGTAATGCTGCCAGAAGCAACTAGGCTTCCAACATATAATTTTTACTGAGACAATATATTAAACAAATTGGTATGTATGAGCTATGTGTTAGGATTCATTAGAAATGTAAGACGATTTAAAGCTTTAAGTTTAAGAAAACGCTTATTATCTGTTGATTTTCATTTTTCATACAAAATGTTGACTAAAAAGGTAAAATAATTATTCTTTTGCACATGCAATCTTCTTTTACGAAAAAGATTTTCTTTTTCTAGTATATGCTCTCAAACCAGTTTGGAAAAAGAGAATGTAATTAACGCAAGAGAAAAGAGCGAAGCTTTATTTCTATAGTGTCGTATCGTAAAAACCTCTACGTATGTCAGGAAAGAATGTTCTTCAGAGAAAATTGAAAAAAACGTTGAAATTGCTGAAGTTGAAAAAAAAATATTCGGAAAACCATATTAAAAGAGAATAAAGTTATGTAAAAACTGACGTTATGTGTAGTGTATTTAACAAGAATTCATTATATAATTTAAGTTAGGTCGAAAATTTTCAAAGAAATTTCGAAAACTTATCAAAGAAGAAATTACTATGAGTGTAAAAATATTTCATGCATATACCAAAAAATAAATTTTAAAATATTTTCACCAATATAGTAATAATCTTAACAATTTTTATAAGTTCTTTACAATTACAAAGTGAGCCAAACTCCTGTTGATGGTCAAGTAAAACATGGATTCATAATTATATAACACAACTAGATACGATTTCCTTTACACTTTATTTAAGCATTCAATTAATTTCAACTAGTTTAAATTTGACTGGTTAGTCTGATTAATTAAGTAAATGAAAAATTAAAAAAAAGTCTTGAAATATTATTATTATAAAGTTCTAAAAATTTCTGATATGACCAGCACTTCTAAGAATCGCGTTCATGAAATTGCGTTGATGGCCAAAGACTTGATGTTCTCAAGTAACATGAAATAAATAATAAGGCGAAGAAATTTTCAAGGTGGCATAGCTTTGCTAGTGTGTAACTTTAGAATGTTTATAAATATTTTGCAGAATATTTTATTTTAATACTGGTTTTGGACAGCCGAACCACACCAGTTTCGCTGCTGCCAAACTTCAATTACATAATTACCAAACCTAGAAGACAAATTAATTCCTAGATCAAGAAATGGGACTAACTCACATTCTTGAAGAACTATCATGAGGGTAACTAACCCGCATCAGCGAAAACAAAGACCCAGATCAAGAATTGGGACTAACTTACATTCTTGAAGAACTATCCTGAGGGTAACTAACTTGCATCAGCGAAAACAAAGACCCAGATCAAAAATTGGGACTAACTCACATTCTTGAAGAACTATCCTGAGGGTAACTAACCCGCATCAGCGAAAACAAAGACCCAGATCCAAAATTGGGACTAACTCACATTCTTGAAGAACTATCCTGAGGGTAACTAACCCGCATCAGCGTAGAGCAAAAGCCCAGATCAAGAATTGGGACTAACTTACATTCTTGAAGAACTATCCTGAGGGTAACTATCCCGCATCAGCGAAAACAAAGACCCAGATCAAAAATTGGGACTAACTTACATTCTTGAAGAATTATCCTGAGGGTAACTAACCCGCATCAGCGAAAACAAAGACCCAGATCAAAAATTGGGACTAACTCACATTCTTGAAGAACTATCCTGAGGGTAACTAACCCGCATCAGCGAAAACAAAGACCCAGATCAAAAATTGGGATTAACTCGCATTCTTGAAGAACTTCCTGAAGAACTTCTTGAAGAACTAACTCACATTCTTGATGCGGGTTAGTTACCCTCAGAACTATCCTGAGGGTAACTAACCCGCATCAGCGTAGAGCAAAAGCCCAGACCAAGAATTGGATCTAATTCACATTCTTTAAGAACTGTCTTGAGTGTAACTAAACCGTATCAGCGTGGAACAAAGCCCAGATCAAGAATTGGAACTAACTCACATTCTTGAGGAACTAACATGAGGGTAACTAATCCGCATTAGCGTAGAGCGAAAGACTAATGAGGGAAAATCTGCGAAATCCAACTGTTAACCCGATTGTACCCGTGAGCTATCGACCATCTACAGCTGAGCCATCTATAGGATATATTCAACTATAGCGTTTCGATTAGTGTGAGCCAGGGTGATTTGAATTCAAGCCTGGGTCGTTTTACTGGAAGGCAAGCACTCTATCCATTAAGCCATCACAACTCTTGCGTGAAATAAAAATATTCCTTTAAATTATCTTTAAGCGTAGTATTTGTTTCTTTGTTTATATCTTACTCAATTCGTAAATGTTTGAAGCAAGCCAAGGTTTCCAAGGTACCCCATAAACCTTATTTTTACCTTTTTTTTTTATTCTAGCTTTATTTAGGCATTCAAACGCAATATTTTGTTTGTGTTGAAAACTCAATGATCAGGCCAATCATCCCTTTTAAAGTGTTAAAAAAAGTACACAAAAGCTTGCGCGAAGAAACCTTGTTTCAGTAACGGTCATAAAACTGAAATAAACCTTGAAAAGGTAGATTTATCCTAGGTTTGAGATCGCTTTCTACTCTATTTGCGAATGATGGGGATTCAACCTCGATTTCAGAAGGTTTTACTTGTTTTGCAGATTCAATCTCTATATAGAAGATCATAAATCAATCTCATAGCCCTCGAACTAGTAGAGTTCAATTTAACGTTGTTCAAAGTTTGTATAGTTTATTTGCTAATCATTTATGAACCTTGTAGGGCCTTTTGATAAAGGTTGTTGCTGACACTGAAATCAACATTACCCTGCTATCTGGAATAGTCTTATATTTAAAGTCTTATTTCTCAAGAACTAATCGGTTGATTTCGTTCAAATTTTGCATTTTGGCCTTTGAAGTAAAATTTAAAATGGTGTAAAAATTTACTTTATAATTCAAATATTTTTGATAGTTATTAAGTGAAATAATAATAAATAATTGTTAAAATTTATTTTCCGAATGGAATTATCTTTAAATAAGCAAATTTTATAATTGTGTTAAAAAAATTTTTTTGATTCCCTAAAGGAGCTCTCGAGATATGGTGAAATACACAAAAAGTAAATTTAATATTTGGAAGTTTAAACTTTCCTCCGCTCTTCTAGCTTGACCAAGGGCCATATTTCCATAGACAGCAATTATCCCCCATATTTTGAGGGTTAAAAAGGAGAATCCGTCGAAAAAGCGATATTTTGATTCAGAGAAAGCACATTTTTGTATCTGATTTTGAAACTTCACTAACTTCGTAACTGATTCCGTAACTTTTAATCTTCACTAATTAACTTTGCATACGCAAGGTTAGGTTTCCAAACTATTCAAATTGTATATAATATAATAATTATAGTCTTAGTATTTGAAAATATGTTTGTATTTTCCCCGTTTCATGTTCTTACGCATATTAAACGTTCATTTTATCATTATTATAATAATATTCTATAGATAAATATTAAACGAATGGTACTTTTTTGGGTAACGCAACAGAAAAAATTTGGTAATCTTTGCGAAAGCCAAAGAGCATATGCATTCTTTCGATTTTGCAAATATTGCTTTTTATAATAATTAAACAACGTTGATTATCACGAATTATATTTGTTTCATTTATTATAATAATCACTACCACATTACAATTATTCCGCATTGCTATGAAAATTTCGGGAAAAAAAAAGACATTTGGAAGAACAGAAATTTAAACTCGCAGCCCAACTTAATTTGTTATTGAGAACTGGAAAGAAGCCAGTTACTAATCTGATAAAGGATATATTTCTTTTTTACATTTGTTTTATTTCCCATCTTTTTAGCATAACTAAGTAGTTTATACATGCACTTTGAAAGCAAGTCAGATAAAGGAAAAAAACTACACTTCGTGCAATTTAATCTGAATCATAATGAAAAATTGATTTTTTTTCTTCTTCTTGAATACGTAACTTTGATGTTTAATCTTCTAGAATAAGCATTTATTTATTTATTTTTAAGAGTTCTATACCTTTGGTGCGATCAAAAAAGGTTTATAAATAATTGTTACATTTGGAATTTATAATTATTTATAAATTGGACATTTTAATTTATTTTTTCTTGCTCAAAAACTATAAACATTATTTTCCCACGTAAAAAAATAATGTAGTCGTTTGAAATTCGTTTGGTACTTATAATGATTGGTACGTTCTGTGATAATTACTTTTTTGCATGCTTAACATACGCTGTTTAATATTAGATAGTAAAAGAGAAAATTTGTAAAATTAAATATGTCTTTAACGGCTTAGTATTTGACAATGTGTTTATATTGTAATTTTCTTTTCTTTTCTTTAAAAGTAACATATCTCACTAGCTTATAAGGCGACGTTAACTCTAAGAAATATGAAAAACATTGTAATTTTTTTTTCTTTTCTTTAAAAGTAACATATCTCACTAGCTTATAAGGCGACGTTAACTCTAAAAAATATGAAAAACTTTTTCTTTTAAGTAATTTTATTGAAGAGGGAAAATGTGAAAGTTCTCATTATCATAAAATATGAGTTCTTACTGACAACTACAGACCACGCTAAATGTTAATAGTTTATTTGACTCCAAATCCAGGAACACCAAAAACAAACACCAGAGCGTAATATTCATCAATAAATAGTAATAAAAACTGCCATTTAGTAAACTTTTATCGATTTGTATAAAGGTACAGCACCAAGGAGCATCTCTTAGCAAACAATTCCAATTGTTTTGCATGGTGAGTTATATGATTTTATTTTATTTATTCTGAAATGTTTCAGTTGTCAGCTCGAAAGTTGAAAAACTTTAATAGTATTTGCAATTAACTGCTTAATTTGCCTCATAAGAACTTTATATATGAAAAAAATGAATTTCTCAAAACTTCTTTCCCCTATCTTCAACTAAATTTATTCATAATGTGTTAAACAGAAGTCGCCAGAAATAAGCTGTTCATTTTTAGACATTTTGTTTTTTTATTTTTTGCTTGAAATATTTTTATATCTGTATTCAGTAATTACTATTTTTGGAGTTTAATAGCTTCAATTATCATATTACATTAAAATAGGGATGGCTTGGTTGGTAAGGCGTTTGCCCAAGAGGTCGTGAGTTCGATACCCATCAGTCGAAGACTCCGCACTTACAAAATGACGACTAGCGCACACTAAATCTTATGGGGTCACAAAGTCCTTCAAGTTACTATAACAAATTTATACCTCTGGGGATACTTGATCGGAGATTGATCGTGCTCTGGTTCAGGTCAAAGTTACGATCATGGTATGGATCTAAGGTGCGTGAAAGCATATTTCCTGTAAAACGGGCTCTGATGTATGTGTGAGGCAAAAGTCGAACTCTTGGCTATAAATGCACCACTAGAAATCAAGAAGAAGCTCACACCTCAGCCTTGAAATAGGCTTGTTAGCATTCAACATGTGTCATAAGACTACTATAATAAAAAAGTATTTCATTCATTTTATATTCAACACTTATTTCGTTCATCAATTCCATAAGTGACAAACAGACACAATGTGCTGCTGGTGGAAACCTATATACAAATATTCTACTGTTGTAATTGAGATGTTTTGTTTGCAATTCTAAACTCTGTATCTTAAATCTTTCCCTACAACTCTCCCTATAACTTCCCTCAAAACTACTGAGGGCTTTTTTTTTAAATAGTGTAAAAAACTACAATTAATAGATAAACTACAATTAATAAATTAACACAATATAATTTTTTGTTGGTAAAGAAATAAATTTGCTTCCAAATTTATTACTAATAAATTTAAATTAGAATTAGCAGTTATTCCGTTTCCTTTTAGTATTTGTGCAAAATCCAAGTTTTCCACATCATATAAGATGCAGTTGTATGATTCCTAATCCAAAGAACTTTAGATAAGAACTGAAAAACTTGCGTGATATACGCGAGGAATAGGAAAATTTATTTGCGTGGAAAAACGTTTATTTAATCTATGTTTTATGAAAGGAAACAATTGTTTTGAGAAAAGAGTTTTAATGCAAAGGCTTTACTTCAATAAAAAGTACCATGTGTACAGAGTGTAAAAACATGATAAATAAATAAATAATTGAACTTCCTAAACACATTTTAATCTAATGATCGGTTTTTAACTTAGGACTCAGTCTTAATGGTTTGAAAACCTAACTTTAAATGTATCAATTAAGTAGTGCAAACGATATTTTAAGACAAAAGAGCGTTCTTTATCAAAATGAAAAAGTCTTTGTTTGGACAGATTTGGATTCCTGACCCTTAAAATACGGGTGGAGAGTCAAAACTACGTAATTATTTGAATAATTTAATCTACTCATCTGGGCTTCTGGCTGCAATGCAAGCTTTAATAAGCTCTCGCGCAGTTTACCAGTTTCACAAATTTTTCGAGACTATATAAATAGAAGTTCTTGTTACTGTAAATGCAACTTTACAATTACAGTACCAAGAGTAATAGTAGTTTAAAAACTACCTCAAAACTCTGTGGTAGTTTTTAAATCAATGTGGTTTTTAGGACCAATGAGATACAGGGTCAATCTTCCGGACTATAAACTGCCTGTATAGAAAATTAATTTAGTGTTTCAAAATAATTTTCAATCTCGTAATCTATTGTGTCTAGTCGCAGAGAGAATCTCGTAATCTATTGTGTCTCGTAATCTATTGTATATAAAATCTATTGTGTAACTTGATCTGCCACCAGGGGAAGAGTCATACCCAACATCAAACCCATTTCAAGTCCAATTTTGACTAAATTTTAGACTATTTAGCCGCGACAAAACCTTGCCGTTACTTTTAAGCTATCATCGCTTTTTTTACATTTAAATATATTTTAATATAAAATTTCACTAGATTTCGCTTCTTATTTCTCCAACTATCACGAATATTTTCATTTTCTTTTTCTGACATGGAAAATGTGTTACGTTTTTATTTTGTTGTGCTAACTAGTTTACTGCCAAAAATATTTAAAATCAATAAACAAATATTCTAAATTTTTATTCATTAATTTTCATTTTTGATTTTGTATCTATAATACAAAATGCGTAAGAGAAAAGTGTAATAATATTTTATAGCCATTTGCATACTTACATTCTTTCATACAAATGAAACTTTATGCTTGTTTGTCTATTTATCCTTTAAAGACTCTAATGACCATCCGAGCGAGAGCGATGAAAGTTGGCATGCTTATTGTTTAAAGCGCGAGAAAGATCACTTATGACATAATAATATTCTGCAATGAGCCATTTGAGCATGATGAGTCAAACACGAATTGAAATATTTTCTGAATGGTTAAGCGTTAGCAATAGTTTTAAATTTAACTAAAGATAATTCCATTTTTTAAATTATTTTGAAAATAATAACAGCATAAGCCAGCAAATATTGTGATATTTGCTAGCTTATAAATATATTTGATCAAAACAGACTTTTTTTCAAGTACCAATTATTTAACTATATTTAATTATTTATTATTCACTATTTTTATTAATAATGATAAGGAAGTAACATGGGGGGGACTACTCTACCAAATTATCTTTTCTAAAGTTATCTGAAACCACTTGTTTTTTTAAGTAACTTTTTTAAAACGTATTTCTATAAAAGTAACGAATTTAAAATCAATAGTAACTGAAATTAAAAAAAAAATAGTTATGTATTGAAAGGCAAAATTAATGAAAATTAGTACTATTTTGCTTAAGAGAAACGTAAATTACATACTATTATTGGAGGCTATTATTGACGTCAGTAATCTTTACTTAATTTTGTTAAGATGCACTAATTGAAATTAAAAAATAAACTATCTACTAAAAAGCAAAATAAAGATTTAAAAAAATGCTTATTCGCCTAAATGAAGCCTAGAAAATCGCCATACGCAGATGACGTTAAATCAATTTTAGCCATATGTACTGCTAGTATTAAGCTAATTAGTCCAGTTTTAATAGGAATTCTACAACGGATTCTTCTTAGTTTTGGAAAGTATTTTTCCAGTGGTAACAGAAATAGTGTATTAATATTTTAAAAAACTGGATTTGAAAAAACTTTTTTCCACCAATACTTATGCATACATTTTTTACATCAATACAGTGTGTTAAGACTTCGATAGAAAAATGACCATGCTATAAAGATCTTATCATAGTCTTAAAATAATTCTATTTTTTTATTTTAAAAATTCGGTTTCAGTTTGCCATCCCTGTTTGCCTGATAGGTATCAAACATAGTAATATAGGTATAAAGCATTATATTGACATAGTTGGTAATTATTAAAACTGCACCAATACTTAGCAGTTTTGATACAGATACTGAGGAAATAATTGTTTTACGGCCCCATAATTACTTGATAGTGGTAGGTTTTGACTATTGTGAGTTAACTACGAGCAATAGTTGAATACAGTTTTTGCTGGAGTGAACTTAAATTAAACTCATTTTGCTTAATTTAATAATATAAAAAATCGAGATGGGCAACAAATAGTAACAAATTAAAAAGAAATGAAATTAATTTGGCGTTATTAATTATATCTGTACAAACTCTTCAGTGTTACGCATGACTTTGTAGTGTTGTTCAGTTCTCTGATTTGTCAATTTTTTTTATCATCTCTTAGGAAGTATAAAAAAAATTGCATAATAATATAAACTTGAAAATGGTAAATAAATCGTTAAAATAAACATAAAAATCGAAAGATGAGTGAAAGAGCTGCAATATATTTGAGAAAGAGTTTAGCTGTTGAATATTTAATTTTAAATCCTTTCAGTGAAAATATTTTCTAAACAGTGTTACTTTAACAGAAGATTCCACTGCATATTTTATAGCAACAATTTAAAAGCAACTGAAGTGCATTGAGTTGATTTCTTGTATCGTCTTATTGAATGAGAGCTTGAATTTGTAATGTAGAACTCCTCTTTGAAATTCCCTTTAGTTTTTAGAAGGCATTTCTCTTCATCCTAAATTTTTTCTTGAAATCTTTATCAACATTTGATCACAAAATTTTATTATGCACATCTATGTATATTAGAAAATTTGAATCTTTTGAACGAAATTTTTTTAAGACTTTCAGTTTTTAGTATTTTTTTTTCTTTATTAGTATTATTGTTTGGTTTGTTGTTATTTTATGTCAACGTCAACCATAAAAATTCTAAAGACCTTCTTTCAAATTTGAAAATATAAGAGAATAAAATATTTCAAGCTGATTCTTATGCTTTAAATTATAAATATCAATCATAGTTATATACTTTAGTCATTTATTTATTAATGCATTTTAGTAAGCTTTAATATTTATTTGTTAGTTAATTTAGTTACAATATATATTTCTTAGCCTAATTCGTTGTTAGTGCTATCATAGGCCTATGTATTGAATCTCAAAACCAAAAATGTATTTGGATCAAAGACGTATAACTTACCCATATGCATCGGCAATTTAAGTATTATTTTTCGTTTAATGTAGCGTTTTAAATTTAACTCGTGCATTACTGTATTTTTTTTCGAAAGTTTTGCATCAATCGATTTTTATTTCTATTTTCATCCCTTTTTCTTCCGTTTAGAAATTAAATAAAGAAATAAATTTTTACTATCGTAAAACTTCCAATTTCATCATCTAATAAGATTCGAAGACTTATTCTCCTTCAAAAACTAAAGAAATAAATGAAAATAAATTGAATATAAAATTGAGCTTTATAATCTTTTATTAGATTTCGCCTCCTTTTATTTCTTTTGAAATTATAAAGATAAACGTTCTTATAGCAAATCATGTTGCCTTATTAGCGTACTCTGAAATGTTGAGGAAAAAAAGGTTTTCTTTATACTGTATGCGAAAAATTTAAAGTGAAAAAAAAATGCATATTAATCCGAAAAATTGTACCAATTCTTACGAAAATACTCTACGTCAATCAATGAAGTCATTTAGGGCTGTTTTTCGAATGCTTCGTCGTCATATGAAATGATGCCATTTTTGCGAATAATATGCTATTTTCAAAACTGCCGTGATTTTGATCAGTTACTCATGGCTGTTAGGTTTAGTGTATCTAAGCCAGAGGTGTCTATGCTTATTTTAAAAATGGCGCGAAACGTCAATATGGATAAAAGCCACAGTTTTGAGAACATTGTGATCAAAAGCGTTTCTGGTCTAATTTTTCATATTTAAAAATTTACTTTAATGCTGCATAATCTGGGCTTATATAAATTTGTAAAAATTTAAAATAAGACATTCACTTTGATAATTTTCATCTAGGAGGAAAAATATCGCCGAATTGGCGATTTTTAAAAAAGTTAAATAACTTCTGAAATATTTAAGTCATTTATACGCTCGACAAATTAAATAATTCTTTACGTCAGGATAATAGATATAGTTTAAAATCATCATTTTACTTCGAATGTAAAGTACTTAAGCTGTTGCTTTTTTCATTTTAATTGGCGACAAATCTTAAAAAAATCATATTAGAAACTAGAGATTACTTAAATGTTGCAAACTTACTTAGCTCAAAAAAACGGTAACAATTTTAAAAAACAGTTGATTTGCATGAAAATATTCTTATATTAGTTAGTATAAGCTAACGTATTTTCACTATTAATTTCAAGAAAAATATTTATTTTTAGTTAGTAAGATTTTAATCAATACTTTATGCATTATTACATTATTAAAAAAGTATATTTTCTCCTCGCAAAATATACTTCGCTCAATTCTTCGACCATTTATTGATTATTTTCCAGATAATAACTTTTTGGACTGATCTATAACAGCTTTAGAAAAAAGTAAGATCACAATTTTCTTCTTATCTTCACAATTCATAAGTGTGTAATCGTTTTGCTGAATCGATATTAATTATTTATAACTCTCCTTTTTTTTTAATCTTTACAGAAAACTACGGAGCTAAAGATAACCCAAATCTAATTTGTCCCTTTTTCTATCGTATTTATATTTTCTCGAAACATTAATGAAAAATTATTTTGTATTTTCTGTTGGTATATGCTTCAATTTATTTCTTATATAAGAGTGTTCTATAAAAGAAGTAAGGTCCTCTATATTTTTCCTATGTATGAACTTCTCCGTTTCACTTAACCCAGGGACAGTTTTTTTTCCTTCTTTTGGAGTTTCTTTCTGATCGCTTCTCGACCCATATTCCGTGAAACATTTCAGATCAAATTACGGTAAAATGTATACGGTAAAATGTATTACGGTAAAATGTATACCGGAATAAAAAATCGTATGTACCATCGTTTTTACGGAAATAATTTTTGTAAAATTATTTAATCATTCTAATTAATAAAATATCACCTTAAAAAGCATGGTATAGCATTTTACAAAAAAAAAATGGATAGATAGATAGATAGAATTTTTTTTTCTCATTTTCAAAAATTTAAACTATCAACAATGCATTGTTTTGTAATCAAAACCTAGCTAAAGTTATGAACCATATAATCCATTCTTTGATCCAAAAATTAATTTTAAAATAGTTCTAGTTTTTGTTGTTCATGTTACAATTTATTATCTAACAATATTACACAGCAGATTTCCTACTCAAAAACTTCACTTACAAAATTTTTCATTCAGTAATTTCTACAAAATTGATAATTTATCTTGAAATAATTATTAGGTAAATTATTTTAAAAATGTAGCAGCAATTTTTAAAATAAAGTAAATACACTTTTCCTGTTATCTAACTTCTTAGTTTTGATTGCGTGATATTAGGGTTCATATTATTTATACGCAATATTATGGCATTTAACTCCATATTAAGATAGCTCCGTAAATTAATTCCGTCTTACGGTTACTGTTCAAAGTTAAACTGATATTTCAGAGGAAAAAGGATGATGAATAATCTTCAATTTTGAAATGGTTTTGCCAAAAAAGACACATTTTAATGCAAAAAATAAAAAATAAACTTGATCTAAATTTATTTATTGATAAGTTCAACATATCTTAGAGTAAACGTATATTTATTCAATTTTAAATTTTTCAAAAGTATTGTTGCATGTACTACAAAAGTTTAAAAATGAAAAATATTTTAGATTTTAAATTAAATTGAGTATTTGGAGACCTTCCAAAAGATACGTCAAACCATAAATTAATCTTAAGCTAAGACATTTCATTTGATAAATTTTTGCCAAATCTGAACAACACATTCATATCAGAAATAAACTTTATTCTTCTACGTCCCGTTGAGTCTTTGCCAGAATAATTCTGCAGCACATATATTTTTTTTCTAAATCGTTTAGTAGGTCTGAGAAATCCAGAGCTTATGCTGTCAAAAACAGAACAAAAAGATTTGTTTATTCTACAAAACATTAGTTAAGCTAACTAGTAACTAAAAGTAGCACACTCTTTTGTTAGCCCTTTATTATCTTTATCATAGAAGACCAGATGCTGATAAATACCATCAATATTACACATAATTTAATCCTCATAACACATTTTTTCACTTTTTATAGCAGAAAAAATTAATACTTGTTACCAATTTTGAATAATAAAAAAGTTAGAATTAAATTATTAAATAATTTTAGATATTCTTTGAAATTCTGAAGCGAAGGAAAATATTGTAACAAATTGATAATATATTTGTAATAGACCCTCGGAAACTAATATGAAAATAAATAATAAAAATACGCAATTTTGAAGCAAGGAATAAAATCCTCATTAATATACTCAATTTAGAAGTTTTACGACACCCAGTATTTTTTATGGTTACTTTCAATAAAATCATCTTTTTTTAATATTAGAAATTTTTATTTTAAATTTTTAAATTTACTTTTTTGACTAAATCACATATTACTAAAGTGCAAAGTTTCGCTTCCAAGATAATGATCAAAGTTGAACTATATTAATTTAATTTCTGCAGCAGAATACATTTAATTTTACAGTAACGCCTAAAGGCCATTCTCTTGCACAGTTTTTTTACCATTTCACAATTATTCCTGCTTATTATAAAGTTTAAATTTACATATGTATTTTCAGACTGTACTATTTTTTGTCTTCTTCTACAATACGTATTTCTCAGGCATAAAGTGCAGGCTAGTGCTAGGAGGGTTTGTGTACAACTTAGCAAAGCTTGTATCATCTAGTTTTTTTCTAATCTGCAAATTAATAAAGCTGACTACATTTGTGCTTATACATTTTCACACTATCATAATTATTTTGCTATGCTTACTTTTTAACAACTGTGATAAAACCAGGAAAACTATTCATGCAATCTGTCCTTTCGAGGTAGGAGAAACAGTTAACAATCATAACTGCAATTCAATCGGTAACAATATCAATCACACTAAAGTTGGATTGTAGTAAGATTTTTGTAAACAGCAGAATACTTGATGTAAATATTTGAGCATAGTTATTAAATAATTGGAAGACATTTTTTTTATTACTGCAAAATATTTAAAAAACACAAAAATTGATTTTTGGGTAAATGGATTGGTTGGTTTATGTAGGAAAACTATTCACGCAATCTGTCCTCATGAGGAAGAGGAAACTGTTAAGAATCATTACTGCAATTCAGTCATTCACAATATTAATTACACTAAAGTTGAACAGTTGTAAGGTTTTTGTAAACATCAGAACTTGAAGTGAACATTTGATCATAATTATTAAAGAATTGGAATATAAAAGATAATATTTTTAAATACAAAATAATATTTTTAAATACGGCAAAATATTAAAAAAAAACAGAAAAATTTACTTTTGCTTAAATGGATTTGATGGTTTGTTTAAGAAAATACTTCTCGTTAAATGTCCTCACGAAGTAGGAGAAGTAACAATCATAACTGCATTTCAGTCATTAATAATATAAATTACTCTAAAGTTGAATCGTTGTAAGGTTTTTGTCAACATCAAAATACTTGAAGTGAATATTTGAGAATAATTATTAAGGAATTGGAATATAAAATATTTTTAATTACGGCAAAATATTTTGAAAAAGCAGAAAAATTGACTTTTGCGTAAATGGATTGTTGACGTTTTAAAAATTGCAGATTCTTTTTAGCTGATCTGAACAACTTTTAGCATAAAAGCAAAGCTCCATATGTCCTAGTATAGGAATAACGAACCATTTCCTCTGAGTAGTAAACTCAATAACTCTCAGATTTTAACAGCATGGATGACAAGGTCAGTCACTTAAATATGGCCGCTTATAAAAAGAGCCACTGGTATACGCCCTGCTAGACAAAGTGCTTAGATTACGTAAAATTGTTTAATTTTAAAATGTTTTACGTTACTATCATTCGATTGGATAAAAGGAGTAATAGCTATGAAAATCAGAATGACGAAAATTCATAATTCACGTCAGAATAATATGAAATCCTC
Source organism: Parasteatoda tepidariorum (assembly GCF_043381705.1). Taxonomy (NCBI): domain Eukaryota; kingdom Metazoa; phylum Arthropoda; class Arachnida; order Araneae; family Theridiidae; genus Parasteatoda; species Parasteatoda tepidariorum. The sequence goes on along the minus strand of NC_092209.1, from coordinate 40,881,929 downwards.
TTAAAGTCTATACTGTAAAAAATAGATACTCAAGTTTCTCGAAATTTTCTCCGTTTTGACGAAACCTTTCCTTGGTATATGCTTATAACAAAAGTTTCATAATAATTACAAAATAACTGTAGTCAGTTTTTCAAGGAATTAAATTTCGTCAAAATTGAAGAAATATTTCGTCATTTTATTTTTTCAAAAAAAAATGCCTGAAGTATCTATCTTTCCTAATAATCACTTTATCGTGGGCACTATATAGGTGGATCAATATTGCCTAAAAGCACAAAAAATAAAAATAAAAAAGATAGATAAATTACACCCATGATTTGAATCCGTGATCTTCCTGGTTCGAGGTCAACTCCTTGACCACTATACTCCCAGGTTGGCTAAATCCGTCACTTTATTTTCGAGTGTTTAGTTTTCATTTTAGTTTCGTCGTTCTTGTTAACAATCTTCTACAATCCACTACGATAAGGTTACAATGTTACTAAACATTGCGTGAAACATTTAGTCATATATTTAAGGGTTCCTATTTCAGCACAAGTCACTTGGTTTGGGGATGAAATGATTCTCCAAATCTACAAAATATAGCTCAAGGATTGCTGAATAGTCAAAAGTGATTGTTTTTTTTTTGTTGAGAGTGAACTAAGAGTCACGAATACAGAGCCTGACATCTCAGATACATTTCACTGTCAATGATTGTCCGTGAAAAGAAACGTAATGCTGTGAATTTAGAGTGACATGAACTTCTGAACGATCAATAAATGTTATATAAATGCAAAGGCTGGTGGATAATGTCACACCTCTGCAGCGATGCCCATGCGTGACGAGTGTGAAGCGTGAAACACCATCGTAAATGATTCGGACTTTCTTTTCGATTTTTGATGATTTTATCTACAACTTTTTTACACCTCGTGTTGTAAGACATGTTTGTGAAGAATAAGGCTGAATGATAATATGTTTTACTAGCGAAAGGATATATAGCATGTTTGAGAACAAGATTATCATTAACATACATGTTTCTAAACAAGCTTATGTTTGAGTTAAGTAAAAATAAACCCTGATCCAAAATAGGAAATGGAAGATTTTATTAGCAATTTGTTATTAAGTACATTTGAGAACAAATTTAACATTTACATAAACATATATCTGTAAACAAGTACGGCTTTGTGAGAAATATGACTGAAAGCTAATTCAAAATAGATGATTAGTCTTTCTATAATGAGAAACAAAATATGGCCCAAACTAATAAATTAAAATTTGTCACGTATACTCGCTCTATGGGGATACCAAAAAGTATTGTAATTTTTACAGAAGCGTTTTAGCTATGGTTTTGATAAAATTAACAATAAAATATGATTTTATAATATTTAATAAAATTAAGTAAGCGAGGGAGAAAATTTGGAAATTTTATCACGATATCATAGAGCATAGAATAAAAACTATTTATTCTGCAAATTTTTGTATTTTTTGCTAAATGTGTCATTATAAGGACAATGGTTTTGAAAACCAGAATTTCCAGTAAACTGTTACCTTAAGATGAATTGTTTAAATACCTTTCACTGTATTTTTTAATTCCAGAATAATGTTATCTTTTAGCCTGAATTGCCCTTACCATATATTTCGGTAATGTAATTAAATATCAAAAATTATTTTCTCCACGTGCAAAGCATAGTTAGATGCCGCTACAAAATATAAAACAGAAAACTTGACTAGTAAAAGCTTATAAATTATGTTTAAGTGAAAGTTTAAAATTAGCGTAGACATATATTTATAAACAAGCATGTAATTATATGAAATATGATTAAAACTGATACAAAATCGAAAGTAGAAGAGGTCTTAAGGCTAAAAAATACTAAGCATATTTAGAACAAGCTTACTAATAATGTAAGACAAATATTTTGAAGCAAGATTTATCGTAACGAAAACGTGACGAAAATAAGATAAATATGTGTTTGGAAGCATTGTTAACAATAACATGAACATGTATTAGATAACTTTTTTCCTTTCAAAACACACATATTAGGAAAAGAAGATTGACAATAACGAAAAGCACGTGTTCAGGGACAAAGATAATAAGATGAGAAGAAAAAAAATTTCGTAAAAAAAGACTAATGAAAAACTTACCTAAAAATGGAAATAATTATGAAAAATAAATGCTTGAAGAAATATTAACAATGACAAAACAAACATATTTAAGAACAATATTAATAGCTATGAAACCGTATTTGGGTATAAGATCACTGAATAACCACAAAATATTAAATTTCATCATATATATAATAAAATTGTTGCAAATGAATTTAGACGCTATTTGGAAAAAAAACATGAAATGTTTTCAAGAAAAAACACCTTACAATTATAAATTGGTAACATTAAATATTCCTAAATCTAAAATTTAGATCTGTTTATGTTATCTGAATTAGGATTTTGGTTTTTGACTTGACTCACAAATACTCATTTTTTAATCAATCTATATTTCATATAAAAATCACCAACCATCATTAAGAAAACTAGGCAACTTGGATGCAGTCAAGAAATAGATAAAAAAGCGTAGTTGTTGATTGCCATACCACAACTACAAAAATTACTGTATTAACACTATTAAAAATTTTATTGTATCTTAACATCAAAAATGGTGGCAAATGTGCTGTTGCGAAACACCTTAGATAACTTCATAATTCTTTGCTGTTTGAAGTAAAGCAGCGGAAATGTCCATTTTGCCTTATTTGGAGTTTAGTATCAGCCTGTAATATTGATGCCCAGTGACATTGAAATATAAAATAACAATAAGGTATGATACACTGAAGTGTTTCACATCACCGCAGATAACTCCATAATTCTTTGCTGTTTGGAGTAAAACAGAAAAAATATCCATTTTGCCTACTTTTGGAGTTTAGTAGCATCTGGTAGTTTTGATGCCGTGACATTGCAATATAAAATAACAATAAGATATGATACACTTAAGATTCAATTAATTTATTTTTGCTATACAATTTAAAGAATCAATTAGTTTACAATTCATACACGCATTAATTCACAAAATAAAATTAGTTTGGCAATCAAAAACGTGCATAGCACAAAAAAAATATTAAAACGAATTTAAATAAGGTTTAGAAGATCAAATTAAATACTATAAATTATTTAATTCAATTACTCTCATTAAACAACTAAAATCATGCATAAATTTCATAAGGGCGAACTTTGATTCCAGTAGATGTAGACCAGCGTGGAAAACAACACAACACCTACGCCGTTTCATACTTGATCATAAATATTCTACCGACGATATTAAAAGTACATCAAAATTGGTGTTTCAGAAGTTAAAATATTTGACGAATAGTGAAAATTACTTCATGTAAGCAATCTCCATTATATACGTTTAGATTTATCCACACCTATTAAAGTGTATATGGACGCTTGACTTGATGTTAACTTGAAATAAAATATTCCTTCACACCATTTTTGAGTAGTTCAACAAATGATTCGATCATATGCTGTTTCACCAAATCGCTCACTAATTTTACTTGCCCATTATTTCATATATTTAATTCTTCACTCACTATATCAGTGTTTCCCAAACTTATGATTTGTGTACACCTTCTAAATTTTTCGTAAGGCTGTGTACCACTAATAAAAGAAATGAATGTATTTTTTACTATAAAAAACTTGCACAAAAGTTAAAAATCACAACTGGCTGTTGACACCACTAATTATTAACTGTTAACTCTGCAAAAAATAGCAATAGAAAAATACGTAACCATAAATTTTCATGGCTAGCTTTGTTCTTAAATAAAATTTTTTGAAATTTCCGTTTGCTGGAAGATATTTCGCATAAGAACGCGTACCCCCGTTAAGCTGTTCCCGTATCCCTGGGGGTAGGCGAATCACACTTTGGTAAACACTGCACTATATCATGGATAATTAAAAAATGCCATCTGGTGGTCTAAAGGTAAATCAAAGTTAATCACAGAAAAAAGGGAAAAAAACTAGTGTCACTCTTTTAATTATTAAAAATATTTCCAAAGTTTTGAACCTTCTCTTCTCAAACTAATATAGATTCATAAATTCATGATATTAGTCTAAAAATCGTAAATGTAACTAACTCAGTTAGATTTATTAGTTTCCTTTGTTTTTACACTTTGATTTGCATTTTAGTAAGAAATAATTTAGTAAGTATAAAATATAACAAACAACTGGGAGAAAATAAAATTTTTTTAAAAAATCCGGAAAATAAAAGATATAATATTTTCATCAGCCCGCATGATTATATCCGCAAAAAAGAGTGCTTTCTGATTGTATCTATATTGTATCAATATAGTCAAAGCAAAATATATTAATGCAATAGTGTGAGGAGCACTCAAAAAAAATTATTTTACAAAAACTATAACAAATAAAATAGAACACAATAAGTAAAAATAACACGTAAAAGTTGAAAATAAAATAAAATGAAAATTGTTTGTAATTAAAAAATTTTAAATTATTGTTTAATGTTGAAAATTATTGTTTTTCTTAATTTTCCTCCTGTTTTTTTGTATTTATTTATTTTGTTGTATATATATTGAAACAGCAAAAATCCTTTCTGAGAAAATATTAATTAAATTTCACAATAAATAAATCATTTTATTCCCTATTAATACACGCAATTGTTTAGATGACTCAATATTTTCAGAGATTAATTAAATTTAAATAAACAACGAGAGTTTCCTTGTATCAAACATTGTAGAAATTTCATTTAGGTAATCTTTTAATTAAGTATAAAGAAATGAGCGCAGAAATTGAGAAAATATTTTAATTAATTTCATTAAGCAACACTTGTCGCTGTAATTTAAATTCTTACGGTTTTTATCCTCAGACTAAGGAACATCTTTGTTGTTGTTTTGGGATCAAATTAAAACCGTTCTTATTAATTGAATAAAAATGTAAAATATCTATCTTTTAGCTTTCTTCATGTATATTTTCACTTGAACACATAAATACTATACCTGTGTCCTTTATTTTTCGAGGAATAATGTTATACACTTTCGTTGAATTAAATAAATGTTTTTGAGTGTTTAATTATGAATGTTTGTACTATTATAATAAAATATATTGATTTCGATTTTTTTTTAAAAAAAGCAGAATATCTACCTTTCTTATTTGTGTACTTGTGTGCATAATTACAAGTGTTCATTTAATAAAATATGTTTATATGACTTAATCATAACATTTCAGAACATTTTAATAAAATATATATGATTATAATTTACTCAAGAATTTGAAAAATGTTTTCATGTACTGATAACATCAAGCATTTATTATATCAAGCATTTATAGCATTTAAGCAAGATATATCAAGCATTTGATTTTATTTTGATTTGGTCACATATTTCATAAAATGCTATCTTCATACTTTGCATTGTATTTCTCAAAATATTATGGTAGCAAAAGAAGCATAATCTAAAATATATTTCCAAGTCAATATATTTTTGAAACCTTAAAAGGCTTACAACAACCTCAAATAGTAGAACAAAAAGTAAAATAATTATGATAATAATTGTCACGTTATATATAATTTTTCCTATAAAAATACAAAAATAAATTTTAAAAAAAACACTCTGAAAATTTTGTAAGAATAAAAGAATAATTTTCTTATTATATATTTTATATAATATTCAAAATATCGTAAATGAGAGGAAGAAAAATGCGTATTTCTTCCCCCCAAAAAATAATAATAAATTAAAAATAAAAAAAATGAGCAACCCAAGATGCTATCAGCTAAACTCCTGTATTGTTGACATTTTGAGAAAGGGTAAAATTTAATGCTCTCAGCAAACAAAAAGCAGTTTCGGGGTAAAGGAGGGGATTGGATAAAAGTCCTTTTAGTACATTAACATGGTGGCAATTGCCGTGTTTGACGATGGTGACATATTTCATTACAGAAAAAAAATTATAGTCTACTTTACTTCTAGTTGATGTATTAGTTGTGTTTTTTTACGTTGTTTAGGCTTATTCATTTATAGCACGAAATTTCATCTTCACCTGCATAAAATCTGAACATTCAGCATTAGTCTAGGGTGAGCCGAACCCTTCCATTAAAAGAACTTCAGGATCAACCTATTTTAAGACCTTTTATGCTAGCTCTACATTCAAATTACCCTCAAATTCAAATTCACAAAAATCGAATTGATTGTGTAGTTTCGCTTTGTTATTTTCCGACTAGTTAAAGGCTTTGCAGCTAAAATCTTTCCAACTAGATTTTTTTCTTAGTTTTTGTTACATGAGAGGCTCATTTATATTCTTTATGTTCCCTATATTTATTCTTTATATTCTCTTTTCATTCTCTATGCTAGACGATATTATAAGTTACGAAATCAAACACAAAAGCTTTTTTTCTTCGAATAAACTTGTCTTTTTGTGATGGATTCGGATTTTCATACCCCAAAATATGAGGAGCAGCCGTCATTTGGGAAATATGGTCCCCATAGTATGGTCAAGAGAGCGGTTCAAAGTTTGAATGTTAATTTTAATTTTTGCGTATTCACCATATCTTGAAAAATTTTTAAAACAAATTGAAATATGCTTGCGCACAATTGTGAAATTCGTTAATCTAAAGATAATTCCATGCAAAAAATTACTTTAAGTAAATATTTATGTTTTTATTATTTTATTTAATAATGGTGGAGAAATTTCGAAATGTAAGATTTACGATTTTAGACATCATTTTATAAAATGTAATTTTCAAAGGCAAAATACGATTTTTGTGTGTCGAATCTGCCTAATAGTTCGTAGGGAAATCGGATTTTATCGGATTTTTTATTATTTTAATTAATAATGGTGGAAAAAATTTCGAAATGTAAGATTTACAATTCCCGTCATCATTTTATAAAATGAAATTTTCTAAGGCAAAATACGAAATTTTAGTGTCGAATCTGTCGAATAAATCCAAGGAAATCGGATTTTAAATACCCAACTTTTTTTGAAATTCAATTTCTCAGGAACTATTCGATCGATTTTGCTCAAATTTTGATCGAATTCGAAATCGAATTTAAAAGAAAGTAGTATACTTAAAATGATGTGTGCATGTACGCATATGTAAATTACAATGCAATAATGTACGCATATTTAAATGAAATTCCTTACAATAATTGCGAGATTTATTTACAGCATTTTACTATGCTAGAAGAGTTAATTGGTTACAAAATTAGCAAAAAAGTTCGTAAATCAAATCAAAGCCTGTTTTGAACTTTTTCCAGAACATAAAAGATCTCCTAAATACAATCCAATTCATAAATATAGATTAAGTTCAAACAACATCTCACGATTTTTCGATTACCTTTTCATTCAGTAAGGCGCAATGGTAAATATTAACAGATCCCTTCAGCAAATAATCCCTTTTCTAACAACAATTTAACCCATTTTTATCTCTACTCTGTCTTTGCTATGTGTTCGTCGATATCGTGCCTAAGCTCAAAGTGATACAAGACTTTTGCTATGTCTTCTATGGAAAGAATCAATACGCCACAAAATAAAACTAGTCATTTAGGATTACTACGGAAACCCGATCAATAACGTGCTTCCTTTTTTTCGCTCATTTTATTTTCATTTCCTTTGTAAATAAATTATTAACTCATGTGTATATTGTTTTGGAATTTTTTTTAAATTTTGCAACACTGTGCGATGTCATTTCTCGTAGCAGTCATCACAATGTCATTCAGATAACAACAGAAAATTGTTTTTATTATTAAAATTCATTATTTGTACAGTCTCAACATTTTAGCTAAACATTTTGTTTGAATGTAACTTCTTGACAGAGAAAAACTAGGTAATACTATACCAGGTGTCAGTCCAGACATTTTGTGAAAAATCCGTTTTTGTGAAATTGCGAAAAAATTACTCGTAATTTGAGAATATAAAATAAACGTTTAGTCACATTCCTTCAACCAGGGCCCTACTTTTGTGAATTTGTGCAAATAGGGTTCGTGATTGCAAAAAAACCTTTTTCAAGGAGTTTCTGAATTGTAAAGACATACAAGATTATGCTTAATACAGTGAAATTATAATTAAAAAAATTAAATTTTAAAAAATTGCTGTTGCAATTGCTGTTAAAGCAATTGCTGTTATTCAATTAGAGATTCAACATACAAATATTTGATATTTACCCTATACTGCTGAACGCAGAATATTCATTTCGGACGAATAAAAAAAGAACCGTCTGCCGAAGACAAAATTTAGATAGTTTACTCTCTTAAAATGAACGAGTGAAAATAACTCAACTTGAGTGCTATTTAACTCTTTCATCTAGAAAAAACCGGCCTTCTCATCTTGAGTTAAAATCACTCAAGTGAAAGAGTTATATGGAAATAGCTCAATTTGAGTGAAAAAAATTTCACTTAAACTTGAGTTATTTTCACTCGAGTTTGAGTGATTTTCAGTATTACCTGAGTGAATCGTTTTCACTCAAACTTGAGTGATTTTAACTCGTGTTTGAGCGATTTTCAGTATTTCAGTTTGTAAATTGCAGTCAAAATTTTTACTGTTAATATTCGAAATTTTTGTATTTAGTGGTGCCATCTATCGTAAGCGATAAAAAATACTATAGTTTTCGTTTCAAAAAAATTCCTTTTGATAGAGAAAGCCTTAGATAGGAATTTTTTTTATCTTAACGTTTGTTGAATTTAAATATCGAATTAGATAATATAGTACTTGTGAAAGTTTTCGCTGTGAGCATATCGACACTGGCTGGGATTCGAACTGGCTTCCCGTCTGTCGTGAGATTGACCGATTAACCATCTCGGCTGCAGTCCTGTGACAAGACGGCTACAAAGAACTAATTAGTTTCATGAGCTGGGTCTTGTTGGCGAGGATAAAGTTTTAATTTGTTAAATCAAATAAGGTGAAAACACAGTTAAAAAAATTTTTCAGAGTTAGCAGGTTGAATAGCAGCATTTTGTGGTTATCCAATTATTTTGATTGTATACGGTAAAACAACAATTAAATTAATTATTACTTAAGAGGTTTTTTTTTATGAAAAATTCCTAACCACTGTAGATTTGAGTTTTTTTTTTTTTTCCCCTAAGTTACGTCATTTTTCTTTGAAGTTTAATTTTTAAAAGAAAGGAGCTCTAAACGAATTTTTAAAGTAGGCAGTTTTATAAATATTATGCTCCTTTAGGTTCAATTGAAAATACTATGAGTCATTTTTTTTCGAACAAATTTATTCGTTTAATTTATAAAGCTTTATTTTCAAGCAATAAAAAAGGTATATTGTTTTAAATTGCCTAAATTTTTTTAAGACAAATTTCTGAAACTAAGTGAAATTAATAAATTTTTGAAGAGGACGTTAAAAGCTAAAAAATCTGGATTAAATACCCTTTTTCAAACTCAATTTTGCAAACTCTTTTGATATAAATTTGTTTAAAATCCAAACTATATATTTGTTTTGATTAGAAAAAAATAAGTATAATTTTTGTTCTGCAATAATCCTAGCTTAGTATGAATTCGAATAAAAAAATTAACTAATTAACATTAACTACTTGACTTTACTTTAATATTGTTTTTACCATAAACTTTGCTCAAACATAGTTTTCTTAAGTCAAAAAGAAATAAATAATAAAAATTAATGAAAACGACATTTTTAATAAAATTACTAAAATACAGAAATATTTAAATACCTAATTTTAGGCATATTTTAAACTAATTAAATTGTATCGCTTCTGAATTATAAATAATTACAATTAAATCAAGTATGTATTTTATGAATTTTAACTATTATGAATATAGATAGTGTACGTTATTTCCGTTATCAATATATATGTTTAGAATTTTTACCTAATTGTAAGAAATTAATATATAATCAAAAAGAAAAAACATTATAAAAATTTAATATACCAGCCAGGAAAGCAAGATTGAAGACATCAAACTCTTTCAATTTTACAACAATGCAAAGTAACTGCAGTTTTTCTGCAGATTCATCAGAAAGTATACTTCTGAAACAATGACTGCATAATTACTTCAAATTTACTGCAGAATGACCACGGATTTAAAGTTTCAGTTTTTTCTAAATTTATGATTTTCAAGTGACCTCACTTAAACTACAGTAATTTTGTAGACAATAGCTAAAATTTTTTCGAAATAAATTACTGAGAAATTACTTCGCATTGGCTGCAAAATAACTGCAGAGTTTTTACAGTTAAGATTGCACTACAGAAAATTTGCAGTTAACTCTAGAAAAACTACGAAATTACTTCAGTTCTGTAGAATAACTACAGTTTATTTTCAGCTGGGATATAGGTATATAAATTCAAATTGAACTATATCTCATAATAAATATTACTTTTAATTTTGCTCCTATTTTTTTACTATTAATCTATAACTATTGTAAAATTCTAATTTATTTGCATTTTCAAATACTTTAATTAGCATTGTACTTTTAATTAAATATTAATTCTGCATTTTCAATTTTGCCTCGAAAATTGAATTTGAAGAAAAGTGGTAAGAACTTTTATGCTAGCAACAAAGGAAAAATAGTTTGTATAATGTGATAAATACTTTATGAAATAAGAAGATAGTATTGATTCTGAATTCCAATTAAATAAAAGCTAAAAACAGGATAAAAACAGAAAAATTCAAAATGCTGCTTAATTTTTTTAAATATAATATTTTCCACTTTTTCTTTGAATGATATATTTATAATAAAATACATTGAACATCTGAAGATTCTGATTTGAATGAATGGATGTTGCAGATGTGAACTTTCATAAATTAAAGACAGTCAACTTTATTAATAGAAAGCAATTTAAATAACAGCAATTATAGACTGTATGAACAATAATTTCGTAAATATCTTTTATAAAAGAAGTATAGAATGATATGAAATTAATTATCCAGAAATGTTTTGTACCAAAATTATACATCAAAAAAACTAAAACATGGATATAAATTTATTATATTAAAATAAAATGTTAAAACTTTAATATGAAGTCTGAAAAAATTCTAAAACTCTTATCAGATATAATATATTCCCACATGCTTTGACAAAGATTCTAGCAGGGAATCAAATTTTTTTAATATTTCATAATCATCCACATTTAACACTTTCAATTTTAATAAATTTTTTTGACAAATAATTTAAAAGAATAGTATATTTTATTAAAAAACGCTGAAAAACAGCTAATTTAAATGGAATGTGTATATAACACATTCAAAATAAAAGTATTTTCAACATAAAAACAACAAAGTATATCTACTTACTGAAAAGTGAAACAGCGTCTTCTTCAGAAATACCGCTGTGAACTAAAAGTTGTTTTAATTCTTCTTAATTCAAAATGTTAAGTGACATATTCTCCTGAAAAAAAAATTAAACGTAAAATAAAAAAGAAGACATAATCTATTTAGATCACAGAACATAACAATTTTATTTAGATTTATTATCGTTTGCTTTTTAAAATAAAACGATAGAAATTCCAGCTTATATCTCGCACACAATTAAATAATAAATAAATTACTCAAGTTTGAGCTAAAAGCACTCAAATATTGCTTAATAAATACCACTCAAGTTTGAGTTAATGCAAAGCAAGAATTTCGCTCAAATAAGAATGCATTTCACTCAAGTTGAGTTAAAAAAATTTAACTCTTTTTTGAGTAGGGGAAATAACTCTTTCATTTTAAGAGAGTACATCTGTCTTTCTTTCCCCCTTTCCTGGGAAGGGTTCATTCGATTAACAAAACAATAATGAAGATAAACAAATTTGTGAAGGGTCTGATTAAAAGATAAATTATTTTGTGAAGGGTCCGTTTTTAAGTTTAAATATTTTATGAAGGGACCGTTTTTATGAAAAGATATTTTGTGAAGGGTTCGATAACGGACCCAAATTTCTTCTACTATTACTATTTTTAAAGTGAAGAAGATACACATTTCGAAAAATTTATATTAATAAAAAAATATTCAAATTTTATATACTTAATGCTTTTTTTATATGCATTTCCGTGCTACTAGGGAATTATTTTTTAAACAAATAATCCAAAAAATTTCAGTACTTACGAACTTGTGAACATTAGTGATTGGAGGCGTAACAGTTTTAAGTCGAACATAAATTTTATTCCAACATAAATTTGAAACATCCGTGCAAACCAAAGAAAAGGTAAGTAAATTAAAACAAAACTGATAATAACGTAAGTTAAACTGAAGGTAGTATACCAAAGTTTAAAAACAAAATACAGAATTATGTTAATTGTCTCAATGAGCTCTATCTCCGATCTCATTTCTGATTGATCTCCCGTTAATAAAATGCCTTCATCCTTTCATTCCTTTCCTGCTTTAGTTATTACGTATCATTAAAAACAAAAATATAACTCTAAATTAGTAGTTACCTTCGAAAATTATTAAGTACAATAATAAAATTGAAAGTTTGTTTTATAGAAGCTTTTTGTTTTTAACTTTCCATTTCTGTAAAATTTATAGTTCAGTTTATTTCCGGGTTTTGTCCACAAATTTTTCTTTTCAGCGTGTTTTCGATTTTGTGACAATGTTTGTTTATACAATATAGATAATTATTTTTCGATTATATGAAATGTAGATTTATAAAGTTTTTCATATTTTATTTATAAATTGAGTTTTAATGTATGATTTCACAAACATAAATAACTGTAGCTGCTCGAAATGGTAATGATTCTTTTTTTTTATCACCTTTTGCACTGCATGATCATTCTTTTCTTTTCTTTTTGAACTTGAAATAATTTAAAACGTTTATTGTTTTGGGACTATTTCCTTATCATGTTCTTCTATAAAATTAGTGACCTGTACAATTTCGTAAGCTCAATTTTATGTTTAATGATTTTAACTCATTGTTATCATGAATAATAAATTTTTTTTTCGTACCTTATCTTGGTAATGGTAGAAAACATTATCGTGATTTTTTTCTATCTGAGCAAAATCATTCTTTTGCGATGTATATGATCTTTAAGTCTGTAATTTTTGTAATGAGTTACATTCATTGTTATTGTTAAAATATATTTCATTTCCTTTTCCCCCCTAATATTTGGATTAAATATCATCGCGAATCATTCTGTCCCGTGATTAGAATCATTTTCTTGCAATGGATATGATTTTCAAATTTACAATTTTTGTTTTTTTCCACTCACTCTTTTCTTGTTAGCTGAATTAAATTCATTGTTATTATTAATAAAATGTTTACTTATTTTTTTACTTTTTTACTAATTAGACAATATATTATCATGAATCGTTTTTCTGTCACCTAATTAGAATTGTAATGGATATGATTTTCAAATATTCATTTCAAATATTCACTCGCTATTTTTACTATTTTACTTTAATTTATTGATGTTAAGCAAAAAAAATAATAAAATTTAAAAAGATATTGTTAATTTTGGATTTTTTATTTGATAAAAGCTTGCATGCATATCGAAATTTCAGAAAGCTGGTTTTGATTTACTCTGATATGAAATTTTATATTGCAAGTAGTTTTTATATTTAAATGCTTGTATATGAATATTTTTTTATATTTAAGAAATTCATTTTTTTATAAACTACAAAATGCCTCTAATAATATAAAACATATTTTTAACATTTTACACAACTATTTTTAACACTTTACACAACTATTTTAAGAATAAATGTAAACATATTCAGACTGATTTTGCTTTTGTGAATTTTCGTAATTGTAATATATTTATATAGTTTAACATGTTACTTCATTAAACTCTTTATTTTTTAACAACAAAAATAGCACAATTTCTGATATTTTTATTTTGCATTGTGTTTCAAACAAAGCAATGCACTATTATTAATTGTTTTTCGAGTGCCATCTAACATATTATTCCCATAAGCCCTTCAATAATCCCTACAAAACAAATAGCGTGCTTTGCTGATATCATTTTATTTTATATTGTATTTCAAACAAAGCATCATTATAATGTGCATTCGGGCACACAGAAAAACAGAAAACAGAACTTTATTTACTGAGTAAATCATCCTTCAACATCCATATAACGCAAACTCTAACAGTTCTCCCATATCTGTCCTTCGTCTAAACGAAAAAGTTTGACGTTGCAAAACTTGGGAGTCCTTAACATAAAAACAATACTCATATTTCTCAAGTAAATATAAAAACAAAAATCTTTGGATCACTTTAAGAAGAGCGTCTTGAAATTCCCTCATCGATTCCATTTCCCCAAAAACCTTTTCTTTTAGAAGAAAAAACATTAGATACTCCCAAGAATGCTTGCTTTTTTTCCCTCTTTGTGTGAAAGATCTCTTGTGGGTGATATAGAATATCTCATTTTTTCTCTTTTATTTTCCCCAATTTTTTTCTTATTTTTTTCCCCTCTCTCAGACAAATATTCGATTTCTAGCCATCTCTGTGAATGACGTCATCTTTGTTATCATTTTGTACCTTTGCTTGATTTTTCCCTTTTCAATCAATACCGCAAGCAGTGTAGGAAATGTTATTTGAAAACAAAAGACATCCACTGATCGATCTCTTTAAAAAAAAAACAAAGAAAAATGGAAGCGATGCTCATCAAAATGTAGATTTTAATACATGATATGTTGGTTCCAATCGATTCATTTCGCTTCTGTTATTCAACGTAATTCTTTTGAATTCGTTAGAAATATCGGTGACCAGATTTCCTTATTCTTCTTCATTCAGTTCGAAGCTAGTATGATATCCATTGTTAAAAAAAGTAAATAGTAGTAACATAATTGTTTCAGCGATCGCCAACTATCCGACAAAATGGAAACATTAAAAATTGGTTAGTCAGGCAATAATTTGGTCCTATAAAAAACATAAAAACATCCTGTGCAAAAACATAAACGGACCACCTTAAATAACTTTTTATCTTATGATCGGATCTTCGCATTCTAAAACTCAATCTTAATTGTTCGAGGGGAAAATTTTCAAAAATTAAAAACAATTTAATTAATTAGTGCAGATGGTATTTTAAGTTACGAGCATAAAAATGTACTTTTTCTAAATAAACATACTCTTTTTATGATGATCCGAACCTCAAAATAAAAAGAACAGTCGAATCTGAGAAATATGGTTCCAATAACATGGTCAGGAGAGAGATTCTACTTTTGGATCCCTAAATGTTAATTTTACTTTTTGTGAATTTCGCCACTTCTTGAGAACGTTTTAAGCGAATTGAAAGCTTATTGCAAACAATAATAAAATTCGCTTATCCAAAGAAAGTTCCATACAAAAAATAACTTTTATTAAATACTTATTATTTTTATTATTTTATTTTATCCGAATCCGTTCAGCAAAAAATAATTTCCAACAAAAATAACTTCCGGTAAATATTTTTTATTTTTTATTATTTTTAAAATTGTAAAGGACTCAATTTTTAATATAGTTCTATGGAATGCAATTTTCCATGAAAAAATATCAAATTTGAGTGCACTCGGACAAATTATTTTTAAGAAATCGATTTTTAAACGAGCTACTTTTTAAAATTCGATTTTTCAGGGACAGTTCGACAGATTCCGCTGAAATCTTGTAGTGCTGATTATACAAATACAAATATTTCTAATTTTATTTTAAATTAATAAACATAAGCCTAATATGTTTTTTTTAAATACTTAAAGTAAACACTAAATAATAATGTAACGCACTCAAGTGATCCTAAATCAATCTAGAAGTTTTCAAACTATTTTTGAAGATAATTGCAGTTTTCAGTCTAGTTTTTATCAACGTTTTAGAGCGAGCTATATAGTTTACTTTACAAAACCATGCAAATCATACATTAGATCAAGAAAAGGAATTTAATGTCTATTCTCTCAGCAATTTCATCACGAGACCAAATGTCAGCCATGTATTTTATTTGATCATCCCTTCATCGCAATTCTAATAAGGGTAGTTTCACATATTACTCAAATTTAGATTCACAATTACGGTAATCTTCGTATAATATTAATAACGTCTTATTATTCACTGTAAAAAATTAATATTCAAATATCACAAGACTTTCTTCGATTTTAACGAAACCACTCCGAGCAAAATTTTCATCAGAGTGATGAAATAACTATCGTTACTTCTTTAAGTAAACGAATTTTTTTATTCAATTTTTTTTCTCCAAAATATAAATAAATAAAACCTTGTATGGCCTAATGTATCGCACTTTTCTAATAATCACTTTAACGTGGGCACCTTTAACGTGGACAAATAATTTCAATCCATTGACAACTATGTAATATGACTGCAAAGGATTAATGATTTTAACTTCATTCTATTATTCTCGTTCTTAAACTGGATTATATTCTATATAATAATCACTTTAACGTGGACACCGTGGACACTTTTAACGTGGACAAATAATTTCGATCCATTGACAACTATGTAATATGACTACAAAGGATTAATGATTTTAACTTCCTTCAATTATTCTCGTTCTTAAACTGGATTATACTCTATATATTATTATTATTATTATAGTCTAACAAAAATAGTTTTGACTTGTATGACTGACAACTATGTAGTATGACTGCAAAAGGTTAAATATTTTAAATTTTCGCGATTTTATTTATTCTGTCTTTATGCCGTATATCACGCATATACAGGTGATTATCAAAATAGTGGAAACACTTGCGAATAAAAGAGACGTTTAAGAATTCGCTTCATAAACATTAAAATATAATCTTAGCTACCAGTTTTTTTTAATATAAAAAGTACATATATTAGGTGGTATGAGAGAGCTTTAGCAGAGTTGTCTGCGTTTTGATTTTTTGTCAGAAGCGTAAAATGTCAAACCTCGCAGATTTTCAGAGATGCCAAATTGTAGGAGCCCGACTAGTTGGAGCAACAGGGACCGAAACATCCCAGCTTTTAGGCGTTTCTAGAGGTACGGTGTCTAAAGTCATGACAGCATACACGCAGCGCGGAAAGACAAGCTCAGCAAAGCAAAATACTAAACGGAAGGAGAAGCTGAGTGAAAGAGACCGACGTGTATTGAAGCGGATTGTAATGTCTTAAAAGAAAACAACTGCAGCTAAAGTGACCGCAGAGCTCAATCAGCATCTGGATTCTCCAGTGTCAACAATTACAGTTAGAGGATACCTTCATAAAAAGAACATTTACGGCCTTCCTTCAAAACGGCGATTCCCTCAAAATTCCTATTTCCATTATTTTGATAACCACCTGTATATGAGCTTAACATTGACTATTATTTCAGTTAAACTTATAAAAGAATAAGTACGGATAAATATTATTTCTCACAATAAATATGTTACTGTAAATTATCAAAAAATAGTACTCTTTTTTTAGAGTAAATTTTATTTTGCAATATAACTTAAAAACAGAAGAAAGAAGAGGAAATACAAATAGGGCCGAGACACTAAATTCTAGAATGTTCCCCTTCCAAATTTGACTTATCAGCTAAACCTTAACTATGGTAATAGAATGACAAGGTCAAAAATGAACCTTGAAAAATAGGATGCTGTAAAGTAGCAGGAATAAATTTCTTTACCTTTAAAGTCAAAATTTGCCTAAGCAAATAACAGCAGCTTAGCTACATTTATAATTCTTAGAAATTAAAAATCTTTTTACAAATAATCACAAATTTAAATATTTATAATTCATTTAAATTAAATTAGAGGGATCACCGCAAGCTAAAATAGTCTTCAATACTGATTTTAAACACAATAAAAGAAGTATACATCTTAAAAGAGAATATTCTGCATTTTGAAGGTACACGTGATGTTAAAAAAGTAATCTTAATACTTCCATGAATGAAATTCAAGTTTTGATTCAAAAATTAAAAATAAGAGCCATGGATATATTTTAAATTATATTGTTTTCATAGTGCTTATCTTGGGATAAGAAACCTTAGGAAAATAATGTAAACCAGATTTTTTTTTTGCAGTTACAACCAAATAAGCAAAACATATCGTATTCTTGACCTTCTTTCAATCTTTTAACGATAAATAAATGATTTACGTGCCTCTGATGCTAATGACGCTATCCTACTACTGCAGAAATTAATATTAAAATTTTTAATTTTAAGGTAAAAAATAAAAGTTATGAATATTTTTTCAATCACATTAATTTCAAAATGTATATCTGGAAATAATAAATATTTTATAAAAATAATCTAAACCAAAAGTTACTTACATTGACAGACAAAGAAACAAAACATATCATTTTCATGCCCTTCCTCTGATTAATAAATGATAAATAAATGACTTGAGTGCATATGATGTTAAGAAAGTTATCCTACTACTGTCATGATTCATATTTAAGTTTTGATTTTAAAAATAAAAAACAAAACTATGAATAACTTTTCGTCAACTTGCTTTCTTAATATATACACTGAAGAGCCATTACATTATGATCACCCTGCTAATAACATGTAGGACCACCTTTAGCCCTCAAAACTGCTAGCAACCTTCTACTGTGGCATTGATTCCACAAGGTGCTGATAGGTAGTCTGTGATGTATCTGGTACCAAGTGCTCACCAGCTGGTCCCACAATTCCTTTACATTGCGAGGGGGTAGCGTGGCATCACGAATTTGGTTTTCCAAGTAGGACCACAAACGCTCTATGGGATTGAAGTCAGGTGAATTTGGAGGCCAAGACATGACTTGAAAGTCACTGGAATGTTCCTCGACGATTCGACCCTTATGACATGGCGCATTATCCTGTTGGTAAACACCATCCCCCGCAGAATAGGCCATGAATAGGTGAACCTGGTCTGCAACTATATCCAAGTAGCCTACAGATGTCAGAGATTGCTCTATGAGGATTATGGGTCCTAATGTGCCCCATGAAAACATTGTTCCTAGGAGAGAAACCATGAAAACCTGGGCGAGCCCATTGTTATAGATGGAGGGTGGTCATAATGCAATGGCTCTTCGGTGTATATGGGAATAAGAAACTTTGAGAAAATTGTCTTAACCAGTTTCTTTTTTTTCCTTTTTTTTGCATTGGCACTTAAAGAAGCAAAACATATCTCTTTCATAATCCTTTTTTTTCAATCCTCTAACTTCAAAGAAGCGCACGTGATATTGATGAAGTTATCCTCCTACTAGGCATATATTTTCATAATGTATATCTGGAAATAAGAAACCTCTGAGAAAAATAATCTAAACCAGAGTTTTCTTGCATTGACACCCAAATAAGCAAATCATATCACATTCATGCTCTCCTTCTGATTTTCTAACGACAAATAAATGACTTACTGAAAAACAAATTGGAAGTAAATGTCCCGAAAATCCATTAAGATGTGTAATAAGATTCTGTACCGCTGTGGCGAAGGGATTCTAGAGTATAGATTTTCGTTACGAAATGCCACTCGTCCCTTTGGGGTGTTTTCAAAGGAATCGAAGGAAGAAATTATTGATGAGGCCTCAATATAAAAAAAAATTCCAACAACCTACAGACATTTGATTCTTTTCTTTTCTTGAGTTCCTTGATCTTCGTACATTGCATTTGAGTTTTATTCAATAAAATCTGCTTTTACTTAATAAAATCTTTAAGTCAAACATCTTCTTTTAATCTAAAATTTAAACTTTATTTAGTTTCTGTAAAAATTCTTATATTGTGAAGTCTAGAGTTAAACGTATAAATTCTGGTATTAAAGTTTGTGCATGTTCTACATAGTAAAAAATTCCAGATCAAATTACGGAACATGTTACGGAGCAAAAAATCTGATATACCGTATTTATTATTTTAATAATTACATCACTGAATCACTCTAATTAATTCATCGGGAGTGGCTTAGTTTTGGAAAAATTATCACTGTTTTTGTAATTTTTCTCTAATTTTTTAAAACTAGTGTACAAATTATCATATCCTGTTTATTTTTTTCCCATTTTATTGAAAGGTGTGTTCATAAATGAAGAATTTCTATCCTTTTATAAAGAACTAAAAACTTATTATTTCTGTTTAATACTAATGAAAAATTGATTATTAAGTTCCTGAAACTTGATAATTAGGGTTACAGAGCTAAACAGATTTGAAATCCAATTCATCCCAATTCACAGAGTCTGTTATTTTCAATTATCTGCTTTTAATTCTTAATGTTTTGATCACCTAGACCGTTTAGATAAACCATTTTTTAGCAAAAAGAATAGATTGAGTTTAGCCTCAACAATTCATTGATTGGTATGAGTTAGGAAATTAGTGTCCAAGCAACAAATGCATCTGAATTGTTAATATTAAACATGTCAGACAAAGACCGGAATTAATCATCTATTCACATTGAAATGAAGTTCCTAAAAGCACTTTCAAATTAATATAATGCACGCGATCCCTTTGTTGTCTTAATTTTCGCAGAAACTGAGGGTTTTTTTCATGTATGCATTTTCGCAATTCTTGTAATAACAAATAATCGACTTAACGAAGAATAAAGACGATATTTTTTCTAAATTTGAACTTATGAATTAGGAGTTCATAAATATAGGTTTACATTTTTAAGTTTTACGTTTCTTACAACTTTCAGCAATTTTTACGTTTCCACACTGTAAAAAAATATTCTAGATCAAATTATGGTATTAAGTACTAGAACTTTGAGCTCATAATCCATAAAATTCATTTTCCGGTAAAATCCATTTTTAATGTAAAATATTAAACCGTAGTTTTACTGTGACATATATTTAATTAGAGTGATTCAGTGATTTTTACTGTAATTAATACTGCGAAAAATGATATATCATATTTTTATTCCGTATCATGCTCCAGTAGCAATAGATTTCTCGATAAAAAGTGCCAGCACCCTGACTGAGTGCCCCGGTACTTTTCGCTATAAATTTTTATTGGGTAAATCTGAAATAATTTATTTTAAGCATTTTCGAGAAATAAGTAAGAAAAGGAGGGTGCATATATANTATATATATATATATATATATATATATTGTTAGCAAATAAATTAATAAATTAACAAAATACATTCTTACTATTTTAATTAATCATTTGTTTGTTTTAATTTATTTAAAATTTGATACAAACTTTTCACAAACTTTTAGTCAATTAATTTATGAAAAATATCGGCAAATTGTTCCATATTAATAGCAGTAAGTCTGAAATTGCAACCATGCAAGTGTCGAATCTAAACGTATGCCAAAATAATTATTTTTTCAGAACACTATATATTGGATATATAAATCTTATTTATTTGAATTAATAGTGCAAACTGTACAAGATACTGGATCAAATTTCGGTATAATGTACCAATATTTTGGATGTATCATTCATAAAATACATTTTACCGTGAAATATTAAACCGAAATTTTTACAGTAGTATTTTTTTAATTAGAGTCATTCAGTGATTTTACTGTAATTATTATTGCAAAAATTTCGATTTATCAGATTTTTTTTGTATCATGTTCCTGAAAGCCGGTATTTTTTTATGATAATTAGATCCGGAGTTTTTGCAGTGTAAGTCTGAATAAATTGGTTAAAACTTTTTTGAGAAATAAATCAAATAAAAGTAAGGGTGTGTAGATTTAAATTTGTTAACATTATTGATAAATTACCACAATACCATATTGCTATTTGAAAGAATTATTTGTACGTAACTTGAAGTTTAATACTGAGAAAATTGAAACTTAAATTTTAAAATAAGAAAAAAGAAATTAATTCATTAGTAAAAAGAAAATTAATTGCATTTTAATGTATAGAATGAAAATATTTATGAGTCTTTTAAAAAATTTTCTTCTCTGTCCCCTTTAAAATTCGTCTTGATTGCCTTATACATCAACATTCAGTTATACATCAACATTCAATTATACATAAACATTCAATTCAGCATACAATTATACAACATTCAATTCAACATACAATTATACAGCATTCAATTCAACATACAATCAACATACAATTATACATCAATGACTCTGTGCGTCGTAAGGAGCGTCTTTCTGTTTAATTGTTGTCTCTAACAACAGACAGGACACTTAACAGAGTGCAGCCTAATGTATTTTAATAGTTAAATAAAATAAATTCATGTTTACATAGATTTAGAAACAGATACAGATCAAGTAAAGCTGAACTAAATGAATTGTCAGTTACAAATTATTTAGTTACAAAAGCACACCCAATCCAACTATATCAACTCTTTTACTTTTTTCTGAATCTTGATATCATCTTTCTAACGTTGAAAGGTACAAAAGCTATATTTTGAATACGAAATCTCAGCGGAATCTCCTTCCTTGAATTTCAATGACTTATTCAACCATTTGTTTTCTATTTCGTGCTGTTATATCCTATTCTATATTCCAAAAGCATATACGATAGCTTGAGTCATTGGCGGTTTTGACTCCGAATAGAAAGTGTGTTTAAAGTTTATTTTATTTTATTAAAAAATATTTTAAAGTTTCAGACATACTAGTTTTATATTTTATTGCGCTGGGTAGTATCAGAAGGAGAATACTTGAAAAAACAACCTTAGTCTGTAAAAGGCTCTAGTGCTTAAGAAGTGCCTTATAAAGATGATAAAATAAAAGAAAAAAGATAAGAGGAAATGAAAAGTTTTTCTTTATTGGATTTGTATCAGAAAATACCGTATTTTTTTAGATAGAGATAATTATTTTTCACTTCTTTTTCGAGTATTTTAATATAGAACCACTTATAAATTTTAGAAGTTATATACTCTCTTAAAATGAAAGAGTTATTTCCCCTACTCAAAAAAGAGTTAAATTTTTTTAACTCAACTTGAGTGAAATACATTCTTATTTGAGCGAAATTCTTGCTTTGCATTAACTCAAACTTGAGTGGTATTTATTAAGCAATATTTGAGTGCTTTCAGCTCAAACTTGAGTGATTTATTTATTATTTAATTGTGTGCGAGATATAAGCTGGAATTTCTATCGTTTTATTTTAAAAAGCAAACGATAATAAATCTAAATAAAATTGTTATGTTCTGTGATCTAAATAGATTATGTCTTCCTTTTTATTTTACGTTTAATT
>NC_092209.1:40849263-40856597 GCF_043381705.1 Parasteatoda tepidariorum | reverse complement strand
TTTTTTTTGTAATCATGAATTGAAAATTAAAGTGTCAACATATTAACACATACTGTTCATTCACTAGGAAATCTATGCCCAGTAAAGAAACATGCCTGTTCCCTCACTGGTTAGAAGCTGTTTTTCGTATTTTTAACATACTTTTGATGCGGAACATCACTAAAGGTACAAGAAGATTGAAGTTTATCTTTTATTTTCATTAACTTAGAAAAAACACCAGTAAAGGAACATTTGTTCCTTCACTGGTTCTCATCGTTTGGTGATCCAGTGAATAAACACTCCCCTATCTCAGTACTTTATTATGCCGTTATGCTTAAAAAAATAAAACGTAACTTCAATAACTATATTTTGAATTCTCTTTTTCACAGTGAGAAAAATAAAACTATTACATGCCAATAATTCCACTTCAAACATATAAATACAAACACTCACCTTACAATTTTTTCAAAGAAACAAGGTGTTGCAGAGAAAATAACAAATTCAAAAATTTTTCCAGAGAAGTCTATTTCACCAGGTAATCCAAAACATTACTAGATGACTTCCTATTGTTTGGCAGTAAGCTGTTTACCAACCAATCTAAAGAAAAACTTTCAAATTCTTTTTTTTAATCAATATATATGAAATGTTCCTTCACTGGGTAGGGTTCCTTCACTGGTTGGTTTACCCTAGATAAAATTTATTTATTCTAAATTACCAATTTTAAATCCTCTGGATCTTGAGTTGAAGCCCACTTGATCTTGATTGTTTGCAGATGGCGCTTACCATCCCGTCATAAATAGTCTGGATAATTTAAATAGTTGATTCTAATAGTTCAAAAAATAGGTCAAATACTTGACTCTGGTTGTTTTAAATAGTTGGGTAAATACACTCTATAACAAAAAAATGGACGGACCAAGAAGGAATTGTCCGATTGAAACGAAAATTGGTGGATAGGAAGACAATGTGCAGAATAGTAAATGATTAAAATTGCAGAACAATTGAATAATTTATTGCATAGTTACAGTAACAAGTTAAATAAGGTGTTGACCCGCTTCTATCCTGGATACAAGCTGCTACACGGCGTGGCATAGACCGATAAAGCTACCGGAAGGTCTCTTGCGTATTTCCTGCCAAATTTTATCCAATTGTCGAACGAGGTCATCATTCCGTGCCATATGCAATCGCCTTCCCCTCATATCCCAGGCATGCTCGATGGGAGAGAGATCTGGTGATTTGGCAGGCCAAGGAAGAGTTTGACAAGCTTGCAGACAGTTCATGGCAACACGTGCCGTATGTGATCTGGCATTATCCTGCTGAAAAACCACCCCAGGGTGCTGCAAAAGTAACGGTAGCAAAACAGGTTTTAGGATGTCGTTGACGTACCACTGTGCAGTAAGCGTACCTCTAATGACGACCAAAGGGGTTCGGCTGTCAAAGGAAATGGCACCCCCGACCATAATGCCTTGTTGAAGGCCGGTGTGGCGTGCAATAGTGAAGGCAGGATCCCCCCTCTGCCCTGTGCGTCTCCAAACACGTCTTCGATGATCGTCAGGACACAGTTGGAAGCGGGATTCGTCGCTAAAGACTATACGTCCCCAGTCGGCATCATTCCAGCCATATCTGTTCAAAACATTCATGCATACGAAGTTTCAAAGCAATTGGATGATTGCTTTTTGGAGCGTCGATTTTTTTGTTATAGAGTGTATTTGGGTAACTACTCAGAGCAACTAGCAATCACTACGCCTTGGTATTACAGTTGTAGAAACTGAACCTTTATAACTCCTTAAATGTCAAGAAACTGTTACAGAAGTACTTTATCTTAAAGAAGTGTTTTTGATTTCATTTAGCTAAGAGTGTTTCGTTCAAAATTTTTTAATTCGTTATTTTAAGACTAAGCCATTAAAGATAGCCTAAAATGCTTGACTTCCTACTCTTTAAGATTTCCTACTTTTGATTAAAGGTCTACCTCAATTGTTTGATAGAAAATGCGTTAAACATCATATGTTTTGTGTTGTTTTGCGAACCTCAGTATTATGCGTATTTTTCTGTATTGGTGTAACTTAATATGCCAGTTAAAAAAAAATTGCATAAAATTATAGAAATCTTTTGTGGACACAGAGGAACAATTTTGGTAAAATACCGTGCGGTGTGGTAATGATGTCTTTGCAATAAGAAAAAAACCATAAATCTTGTTATTGAAACAGAAAGATATGATATTCAAACCATTCATTCAGATGTTTTTACGTTAATATGATTACAGATTACCGAAAATTTTGGTATTTCAAAATGATAGTCCTTATTCTCCTATTTTTAGTAAGAAATACAAAATTGAAAAATATGTTTATCCAAATAAATGGTTTTTATGCCAAGCTCTAAGCTATCATGTTAAAATTCTTAAATTTTAACCACATTTACCAAATTTTACCACTTATTATAAAACCATATTTTATAGCTAATTTTACCAAAATCTTTACCTAAGCTCTTCGGAAAAAATTGATAAAATTCTTGATGTTCCCGTAGACAGACAAATATGGTAAATTTTATCATATTCTCGTAATTTTTTTCAGTATATAAAAGTACTTTTTGGAACTGTCTACTTAACATCATTAAAATGCAATGAGCAAAGAGTCTTTAATCATAAAGTATAAAAATTAAGTATTTTATGTACTATTACTACATATGTAAAATGTAATATTTTACATATCTAGTTAATAGTTTATGGTAATTTTATATGTAAAATACTATTTTTGCATAATGAAACTTTAAAATTAATTCATGTAATGATTCGTAAGAGACAGTGGCAGATCTAGATTTTTTGAAGTTAACGCTCACCACATCGTCGCGCCTATTTTACCAGATCTACGTTGCAACAATTCCGGATAAAATTATGGTATAAACAACTGGCACCTTCAGTGCCTCATTCGTAAAATCAATTTTTACCATTCATTGATTTTACTGTAATTATTACTGAAAGAATTAAGGTATATGAGATTAAACTGTTCCATAACACGTTCTAGTAAAAATGGATTTTGCAATGAAGAGTACAGACAATCTCAGTTTCGGTACTTTTTTTTCAATAACTTTATTCTGATTTTTTTTAACAGTGTAGTCGTGGGAGGTTTAGAAAAATATGTTATGCTGAATTAAATGTTTTTTTCGTTTATTATTGATTTATTTTTCTTTCTTTTTAGAACAATTTTTACTATAACAATTGATTGCTCAAATTCATAATTAAGAATTAAGTTATCATTTCAATTCTAGTATTTCTTTTTTATTTTTTAAAAAAGTGAAATATTTACCATCCTGTTGCCCTTAGCTCAACAAGCCAATAGTATGCATACTTAACTCACTGATAAAAATTGATTACAAATCATCTCTCATAAAAACTTTGAAAAAAAATTTTGCTATCATGTTATGTAAAAATATTAAGAGTAAAACAAAAATGCATTTCTAAACATTTTCTTTTAAATTTTCTTTAAAGAGATATTTCTAAGCTGAAAACTAAAATGCATTCACTTTTTTGCGATGTATCTTAGGTTCTAAAACTAATGCGTAAAAACCCATTTCAACGAAATATTGAATTCTAAATTTGTTTCATAGCTTAGATGCATGAGCATTTTGGCCATAATATTTAATTTGTTGTCTACTTTTTCGGAGGAATTTCATTATTAATGCAATATCTAAATTTTTTATCATTCTCAAATAGATTAAAAACTATACTATATTTGGACACTTTTTGTTAAGTGATTTGGTATGAATTTGAACTTTACTTTCATTCTCCCACTGGTCAATAATATGAGCATATCATAGAAAATATTAAATTACAATTTCATCAATATTTTTAAAATATATAAAACTAGAATTATAATACATTTTAACATTTTATGCACTTTGATATCTGATTTATTTTCTTCATGAAGGTCAATAAATGTAATATTTACTATTACAGTAATTATTCTTTCTACTAAAGGTGTTAGTTTTTTGTTTGATTTTATTAAGTCTTTTGGTTAGTAACTAAGACTTATTTCTTAAGATAAAATGATTAATATAACTAATTATTTTGCATTAACATTCCAAATTCCTAAAACTTATTCATATCTATCAAACTTAAAACTTTCTGTAAATCTCTTCTGATACATTCTTAAAAGTCTAGACTTTAAATGTATGGACTATATATTTTATTACCATAGACTCCCAGCTGTATGATAAATCACTTTAACTAATAGAATCGGACGCCTTTTCATAGTAATCCATTTCAATTTAAGTACAAAGTATATATAATCGATTGAGTTTTAAGAATTATAATATTCTGAGCGAATTCGAAACTTAACACTGTTTCGTTTTCTGTAATGGTATTTTTGCATGCAACAAAATTATTGAGAATCCTCATTATAAATTTGTTTCGTGAAATCTGCAATGTATTTTGAATAAATTAGATGAATGTAAGAGAGTTCTTCTAGTTAACTTCAACTACACTGTGGTGAATTAATGAAGCTTGATTAATCAAAATAATTGCAGGATGCTAATTTTGTACGTCAGATTCATTTTCTATGTTATCTACCGTGATAAGATTTAGAGTAGTTTACTTTACAAAAACTATACTAGCACGAAAGATAAGACAAAAAAAAAAGAGTTATGTAGATGAAAGTCTTTTTGTTGCCAAAAATGTTAAAAGTAATAACTCAGCGCATTGCCTTAAGAAATATAACTAAATAGGTTTAATGATAAAAAATGATAAAGTAAAATTCCTTGTTGTCATTTTATTGCAAGTATAAAGTAAACGATATATAGCATTGGCAGTGATTATATACCACATAAGTTACTCTTTAAACTAATTATATTTTACAATAGTAATGCATCACGTGAATATTATTAATCACGCATGATATTTTACATTAATCATTTATTACATAGAAAAAATGATGCATAGACATTATAACTCATTTTAAAATAAATATCTCATTAATAAAATATCACATAGATGATATTTATCTTAGATAATACATACACGATATCTCAATAAATAAACTGATCAGAATCGCGAAATCTAATCACAACTGCAGAAAGCAAATTATAGCAGCGTTCTTATTTTGCGATTTTCTGCAGGTATAAGAAATTGTACAGAATCGAAAAGTGGTTTTCATAGTTACTGAAGTCTCGATATACCTTGCATTAAAGAAAAACTGTCAATTATACTAAGAACCAACGAAATTCCACTCCCAAGCTGCATATTTTACTCACTTGCTAGTATAATTTCAATTCTTTTTTTTTTCCAAAAAAAGATGTTTGGATTGTTCTTTGTGTTTATTGCAAAATTGATGGCATTCAAAATATTGATACAACAGTCTTAAAGAAAATTTCTAAAAATGAAATTGATTTGTGCTTACTTGTCAAAGTTACTAAGAAAAAGACATTAAGCCTCAAAGGAACAATGCTGCCGTATAAACGACATGGCACTTTTGCATACTATGGTGGCAAATATCTTTCGTATTTCTTTCTCTTTTATTGCTGTCATATGAGCCTTGAATATTATCATAATTAAATACATAATAAATAATATTATTAATAATCATATTAATTATGTCTGGTAAGAGCTTAACTTAAGTATTAAGGGTCGTTAGGGAACTAACGTTATTAACTAAAGAACTAAGGATTTTGTTTTTTGAAGAAAAAAACCTGAATTGATTTTTAAATTTTATGAAATACAAGGACTTTTCGGTTAGCTGAGAACAAAAAATGCAACTATTTTTATCCATTGGCAAAATGGGTCTTGATTTGGATATGATAGAATCCTCACACTTTTCAACTACAATAATCAAGGGTAATAGCAAACAGTGCGCATGCGTCGTCATTGCATGCGTTGCTATGGAGACCGCTGCTGTTTGATAATTTTTTTAGAATTCTTTTTCTCCCTTTTAATTTTGTAATTTTGTTAGCAGTTAAAGATGTCCAAGATGAAAACACAGTAAAATTGCCTATCAAAAGAAAAATTTGACAACAACCATTTTGTCAATGGATAGCCTGTGATAAACTTGCCGTGATCACAATTTGTTTTTGATAATTTTTTAAATTTAAACCACATCCAAACATATTTTAGTACTTATTTTTTTATATTGTTATTTAGTTCTTGTTTAAAGTAAGATGTAATTTAATATTTTAATGACACTCTAGCTGCCATAGTATCTTTTTAATTTTGTTATATGTAGTATTTGCTAGATTTACAATTCTGCAATATTTATTAAAAAAAATTTTAAATTGTGAATTTTAAATTACTTATTTCATACTAAGGCAGTTAAAATCCATCCGGCTTTAGGTTGGCGAGACCGTCGGAACTTGCTGACGTGATCGCGCCAACATAGATTTTACTGAAATCAGACAAAGATTTGATATCCAATTTACTACTATAAAAAAAAATTCTGTGTTAGCTCCAAAACAAGTTACGTGATATTTTTCTGGTTTACGCTTTAGTAAAATTTTAGTAATTGCCCATTTAAAAATATTTGTCATGCATATAAAATTATTTTTACAAAACAAAAACTTAGTTATAAATGAACTAGTGTCGTCATTATCCAGTATTTTTCATTAAAAAATCCATTTCCATTTTGGTTGTGCAACTTTTATTGCTTAGTTTTAACCTTCTTAAGACAGGGTAGAAGACAACCCATACAGCACATTGACTTCGTTATAACATCCTAAAGTTGTCATCTTTAGGATTCTGTGACTTCCAGAGGAAGTCCTATATTTACCGCTAAATGTCCTACGGATGTCATCTGCGTGTTAGAATGTCCCACCTGCAGATATCTTAATGATGTCATAACTAGGACAGTTTCAGGATACCTTTAGAACGCTTTAGGATGGCATTAGGACATAATAAGACCTGTTTAGTAAGGATTTAGGTAACTTGTGGGATGCATGTTGGAAATGGTATGATAGTAATAGGAGGGTGTCTTATTTTGGAAATAAATTTCATCTTTGAAATTTTTATTAATTTTAGCAACTTAAATAAGGTTTTTCTTTTAAATTTACTGAATTAGAGGTCAGAAAAATGTTTTCTAAATGAAAAAAAAGGTGATAGTTTTTAATTTGTATACCACTCTATTTTTCCAGAAAAATGGGCTATTCCTCTACTATTTTTTTTAGGAAAATTAGTAAAGGAAAAGGGAGTAAAACAGTTAATAAACAAACGTATCTAAAGAAAAGAATAATGTATCATTTTAATACAAAAATATGCAAGATAATTGGATTTCACATTTCTATTGCTTGGAATAAAAACTTGGCCATTATTAAAAAGTCTAATTGAATGTACCCTTTGAACACCAAGGAAGGTTACCATTCTCCTAATTAGCGTTAGTTTT
>NC_092209.1:40829196-40847381 GCF_043381705.1 Parasteatoda tepidariorum | reverse complement strand
AATTAAATAAACCACGCATTTAAACATTTAGTAATGTATGTAAACATTGCAAACATGCATGTAAACATTGCAATTGAGATATTAAAGATAATGACGGGGTTCAAGTACACTTATAAATCAAATATATAAATAGATTATAAAAAAAAGAAAGATAAACAAAAAAGAAACTAATAAGATATTTGAGCTTATAAATACCTTATTGTTTAGATTTCACTAGCAGAATTGCTCTTGTCACTGGATAAAAGAAATAACATTAACGGCAAAGTTGAAGTTAACACGCATGCGCTGAACGATGATCCTACAAGACTCCTAAAACACTCCTTTGAAAGGCCTGTCATATTGCTGTCTATTTGTGACATCCTCCGAAATTCTTTCTTCTGACACTTTACGGATATGACTGTTCCAGGAGTGTTCGGAATGTTTTGGGATGTCTTTAGGACGAAATTTGCTGTATGGGCAAGACAATAACAGTTTCTCAAAGAAAGTAATCGAGTTATATCACCATAATTTGGCTCGTTTTTTTATAAATCATTTCTCAAATTAATTGGATATCGTCATAAGTTTTATTTCTATTTTATTTAATTTTATTTGTTCTTTTTTCAGTTCATTTTTCTGCATTTAAAAAATAAATAAAATAAATAAAAAAGGTGATTGAGGTTTGCATTTTTTGGCGACTTTTCGCTTTCACACGGCAAACCGAAAAATATCGAAATATGTTATGCCTATTTTAGCATGAAATATATTCCATAATCTGTAAATTAAACGAAGAATTAAAATTAAAAATCATCTTAACTACATAACTTCTAATTTTATTTTTTAAATAAAATATGGATAGTCGTACTTAAATCTACTTCTTTTTCGCATTCCAATATGTGTTATAATCTGTATTTTAATATTTTTCTTGACAAAATTTATGAGATAGTAGATAAAATATTTTTCGACGTGAACTGCGTTCTTAATACTTTCCCCCTCGCAGTAAAGAAATAATTCAAAATTGATATATTCTTCAAGGAAAGCATCCGAGGCTCCAGAAAATCTAGCGGATGTGGAACTGCGAAATTAATGACCAGTCGTCAATAATGGTAGTGGGAAAAATCGAAAGTAAATTACTTTTCATTGCTCATTTAATCGCGACATCAGTAATTCAGTATCTTTCTTAGCAATTTCGAAGTTCGTAAATTGCTAAATATGTCGTTGTTCGTAATCATATCACATTAAATATTGGCGATGATTGAAGGTAATAAAATAGCGCCACAGCGAATTTCACGAAAACATTTATTTTTCATTTTTGTTTTTAAAATGATATTAAAAATAAAGCTTAATTGTTTAGAGTAGAGAACCCTAATAGAAGCAGCAGAAAATAAAGATATCAAAATAACTAATTTATTCAATAATGTATTTTTGAGAACGCTTCTGTTCATGAATTAAATACTTCTATGGCGTAGATTTGTCAGCCAATTTCGTAATATTTCGTAAATAAAATTTATTATGGAATCATATTTGTGTTGTTGCTCAATATTGGATAGTAATATTTTACCTTTATCTTGAGCTCATAGTATTGTAGCATTGAAAGTTTCATCAGTTTTCTGAATCAAGATAATGTGAGGCATTAACTTAAAAGGCAAGAAAAAGTTAACAGTTCAAAGGAGACTTTTAGTATGGAGGAAGAATTATTTCATGTAAAGTCCGAGAAATTACATTGTGTGGAGGTTTATTAAAGATTAAATTTTCAATCTGCCTCTTCCAAAATAAATTCTGGAAATGAAACCACAAATCATTATTGCACGTTATTTGATTTATGAACAGTAAGCGAGTCACAAACATATGACGATACCTGATTTATTATTGGAACAAAATAATCAATAACAAAGCAGAACATTAGTGGAGAAGATAAACTATGCGTGTTTCTTTATTTCGCTAGCATATGTGCTCTTATTTTTCATTTGTTGAAACAATTACCATTAGATCATTCTATTTAACAGACGTATTTATGTTTACCCTGTATAAAACTGAAATAAATCACAAAGAAATAGTTTGAAACAAATTCCTCTTTGCATAAAGAAAGTAAATTAGAGTATTCCATGAATAAAGAACGTTTTGTTGAATACATTGCTAGAATTTCTAATTTGAAATAACGGTAAAATAACCGGCAACAATCTGTCCATCCAATTAACCATAAAGTTTACTGTTAGGAACATTTCTTTACTTTTAGGGTTATGAAACCGTTTGCAACAGATATGATTAAAAAACTATGAATACAAAACTATACGGTATTGTATCCAATCTAAACTTCTAGTTGTATTGTGGTAGAGTTTTGTCAAGTGAATAGTGGAATGTGGCTGAATTAGATTATCTAGTCATGCCATCTATCGTGAGAGATTGGAAATAGTAGATTATTTGTAGTGATATCATCTATACGTGAATAAAAATTTCGTATTCTAATAATTCAGAGTCGCCAATAGGTGAGTATAACATACTGAAAACTCTTCATGTGTTGAAAGGGTGAAAGAAATATTGCGGTGTCAACACTGGGATTCGAATACCCGTTCAGTTGGTCACCAGATTGACATATCTATCCTCTCGGCTGTAGTATGTACTCAGCTGTAATGAACTAAGTAGCTTCATAAGGTGAGCGTTGTTGGCGCGAATAAAACTCTAGTCGTTTAATCATATTTTTGGATATAATTTTTATAGCCAATTGACTGTTTCAGTTCAGTATGATAATAATTAAGTAAATTGTTGTTAAACCATTTTTCCTGAGAAATTTTTAACGATGTATTTAATCAATGTTGCGATATCATTTACCGTTCTTAATTGATGAATTCAAATGCAGACAAAATCCTTAAAACCAAAATAATCTTTAATAACAAGAGAAACGTTTTGATTAATCCAATGGGATTTAACTTTATAGACTAATTTGTTAGACTCCGTACAATCGAGTTTAAAAAGTATTATCGCATATTTCCGTTTAATGGTTTTTAAATTATTGCTTTTTCTGCATCGTGACGGAACATCCAATGATCATAACCACCCATAAGTGTTTCGTAATTGCCTTGGATTTTTACTGTGTATATCTTTAAATACATTTTTTAATAATTAAAAATATTAATTATAGTTTTGAATACAGAAGTAAAGTTCCTGAAATAGGATATAACAATGTAAATACTAGCATAGTGCTTAGTATATAATATGTAAAAAATAAAGTTATGCGCACAAAACCAAAATTATTAAGTTTTTATCATGTTTAAATAAACTAAATTTTTTACACTTTTTTAAGTAATTAAAAGTATTAATTATACTTTTGTATACAGAAGTGAAATTCCTAAA
This sequence comes from Parasteatoda tepidariorum, assembly GCF_043381705.1. Taxonomy (NCBI): domain Eukaryota; kingdom Metazoa; phylum Arthropoda; class Arachnida; order Araneae; family Theridiidae; genus Parasteatoda; species Parasteatoda tepidariorum. The sequence goes on along the minus strand of NC_092209.1, from coordinate 40,844,054 downwards.
ATAGGATATAATAATGTAAATACGAGTATAGTGCATAGTATATAATATGTATAAAATAAAGTTATGTGTATAAAACTAAAAGCATTAAGTTTATATCATATTTAAATAAATAAATTCTTCTAAAAATTATCCAATTAGTTTTTAAAAAACGCTATCTAAATTTTTTATTTCTTTAAACCGGAATTTTTCTGCAAACATAAAGTGTTTTTGCAAACTAATTTTTAAAAAAATTACTTCAATAATAGTGAATAATACATTTCAAATATACGTAACGATTAAATTTCAAGTGATCATATTTCGACTATATTTTCACAATGAGAAAATAAACAAATAACTGAATTAGCTGAAAAAATACTTCGTTCAAACTTTTATGAAGCACATGAAATATTTTTATGATGCATAAGAATGAAAACCTAAACTGTAATGCCAAACAGTTCCCTTAATCTTAAGCATTTTTCGAAAATAATAAAAAACAACTTTTAGCCATAACAAAATATGGCTAGACAACAAAATGGTTGTGCTTAAGCATATGGTAAAGCAGTGTTGTCATTTTGATAAATTATTTCCATTTAAACTTCGGAAGACGGGATCATGTTCCATTTTGACCAAACAGGCAAAAGAGCAAGGCGATATAACATCGTCTGCTTTTACTCTATCTTTAGAATTGTTATTTTACGGAAATATTTCTTCTATATCCAGTTTGAAATGAAGTGAAAGGAAAATATAAATCTTGAAGAAAGAAAAGTAACTTTGGGTGTGGTTTTTAGCTATTTTTCTTTCTGTATTTAGGCCTCAGATGTTTGTTTCTTTTTAATAAAAGTGATGTTGTATGAAACAAAAATAGGAAACTAACTTTTAAGTAATAAAAATCAAAGCAAGAGCGCTTGTAAATAAGGAAAAAAAATATTTTAAATTATTATTTTGTATTCCAGTACATTTGAATGGTTTCTAATTTTGTACTTTGAAGTTGAAATTCTTTCAAAAGTGATCAAGTTCTAATGAGAAATATTAGATTTATTAAGAAAAATAGTCTATATTAAGAAAAAAACACTCCTGGTTGCTTTTATGGTTTAACTTGTTTTCCTCTAAAAAGATTCTTTATGCTTTTCCATTAAAATATACTTAGATTTTTATTTTTTTAATTTCAAAACTGACTGAATCCAATCAACGTATTTAACAGATATCCCGAATTAACTGTTTTATTCTAAAACTGGAAGCGTACACTTTTTAAAAAATTTTATTTTGTGCTTTTCTTCTGCTTGGTTTTGTCAACTCTTATCGTCTGAGTTAACTCCAGTTGCTAAAATTAGTTAACTCCAGCTACTTAAGTGCAAAACTACGAAAATCATGGTTAAATTTAAAACTGATAATTTTCCCTGCTCGCTGATGAGTATCAAAATATGGATAACACTTCATACATTGAAAGAGGTCCTTCTTTCTTTATCTAACCACTTTTTTTAATTCAGATTAACCGCATTAGAACGTTTGGTCAGGTCGTATATAGTATTGTTTGCAGTTTGTCTCTTTGTTATTGTCATCGACCATTAAAGCAGAGGGAGTGCAATTATTCTTGCTTTCCAGTGACACCATCTTGCTTTCCAGTGACACCAGTGGCCAAGAATTTGATTTCTGACCCACCCATACGTCACACCCGTTTATAGGGTGGACCCCCTTCATTCATCCATTCATTCATCCATAGATCGCAATTTTGACCTGAACCAGTGAACGATCGATCTCCAATTCAGTACCCCAGAGGTATTGATTTGTAATGAGAACATGGAGGACTTTGTGCGCACCAGTGGTATTCATTCAACGCGCACCAGTCACCATTCATTACTTCGGCCAGCTGGATTCGAACTGCAAATTTCCGAACTTGAATTCCGACTGGATTACCATCTGTAGATGTCATATTTGTGAGATTTCTATGTATATGACACATTTAAAAATGAAAAAATTTTGTTATTTAAAAAATCTAGCATTTTTCAGCTTTTTTTTTCAGTGAAATGAAAAGATAAGTTTCATAATGATTTCCTGGTTTTATTTAGTTCAATTTCAGTTACATTTTAAATTTTTTCGCTTCCGAAATTAAAATAAATTGACTTATAAAAATAATGGCGAGGATAGCAGAGCGTGCACCCACATGGTATAATCTGAAACAAACTAAATATTAAGGATTATGTATGAGCGTAGATATATTTAGAGCCGAAATAATCAGAAAAATGTCATTTTTTTCACAAAAAACGACAGCTATAAAAAACAACAACAATCCCTTTTTGCAGCAGTTAAACGCACATAAAAGAAACAGAAATTTTGGAAAAGGTTCAGTTTTTATTGGTCTCAATCGTAGTCACATCAATTCTCTAGAAATTTCCAAAGTGACATCAAAATCAATTTAGTGTTTCTTTTGCTATCTAAATACGTAACGTACGTTTTTATAACGTTCTTTTTCTGTTTCATTGGGACTTACCATCAATCGGCGATTCCCAGACCATATTGTTAGTTTTCCACGAACTCATACAGTTCGTCTGCGTGCACACCATCTTCCCGGTCCACAAATCTGGCTTCTTTACTGGAGGTAGACGTGCTGTGTTCCCAGCGTTCAATGCGATCTGCTCTGCACTTTTTCAAAATCCGAACTACATGTTGGCAATTCGAATACCCATGACATCCATCATCCTTGTATTCTCCATGAAACCGCCGTAAAAGATAACCATTGCAATTTCAACCATATCTTTAATGTAATAAATGTGTTCTGGTGAAAACATCCAAATAAGAGAATTTAGCGATCAGCTATTTTTTTTTTACTGTTCCCGCCAACAAATGTTTCAATAAACTGACTTATAACAAGTTTTGTAAATAGGCCTGATTACCTCCTGCACCACCCGAGATCCTCCGACACCGAGGAACGACCGATTCAGTGATCTCGTTTTTCAACTATATGAAATACTTTCGGAAAAACAGTTTTGCCCACATATACACCATGGTATAACGTATCGAAATATGCAATAAAAAATTATTCATTTTTTTGTAATTCATAGACCAGAAAACTCCGATAAATTACTTATAAATTCTTAGCGTAATTTGAATTCATCCTAACTTTCATTGACTTTTAGATATTTTATGAAAGCAACATTTTGTGTTACGTCCGTAAACGCTCAGTTTTAATATTTTAAATTATGTTAATAAGAGTTTGTGAAAAGTAAAGCAGGTGTAAATGACACTAGCTATTTTAAAATATCAGAAATACTTAATTATTTTAAACAGAGAAGACCTCTGTTTTAAATGCTTTTTGCAAGTCCGCAAGTATCGCATTCGCAAAGCAAATGGTGGAATGGAAACAATTATTACATAAATTTGTGTTTTCTTAATTCTATTGAGATTTAAAATTTTATTATAATTATTTTATTGTTCCCATAATTTTATATGTTTTTATGAATTCTTTAAATTAGTTCTTACATATTGACAGGTGCTTTTATTCTGGTTATGTAATTTATAGTGTCCGCGCAGCTAACCCCATTTGGTCTCGGTGCTATTAAATCCACCTTTAACTTTCTTTATTGCATACTACTTCATGAAATTTTTATTGCATGCTACTTCATGAAGCACACTATTTCCATCTGTTAAATTTGTCTCCCCGTTTTCACCATTTCAAGTTTTTAAATACTCACACATTGAATGCATTATTTAAAAAAAAACTTGTTTGTTTGACATTACCAAATGTTTATTTAAACACCCGTGTTACTTAGTTAATATATACCACAAAACTAATTTCCCCTTTATTTTTAAATATATATTTTACAAGTTATTTCGATCAATATTTGAACCCGACATTTATATTTTAACTAAACTTTTGTATGAAATATTATAATATTGTTTTCCTAAATAAAAGTTTATGTTTTCCGAATTTTATAGTTATTTAGTTTTATTACTGCGAATGCAAAGTTTCGTTGATAATAAATACCTAATGCTTTTTGCATGATGAAAACAAGAAATAATGCTAAGAAATATAAAATAAAATCTTTATGAAATGAAAGTCACCGACAACTTTAATCTGGTGTAGCAATGAAATAGTTAAAATGTATGACTCTTTAGTCTGTTTCAAATTTTTGTTGAATATCAATTTCATAGAGATAATAGGAAGCCGTATTTTTATACTTTTTTTTTTCTTTTGAACATGAATAATGTTATTTTTATAGAATTATTTGGTACCAAATTATTTCAGGTATAGATATATATTCACTAAAAAAATTTTGACAAATATATTAATTAGCTTTAAAACGTCATGTGTATGATACAACTGTGTATCTTCTTTGCAACTGTTTTGGTAAAAAAATGCCCAAAAGAAAAATAATATCCTTAATAACTTTTGATCCAATTATCTAATTTTCACTCACTAGGACTCAATCTTCTTGGATTAATGGCCTAATCTTATATGCTAATTGATTTGGGCAGAAGATATTTTAAATTACAAATTCAGAGACAAATACGTTATTTCGCTTAATAAGCATACCTATTTTTCACTACATTTGGATCACTAGATTCTCGAAATATGGGGGTTGATGCAATATGAATATATGGTCCCAATAGTTTGTTCAGGAGAGCATTTAAAAGCTTTATTTCTTATTATTATTAATAATTTTTTTTGTGTATTTAGCTATGTATCAATTACTTTACAAGTAAATGGAAAATTTTTTGTGCACAATTTAAAAACTCGCTTTTCCAAAAATAATTTGATATAAAAAATTATTTTGAATAATTATTTATTCTTTTGTTTCAATAAAAAGCTTAAAAAAAATTTGAATTGTAAGATATACAAATGTTTATATTACTTAAAAGTATGTAATTTTCAATAACAAAAGTCACTATTTTTTTGAAATTTTGTCTAATAATTCTCGAGTAATTGCATTTTAGCAACGACTTTATAAAATTTGATAACTCAGACTATTAAAACGATTTCGTAAATCAATTATATTTTTTTAGTTGAATCTTTTTCTTTAATTTTTTGTACATCGATTATAATTATTCAATTTCATGATCTTTTTGCCTAGGTATATTCTTCAAATTAAACATTTTTAAAGTATATTTTTTATTATATATGCATTGCATAGTTCATAATCTTTTTATTTCTCATATTCCAAATGACCTTATCTTCTTTTTTTTCAAATGATCTTATTCAATTCGAAAAGAATAGTGCTACTAATGAAAGCGAAAGCTGACTCGAAGATTATATTTTTATTACGTCCAAATTCTTATCTAATTACCAATTCTATTAAAATTTAATAAAGAACGAAGAATAAATTTGATACATTTCTCTGCCAGGAAACTAAGATGGCCTTTTTAATTGGATTTCATTATTTTTATCATGAAGAATAAAATTAACGATTTACAAACCTATGTGTTCCAGTTACAAAACTTGATAATGAAACTTGGTAATGATACTAGGAAAATGAAAAGAAAAAAAAAGTTTCAGAACATTAGAGTTTTACCGCATATGTAAAATTGTTTTGTGTCTTTGTGAATCATATGTTTAGATTGTTTCACCTATTGGTTGATAACGAATCAAAACTATTTTTAAGAAAATTTCATTCATTTTTTTTAAAAATTTAATTTATTTCATTTTCAACATAAAAGAGATATTAACTTATTCTTTAAAGGAACAAATACAAATCTTAAAATATTGAGTGCTTATTATGTAAAATTCTTAGTACCTTAATTTGAAGTGAAATATCTACAAAATTAAGAAGCTAATGCATTTAAAAAATATTTCAAAAAATGCAAAATCTACAATTCTAAGTTACAAACTGATTTTCTGACTTTTATGCAACATCTCGGACACATGCTAATATGCACCGATAAAAGTTATAGTAAAAATATACTTTAAAGCTATTTAAATATTTTAACAAAAGAAAATATAATGCTAAATGATAAATACAGCAACTAGACGTATATAGATGCACCACTTCTAGTTAATTCCTTTTATTAAGAGACACGTTATAAACACGTTAGAGACACGTAAGAACTTACGTGAAATATGAATTTTTATCCTTTTTCTAATTTTTTTCCATCTTTTATTTACCTAAATTTGCCCTAATTAACTACTATATTTGCATTTAATTTTAAGCTTACTTAATACTTAACTAAACTATACCAATTATCTTTTAAATAACTTGCTTCTACTCAAAACATGTGTAGTAGACAGCTAAATTATCTTAACACCCATTTTAATCAAGAAATGGAAAAAATGAAACAGTTTTATATTTCCCATGATTTTGAGCATAAAATAGAAACTGAAATATTAACTTGTAACTGAATTATGTTACGTCAGTAACCAAAATTGAAAAATATAAAATATTCTTAAATTGTAACAGAAAATATCGCATTTTTACCTCTAGAAGTATATTACCAACAATTATTATTACTTATTGTTTTACATTATTATTTAATTATAATAAGAAAATTCCATGATTAACTTTATTTTCGGGATAAATTAACTTAATTTTAAATACAAAATGGTGACTAGGTGCACTCTAAATCAGTTGGGATAACAAATAATCCCAGTTCCCATAACAAATCAAACTAGATCAAAGATTGATTGTCTCTGGTTCAGGTCAAAATTACGATATGCGGATGGATGGTGTGTTAATGCGCATTTCCTGTAAAATGGGCAGTGACGTATGTTTCTGGCAAAAGTCGTATCGTTACCATAGATGGCGAAACTGGAAAACAAGAAGAAGAGCACCCTTCTGCCTTAAAATAGACTTGTCAGTATTGATAAGCGACATAACGCAGTAACAACAACATCAACATTATTTTCAATTAACAGTATGTTTCACTGCAGTTAGAAGAGAGGTAAAGAAGAACAGGACATAACAATTTGGTTGAATCTTACATATTAAAGACATACTAGATACATAATTTTTAAGTACTAATTTCTATGTATCTATATTTACTCAAAACATAATAAATTAGTTCGAATGCGTGAAAATATTGTTTGGAATTTAATTTGCGTAATTAAAATTACTTAAAGTTATGAGACATCAAAGGTACATTTGTTTGAAAATGAGCCACATACATTTAGTGGTGAATTTATAAAATTATTAAGCGATTGAGAGCAATTAACATCTAAATAACTAGTTTTTATTCCCAACATGAGCGTAAACACATCTAAAGTCTTTAATTCCCTTTAAAACAACAAATAGGGAAGATAAAAGTATTTCATCCCACTATCAAATCTCGTTTATTTGTCAGATAAGTAATATAAGAACAATTCAACACACCTCTAATATACATACAATGAAATAATTTAAATTTTTAATTGACTAAGGGCAATTATAATCCAAATAAGCAGCTTTTACTCATAACACTCGTTGTAGGCAACTTCATCTATATCGATCGTGCTCAATTCCCTTTAAAACAACAAATAGGGAAGATAAAAGTACTTCATCCCGCCATCAAATCTCGTTTATTTGTTAGACAAGTAATATTAGAACAATTCAACGCAACTCTTATATACATAAATTGAAGTAATTCAATTTTTAATTGACTAAGAGCAATTATCATCCAAATAATGATAATCCTTTTACACCAAACACTTAGTGTAGGCGACTTTATCTAAGCCTGTCGTCTTTAATTCTTTTAAGAATGTGAGAGAGGAAAGATAAGAAAATTTATCAACTATCTAATCTCGTTTATTTGTTAGACAACTAATATTGTAACAATTAAATACAACTCTAATATGCATACAATGAAATGATTCAATTTTTAATTGAGTAAGGGCAATTATCATCCAAATCAGCAGCTTTTACTCATAACACTCACGTAACACTTACAACACACACGTAGGTGACTTTATCTTCACGGATCATCTTTAATTCCCTTTAAAACAACACATAGGGAAGATAAAAGTACTTTATTCCACCATCAAATCTCGCTTATTTGTTAGATATGCAATGCTGGATCAATTAAACACAACTCTAACATACATGCAGTGATATAATTCAATTTTTAATTGACTAAGAACAATTATCATCCTAGCTTTTACACCAAACACTCAGAGTGAGAAATAGGAACGATAAGAAAATTTATCAACTATCTAATCTCGTTTATTTGTTAGACAACTAATATTGCAACAATTTAATACAACTCTAATATGCATACAATTAAATTTTTAATTGACTGAGAGGCAATTATCGTCCAAATAACGAGCTTTTACGCCGAATACTTATTGTAGACGACTTCATCTACATCTATCGTCTTTAATTCCCCTTAGAACGACAAACAGGGGAGATAAGACAATTTCGGTCTTCCATCTAATCTCATCTATCAATACTGCCGCTATGATAATGACAACGCCCCTCTTTTCCAAAAGAGGTTAAAAGGGGGGCAGGAAAATAAGACAAGCTTCTTCCTTCTACTGTCCCTCAAAAGGAATGCGCCCCAGCACACATCCATAGGAAAGGGGGTGGGGAGCGCCCTCTTTGGCATAGGGCCAATGATAGCCCATCGCCAATGAAAGTTTTGTATGGAGAAGGAAAAGAAAGGGTTTTCCTGTGGACGGGACAGTATCCTGAGTCTTTTCGACGTCTTCGATCGGGTAAAGTGGATGGGGGGGGGGTTTAGATGGGAAAGTACGAGGGGGTGAGACAAAGTCGTCTGTCATCATTGAGGACGCCCTTTCGTATTCAAATTGTTTTTTTATTAACTGTGACCGCGGATGAGTGGCTGCGAAGTCAAGAAACAAGAAAAAATATCTAACTCTTTATGTCTAAAATGTTTTATTTTCTTTTTAGCTGTTACAAATAACTGTACGGTACATTCGGTTTTCCGTTAAAAGAAAGATCTTATAAACATCAAATTATTCTTATTAAAAAAAACATAATGTAATTATTATTATTAAAACATAATTTTTGAATAGTATTTTTTAAGCAATATATATTTTTTAACTGAAATACATTTAGACATGGCGTTTAAAAGTATTTTTCGTTTGCTCACAATGTTAAGTGACTAATGCATAATTGTTAACTGGCATTATTGTTATTAAAAACTAGTATCAATAGCTTTATGAATAAAATTAGAATTTATTCAAAATTGGTCCTTCCCTATACAAAATGCATTTTATATCTATATGCATTTCGTGTTATATTTTGTATCTAAAAACTGTCTATAATAATAATAAATATAAATTTTTCGATAAAAATTTATCTCAAATAAAAAGTTTTTCATTGCGTATTATATTTATTTATAGACTTCGTGTACAGTTACACATCATTTTTTCGAATTGTTAAGCAGTTTAATTTCCTAAAGACTTTGTAATGAAATCTGAAATTTTCATTCTACTCCAGCAAAGCATTATTTGATTTTTGTTTATTTTAACACCTACAATATAGTTTATTTTGTTGCTTAGGGCCTTTAAATATATAATTTTTCAAAACTTTTACAAATTATCAGGAATGTTATTTATTTAAGTTTACTAATGATAAACTAATAATTATTCTCGTTATTATCTAATTTAGTAAAAATTAGTTATAACTATCATATATTAGTCATTTTAATAGCTTTTTAAGAATCCTTCAGTAATTTTACGGTGCATTAATGCGCTAAATTTCTGCACTCTATAGAATGATTAATACTAAAGTATTATACATTTAATATTTAAATCAAGTGGTGATATATTTACCATATACATCCAATTCTATTTTTCAGAACTAATTAACTATTCGAAGATTGATTTGCTGATATTATCAAAGTGACTTTTAAATCATTTTATATTAAATAGATTGCAAACGAGTTCTTTTTTACAGCAAAAATGCTACACGTAATCACATTAAGACCGTTTTCAGACATCAACTGAATAAACTATCAACTCGAACAAAACAACAATCACCTTTAGAACAAACATTTTTGCTTTCTTAGAAATTTGTAGCATGAAATTTAACAATTACCAATTATCTTTAAAATTATTAATGCTACATGAAATAACAATGTAAAATATTTTAATGATTTTTTGAATAACTAATATTTATTTCGTCAATATTACATGCTTAAAATTTTGAATACATTGCCCCTAGTTCATCAAATTGACTCATTCATAATTTTTAAGAATAAGTAATATTTTAAAATTTAATTTCTAGAGTTATTCGTAGTGATATTTAAATTATTTTACATTTTTATCTTTTAAAATTGCAAAAATAAAAATTGTTACTCCTCATAAAAAATGAAAGATATATCACTTAAAAGCATCACTCAACCAAATAAAGGCCTTTTCAGACATTAAATAAATAAATTACATGTTCGAATACAACTACATTTTCTTCAGAACAATTACTCCTCTTTCTTCGAAATTTAGAGCATGTACAATCTTATAAATAATTATTGCTCTATAAAATAGAGTTATTGATATGTTTAGAAAGATAATTCATTGTTAAAATTAATTCTAAAATGTTATATGTTTAAAATTTAGAATAGTTAATGATTAAATTATTGATTTTATTCTTTATATTTTCTCAAACTAATTAACATTTTGAAGTTCATTTGATAATTATATGAAAACTATATTTAAATCTCTTTATATTCTTCAGAAATTGTGAAAAAAAATTAAATTACTTTATGCAAATAGAGGAAATAATATATTACATAGATGCAAACCGTAAAATAACACGAAGCGTGTTTTCAGATATTAAATAAATAGATTATCAAGTTGAAAAAAAAGCTAAGCTTTTCCTTAAAATCATAGATTTCACTTCATTACTTCTTTAGAACTTAATTACTTCTTTGTTTTCTTAAATATTTCATACTCTTAAAGAGTCACGAAATATCTTAAAAATAAATAGAATGCATGAAATAAAGAGAGTGTAAAATGGTTCAGAAACTTGATACATGCCTACTTCTAATGAATTGCATATTGAAAAATTAGATAAGTGGAATTTTGATTTATATAGCCAATTTTATTCTATTTTTCGAAACACCTATATCATTCGTTCTTATTTCATCCATTTATTCAATTTTTAAAAATTAATATTATTGATTACACGGAGCTACATTTAAATCATTTCTTATTCATATCACCGAAAATTCTCCTTTACTTCACGCAAACAAATGAAAAATATTATATTGCGTAAAAGCAACACGTAAGCATATAAATGCCGTTTTCAGATATTAACTGAATACATTACCAAACTGAAAGGTACTACACTTATCTTTAAAAACATAATTCTACTTCCTTTGGAAACTGCATCCTGTTCTTCAACAATTCTGTACTATCTTCAAAATAATTTTGCTACACGCAATATGAGAAAATGGCTTAGAAATCTGATGCATGATTAATGCCTGATGAAAGTTGCAGATCTTGATAAAAGCGTTCTTTAATGGCTCGTTTGTCTCAACTTAATAACGTTTGAGTTAATATACATGGTTCGAGATTAAATGCCTTGCTACGTGCATAATTGCATCATATTCTTAATGAAAAATGTTTTTCCCAAAATAATCAATATCTTTTACTTTAAAAGCAATTAAAATTCACTGTATTTTTCCGTCGTTTAAAGAATTAATAAAGCCTTTAATTGAGTTTGTGAATTGCTCTAGTTAAGAATAGCATTTTTAAAGTTTTTTTTAAATTTATTATTTGTCTTAAATTTAATATATTTTCACCATTGTTAAAGTTGTTTTTAAGAAGCAAAGTCTTTGTTATGTAAAAGTATGAAGTAAAAGTAAAGAATTTTGTATTTTAATGCCGTCAATTAATAAAACGCATATCAGAGGAGTTAGTTTAAGTTTATTTTTAATTACGCAAGTCTTTTAAAATTTACTATCCATTTCAGCAATGTTGATTTAAATTTGCTTTTGAAAAGTAATAATTTAGCTTTTAATTAGTTCAATATTTAAAACTCATTATTTTAACGAATTTAATTGAAAGTTGTTTCTGTTAAGCATAAATGGAGTTTTTAAATATTTTAATATTTAAACACATTTCAGTAACGTTAACTTAAAATTTCTTCTTAATAGGAAAAATCTCAGTTTTTTTAATTCCTACACTCTAATGTAACTTTCAGTGATGTTACTTTTACTTTTCATTTTTCATAAACATGTTGAGTTCCAGCTTAAGTTATATAAATACATCAAACACCCATAAAAAGTTTAACCTTTATATAGTACGCATTTTTGACCTAAAATGGCATAAAAGTACATTTAATTTCTTTAAAATGTACTTGCATGCCGAAACTAATCATGCCTAACAAATATTTTGCTCATAACGCAATTTAAACAATTTGGAAAAAAAATATAAAAACTATCGTTGACCGACTACTTTCATGTCAGATTGGTTTAAAAGACCTTAAAACCCAACTTTATGAAACTTATCTTATAAACTTTAATGAATTTAAAATAAACAAAGATTTATAAAATATTCATGTATTTTAATCTAAACTTATTCACTCATTTAATCCTTTCATCACTCACTCTATCAAGAATCATTAAAAGACTTAATTTGATAAATTAAATAAAAATTTGACAGATCGTCCTAGGACGAAAAATTTGAAATGACACTTACTGACTAAATAACAATCATTAAATATTAATTTACATCGTAGAAGTATCACATTATAATAAACATTGCACCACAGTGTTTCAAAATTCATTGTATATGGATATATAATTGGGTAAACTAATTAAAAAGCAAATGAACTCTGTTCGCAAATGCTCATAATATACTCCTTCCCACTTACATAGCCTATAGAAGGTAATTAATAGTGTATAAGTCAATAAAAATAATTAACTCGGAAATTAACAGATTTTCATTAATAACTTTTAATTCATTTTGTAAAAAGTTTTAAATGCAATTTTATATGCTTTTCTCAGGAAAAAAATAATAAAACTTCCAAAACATTTTTATTAGCTGCATATTTTTTTCTAAGATTCACTTCAGTCAGAATTTTTCCCATTTTGCTAACATTTTTAAGAAATAAAGTTGATTTTTAGCTCATTTTGCTCAGGAAATTGAACTGTTCCTATAAATATTAAATCTATTCAAGCGTGATAAATAATCTTAACAAAAACTACAAAGATGGATAACGTGGTTCACAAAGTTACAGTGTTCAAGTGATCATTTTCTTGATAATGTCTTTCAAAAAAAATTAAAGCTTTTTTTCAAATAATGCAAGTAAACAACGATTTTTTTTCTATTTTTCAAATGCACCTGAGTAACAAAAAACTAATACGTTGCAAAACTGTTTTTTTTAATACATCCTAAACTGAACCCATCTTATGTTTTTATTTTTGCTTTTATTTTTAAATGCGTCTTTATTTTTGCTTAAAATTTATTACGAAACAAGTGGTGCTTATGAAAACAAACACATTCAGGAATAAAAAATGCTTCCCGGAAAAAGATTGTTACTCAAACCACCATACGTAAAGAGGCAGTTGAAAAATGGCAAGAATCCGTGGCAAAAACGTATAATGCCGCCAAAAAAAAGAGCCAAGCAGTGAATGATGTCATATATTAAGATTGTTCAAGAGCAAGAAAGCCATAAATTCAAGCACTAACTTCCATAGAACCTTAAGTTATTCTTTTTGGTGAATTTAGTGTCCCGAAGGAAATAAAATTGCCAGTGACTCAATTGAAAACGTAACCTGATTGCCTCGTAAAAAAACTAGCTTTCCAGATAGTAAAATTTATTTGTCTTATGTTGATTAAAAAATCAAATCTAGAGATTTCTTAAGACAAATTAAAGCTACATTCATTATTGTATGCTAATTAAATTATTTATACGACAGGATAATATGACTGAAAAATTATGTTATTAAATATATAAAATATCTTTGGCCAAGGTAAAATTATTTTTATTATGCATAATAAGTAACTTTTATCATAATACTATGCTTGCAAATCTGCAACTTATTAAGATACTAATAATTATGTAATCAATGCTTTTGTAAAAATTTAATGTAAAATAAGCATCCTAAAGTCCTAAAAGTAATTCCCTTCGTCGCGCTAATATTTATAATGATTGTGAAGTTAGAGTCTGAGATTTTCTGCCAGTTAAATTAGTTCTACATTTATTTTTTACATGTAAATTAAATAATTAATCTAAAATCATTCTCTTAATATTAGAACAAACCTTTATGTCCCTGGTCAAATTATGGTGATACTACACGGCATTATTGTTCGGACGCTGCTGAAACCGGCTTACACTAGTCTATGTTCGCGTATAATTTGATTAAAAATTTTGTGCAATTCGTTAAAAATAAATACAAATAGGAAGAATATAAAGAATCACCTGAATAAAATCCCATTACTTGTATGTTTAATATAAAAGTATTGCATACAAACAGCAAAACAAGTAATTATTAAAACACTTCACTGCGTCTGTTATATACACTCTATAACAAAAAAAATCGACCGTCAAGAAGGAGTTGTCCGATTGAACCGAAAATTGGTGGGTAGGAAGACAATGTACAGAATAGTAAATGATTAAAATTTCAAAACAATTGAATAATGTATTGCAGAGTTACAGTAACAAGTTTAATAAGGTGTTGACCCGCCTCTAGCCTGCATACAAGCTGCCACACGGCGTGGCATAGACCGATAAAGCTCCCGGATGGTCTCTTGCGGTATTTCCTGCCAAATTCGATCCAAATGTCGAACGAGGTCATCAACATTCCGTGCCAGATGCAATCACCTTCCCATCATATCCCAGACATGTTCGATGGAAGAGAGATCTGGTGATCTGGCAGGCCAAGGAAGAGTTTGACAAGCTTGCAGACAGTTCATAACAACACGTGCCGTATGTGGTCTGGCATTGTCCTGCTGAAAAACCAGCCCAGGGCGCTGCAAAAGGAACGGTAGCAAAACAGGTCTTAGGATG
>NC_092209.1:40784353-40828997 GCF_043381705.1 Parasteatoda tepidariorum | reverse complement strand
AGCTTATATAATTTTAGACGACAAATGTCCTGTTTAAAAAACTAATAGGGCAATCTTAAATAGTCTGATTTAAAAATTTTGCGTCTTACCTTTAATTTTAAAACCTTTAAATTTAATCCTTTATTTTAAACCCTAAGTTTTCTGATATCACTGGAAAGAAAAACAATTATTAACTTCATTTATAGAAGTCCACAATTATAATAATTATTATTTCTTTCGCTAAATAAAATAAACTAATTTCAAAAACATGTGCAGGACTTATGTACCAGCCAAGAAAAAACTAACTTCAAATAGTTCGCTTGTAAATTACTTCCAGAAACCGATAAAACAGCTAGTGTTTAGTTTCTTTAGTATTTATGGTGAAATCTCTGATATTTATTGAAATCAGAATAGTGGCGGGAGTAGAAAGATGTGTCTTTATGACTCCGGATGTGGTATCTAGATAACCATTCCGGAAAAGAGAATCAGAATTATCGATTATTTAAAGCAATCACTGTCAGGCAGAATCATTCTATTTTCTCTTATCTGCCACTTGCTGACGAATTCATAGAATGCTCAATTTGCTGTATTATTTTTATTACATCATTAGGTGAAGATGATACGTGCTGAACTCGTGTAAATCAACCATTTTTTTCCACTTTTTTTTCGCCGATTGGATTTTGTTTAAATGCTTATTTTATATGGAATCCATGGAAAATATTATGTTTTATATTTTGATAGGATTCTTTAATAATTGATGCTTAAATAGAAGAAATCTTTATATTTTTTCTTACTCTAATACAAGCTTCTTAGTTTCAGAAATTCAGAATTTATTTTATTGTTTTTTTGTAGATCATAGATAACAATTATCGAAATGAACTCTAAATAGGCCATCTTTGCCCACTTTTTCTATATTTTTTGTCAAATGAATTTTTTTAATTTGAAGAAATATATTTTATGATTTTATGTATTGTAAAGAATTTTTTTTAAATTTTTTGTAATGCTTTTTAAAAGGATATATCATTTAATTTCCCGGTTATTTTTAAACATATTGATAAACATATTAGATCATTTATTTCCTCTTAGGACTAACTATTCTTAACTCATTTAATTCTTATATTCTATGTCTACTAATTTTCCTACACTCAATATTTTGTATAAATGAGATTTCTTTTTATATATTTTATCAAATCGTAATTTGTACCTGCTAAGTATTTTGTCTAGGCAATTGCCTTGTTGTACTATGTGTCTAGGTGAAATAAGTACCTGATACATAGTTTGTCTAAGTTCATTTCTATATCTGCTGTATTTTGTTCATGCGAAATTTAAAGTACACTAAACTTTATGCACAATTATGAATACGTTTGCATAACCACGAGATTTTATCTTAGAATAGTGTTAATACACCATTTAAATAGTTCAAATTATGATTGTACTAAACATGGGTACTTTTAATACTAATACAAGCAATACGTTTTGGGTAGCGATTTAATCACAGGATTCAAATAAAAGTTATTTTTGAATACTTTTTGTTACTCTTTTGTTTCATTTAGTTCCCCAAGGAGAATATAAAAAACCATTGAATTGCATTTGGTAAACTAAAAACGAATTTTAAATTTTAAATTCCAAATATTATTATTCTTTAAATAAGTTTTTACACCTTTAAATGAACAAAAAATTTAAATATTTATAAATTAATTTGACTTCCTTAATTAAACGTCAGTTTCAATGAGCAAAGTGCAAGAAAAAAGGTATAGTCTAAACTACCAAAATATGATAAAATATATCGTGTCTCAGGCACTATGGGAAAACCAAAAAGCTTCATAGTTTTTACCGATGTGCTGTGGTAATGATTTTGGTAAAATTAACAAAAAAGTATGGTTTTATTATATATGATAAAATTTAGTAAATATGGTAAAATTTAGTATTAATTTTATCATGATGTTTTAGAGCATGACATAAAAACTATTTATTTGAATAAACTTACTTTTCAGTTTTCTATTTTATACAAAATGTGAGGTAATAAGAACTATAATTTGGAAAACCAGAATTTCCAGTAAGTCGTTACCATATGAATATAAAATAATACTGTTGATTTGAATACCGGGTATTTTGGTTTTAATACAAGAATAATAGCTTTTTAGTTATTTTTAGTTAGCAGAAATGTCATTACAATACAGATTTTCTTCTTAGTGTTTATATTTTTTTCCTTTAGGGTAATTCACCAAAAATGCTTACTAAGTGGAAACTGAAAGACAGATTTAATGTTTTAGTTGAAATATATTTGATGTGATCAAGTATTAAAGCAAGTTTCAAACTTCAGATTAGGAAAAATTACAATTAAAATAGAATTACGTTATTCATAAATAAAAAAAATTTAAACTTTTCTACAAATTCATTATAATAATCAATTGTTAATAACAATATAAATTTTCAATTCGCATATTAATCAAATGTATATCAATTTCATAATTTTTAAATATCATAGTATGTGGTTTTAAATTTTAATTCTCTCTTTTAAATTTTAATTTTTTTTTAAATTCTCATGGCTTTTTTTAATAATAAAATTCTCGAAATAATTTTTTTTTTTAATTTTTCACCACATTTAAAAATGGCATTTTGTAACAAAAATTTTTTTCAATTGAAAATTTTAAAATTATGTACTATGTTAATCAGAAATAAAAAAACCTATATCAGAAAAATTTACAAAGTTCTAATTGTTTTAATTGATTAACTCGTCTTCATTACTCAATAGATGCTTTATAGTGAACATGTATTATAAAATTATTAGTTAACTTTTTAAACCTTAAAAGTTTCCATTTTAGATTATTTCAAGTCCAAGTAATATAACAGCATTGTGAAAAAGTTGCTTTAAGTATTTTGATTAGAACATCTCTTTCTGAACTATACAAATTGTAACCAAAAATATTAATGTCCAATAGTGTTTTTTATTAAAAGCAAATTTCAGAACATTTTTAGGCATCAAGCAACTTGTCATCTCTAAATTTTAAATGGAATAAAAATAATAATTTCTTCTAAATATAATTTCATGTAAATATAATTTCTTGTAAAATTAGAGTCTCAAAATTAGTGCATAACAGAGGAAGGACACAAAAGTTGGTAAAATTTTCTTCCCTGCCATTAACTTATATCAAAGGAGAAATATATTTACAGACATAATTAGTTGAACGTACACAATTCAACTAAGAAAATTTTTTTTTAAATATTTAAAAGAGTAGAAACAGCTGGACCTGTACGTTTATTGTATTTTTCTGAAGCGCATTTGAAAATCAAATTAAATTTTAAATATTTTTTTTTTTTTTGAGATAACAATGACTTTAAAAAGTAATACGTTAGACTTTAGAAAACTAAAACAGAAGTTTATTGGTGCTGCCATCTGTAAGTCTATTTTCGAACTGAGATTTTGAATAAACAAGGTCCTTATTTTAATGCCCGTGAGTATATCAATAAATTTTAACATTATTCTGCAACAGATTTTTATAAGAAATTGAATTTTTAACATCAAGTAATATTTTTGTTGCATGACTTAGGCTAATTCTACAAATTTATATTTTGTTTCCTATTAAATTATGATTTTCATTCACATTGCACATTGTCAGTAATCTTCTCAATATTTACATAACAAATGCTAATTAAGAATTAATTATTTTAATGGCGCATCCTCAATGTCCGAATGTGAATAATAATTTTTCAATCAATCTTTCAATAAACATTTTTTAATGATTGATCGAATAAATTAAAGCATAATGACTAACACATTTATCAGTTAATCATATTACTAATGTTATTTATCGTGATAAGTAATTACGTTACTTATTATGGTTACGTTAAACAACATGATGCATGCAATTAACACTTTTAACAGAGAAACAAGTTATTTTGTAACACATCACTACGAGATTACCAAAAAACATTTCATAAAAGTTTACAAACAATAAATCATTTTTATTACCAAGAAATAAATAATAAATAAAAATAATTATGATAATTTTGAGTTACTTAATGATGGACATTTTTATTTTAACTTAATAAAAAAATAAAAAACACATTATTTACATAAATAGCAAAACTATTAGATATTGAAATAACAACTGTTTTTGTTAATATTACTGCAAATACCAGACATTTGTCTAATTTAGTAAATGTAAGTACTTTTTTCAGAAATGAATTCAGCTAACATTAAGTTAAAGCTTCAAATGTTCGAAATACTTCATTATTTTAGCAACTAAATGGTCAACAAATTTCAATAATAGAACACAAAATTAAGTACTGGTAGAAAAATAGCTAAAATGTCTACTTACCTATAGATAAATGAATAGCTTATAGTTCAAAACATGGAATAGTTCATAGAACAATAAAGTTATAGATTATTTACGCGTTGTGTTACCTCATATAGATGCTGTAGATTTAATAATAATATTTTGCCATCTCAGTCAGTATTATAATAGTTACAGCAATGCAGATCCACAAACATTGGCATTTCATCGAAAAAATTTATAATATCATTATGTACGTTGGCAATGATTTTGAGAAATAGTATTTTGTTTACTGTAGATATTTTGGATGAATGACCATTTGGCAAAGGACAACTTGGTTTTTCGCCATCTGAATGTTCGCCAATGAGAATTCTGTACGAATTCGGATCTTTTTTGTCGAATGAGAAATATTTTGATTGATTATAATTGCTAAAAGTTTTTTTTTCAATACAAATAAATAAATATTCCAAACTCTAATAGAAAATAACTCTGTTTACTCAAATTTTGAAAGAATTACTCTTTTAAAACTAATAATTTAAAAATATTTTTGACTTTGAAACACTGTCGATATATATAACGGGCTTATTTAAATTTTAAAAAAAAACTTTTAATTAAAACCGTTGAGTAAAGATTGAGTCCATGTACCTAAGGAAGTTAGGTGTTAAATGGAACATTTTCTAAATTGTTAAACATGGAGAACAAAAAACACCGAAATGGAATAACATATAAAACTAAGTTTTTCTCAAATCTTGCTTTTTTTTTTTTTTTTTTTTTTTTTTTTTTTTTTTTTTTTTTTTTTTTTTTATTNTTTTTTTTTTTTTTTTTTTTTTTTTTTTTCCTTTTTTTTTACTTTTTGGTTAGAAATCATGTCAACAGTACCGAAATCAACTGTACCCCGATCATGTTTACTGTACAAGATAATTTATTCTTTTTCCTGATCATAGTACACGCAAACTACACCAAATTTTGCATAAATAATTGATTATTGGGGAAAATAGTTCAGCTCCTTAACTAAACACGTAGACGGAGAAAACAATTCTGGTAAAATTACCGTACTATATGGTAAAGGCATTTCTGGTGAGAAACAATTATTTTCATTATAAATACTAAAATATGCGGTATTTAAACGATTCATTTGGCAATTTTTCCTTTTAACTATAAACATAGGCAGAGAAAATAATTCATTTAAAATTACCGCATTGTTTGGTAAAGACATTTCTAATAAAAAAATAATTCTGATTATATAAACCAAAATATACGGTATTTAAACAATTAATTTAATAATTTTTCCGTTCATATGGTTACGGTTTACCGGAATTTCGTTTTTTCAAAATTTTAGTTCTTATTACCACATATTTAAGAATAATCCAGAACTGAAGCGTAAACTATAGAGTATAAAGTATCTGAGACCGTATAAAGAGTCTTTCTGCTGTGCTCTAAGGAATCATAATAAAATTACCCAATTTTACCACATTTTCCAAATTTTAACACATTTTAAAAAACAATATTTTATTATTAATTTTACGAAAACACTTCGATAAACATTATGTTGGTTTTTGGTGTTCCCATAGAGGCAGAAACATGCTAAATTTTTCCATATTCTCGCAGTTTTTACCATCTTTTTTTCTTAGTATATAACTTTCATTTTAGATCATTTGGGAATTTTTTTATAAGAAATATTTTGTAGCAAAATAAACTAACATTGCATTAAATCAATCACTATTTTGTCTAAATAATTTGATACAATTTTATTAAATCACTCTTGTAATTTTTAAAATCTAAGTTTCTCAAACTTTATGCATTTATTAACAGTATTTTATCGAATAATGAATACTTTGAATAGTCTGTACCTTTAAAGCTAGAAAAATTAATACATATCTATAGATCTGAAATACTACCAGGTACAGATGCATTGCTTACTCCTTAGAGGAAAATTTTGTTTCGTTTCTCTTTAGTAAAATTTGGCTCCCGACCAATCCCAAACTATTACTCGTATAACAGTAACTACGTTAGATAACGGAATTTATATACAATTAATGTAATGAAAGTTCGATAACCTTGAAATAATTTAAGTACTAATCTAAACCCTTCCAGTTACGCCTACGCTACATTACAAATTATTTTTTTTATGTTGAGTAATTTTACAGTAATTACTAATTTATTCTTTTTATAACCAGCGTTGAGCAGGCGACCCAATTCTGAATTTACGACTATCAATATTCAAAACAATAGCTTTCAAATTTTGAGCCCAATCCAGAGGACGAAGGAAAATTGGATCAAGCATTGAGACAATCTAGACTTCTTGAAATACTTCTTCACCCACATTTGTGTTACATGGTGAGGAAAACCACAAAAACCTCCCATGGATAGCCCGAATGCAAGCAGATTTTAACCCCTGATCCGTTTACGATTGAGGATATTTTACGTCAGCACTGTGGTCGGTGCGAGTAAGTAGCAGAATTCGTATCACCCAGCCACCACTGTAATTCGAGCCTGGGTCACCTCATTGGGAGGCGAATGCTCTATCCCCTAAGCTACCACAATTCTCAATAATAATATATACCATCGTTGAACTACAAACCCAAATTTTGAATTTACGGTTACCAATTTTCGACTGCGTAGCCTTGCAATTTTGAACAAAATCCAGAAGACAATGCCTAGATCAATACCCCATGAGGCATTGATTTATTATGGGAACTTCAAGGAATTTGTGTCCCAGACAGATTTAGAGCTCACCTGTTACCATTTAATTCACGGGGATTCTTCTTTTGGCTGGATTGAAACTCCCGTTCCCAGGAACACAAGTCCAACGTCCTACAAACCAGGGTATCCCAGCCCTCAGTAATAAAAGACATAAACGCTAATAAATCTGTCATTTAATGCCCAATACTTGCTCTCACAGGTTGTCAAATTGTTTGAATCCGCCCTTTTTTCAGCTTTTAATAATAAAGTGCTATTCGTTTTTCTTCAAAATTGTACTTTTCATATTTGAAATATACTTCTATCCGTGTTAGTATGCTTCTTAGAAAACAGCTCACACGTCGCTCTGAATAAAATATAAACTTTTCTGCCTTACTTTCAACGCTGGCACGGTTTTGAATTTTTTACGTGTTTCAGAAGTCTCTCAACTTTTCCCTATTACGCAACATTTGGTTTGACGCCTTTAAAGCTAAATGTACGGATTCGCTTTACCTCTGAAACAGTTCGGGAAAAAAATATAAAATATGTTCCACAAAATTAAAAAAAAAAAAAAAAAAACTTAACGAAAATATAATAAAATAAAAATTGATTTTTAGATTATTGACAATTAAAATGCATTTTATTTGGACAATTTTTAACGACAATCCGAACTTTGAACAAAATTAAGTGAAGAATTCTGTGGGATCACATTTAAAAATTTCGTATTTTTTAAATTTCATTTCTGGGAAATTATTTAATTGTTATCTAAAAAATTTGGATTTTTTTCACGTCACACAGTTTAAAATTCTTCAGAGCCGACCAGGTGGCCGAGTGGTTAGCGTGTCTGACTGCGGAGTCGATGGTTGCGGGTTCAAATCCCGCTCAGGGCATGGATGTTTCTTTCTCTCTGAGTTCTATGTACTTTCACATTTGTGTGATTGTGCGAATGTGATCCGCCATTTAAATGGGTTTGTGGTTGTGTGACATGGGCGACGCTGCTCCTCTTCCGTGGCTTCTCCACAAGTGCTCACTGGGAAACGAGAAGAGAGTAGCAGTTCTGGCACTCCTGACCAATGGAACAATACATCCCAAGTGCCCACCATTAAAAAAAATCTTTCAGAAATTTGCTTACCTTACAATTTGAAAATGCTTTGCACAGCTCTTACCCAAACAATAAATAATTACAAAAAATATCCATATTAATATATTTAAAAAAACTGGTTTTATAATTGTGGGGAAAGTTCATTGCTTAATTAAAATGGGATCAGAATACAGAAAGAATGAAATAAACATAAAAACTTTCAAACCATTCTTTTATGTGTAGATACGTTTATGTTTATGTGTAGATATTCTTTATATTTTTGACTTTTAATTTAAATTTAAAACACGTAAAGCAACGTTTTGGATTCTGTTCATCAGTTTCAGATCACGAAAACAAGCAAAATTACTTTACTTTATATTTTGGAAAAAAATATAATCATTTTATCTTTAAATAAATATAAATGCAAAAAAATATTATTAATAATCTTTTTTTCTACTGGATGTAGCAAAAACAAGAAAGATGTCAATCCTCACGAATTTTTTAATACCGCTAGTTTATATTCCTTCGATTAAAATATCTAAATATAAAAGACTTTACACAAAAGAATTATCGTGAAACTTTTATATTCCTATGAGATTTAAAAAAATACTAGTATTTCGAACTCAAATTATTTTTTTATGTCTAAAATATCTTAATTTAAAACATATGACCTTCATGCTTCAGTTAATGTCAAAACAATTGGTTGTTTCCCAAATCTCTAGTGTAAAAAAATTCTTTCGAACTTTTTAAAAAGCAGTAAAATTATTTGAATCTATGAACATTTAGACCTTGATATTGTTAAAGCTAAAGTTATATGTTAGAAAAAATGAAAATTTTTAGATTGGGTACAATTTTTTTATTGTATTGTTTTGAGTGTGGTAAAAGTTTGCAACTACTTAATATTAATTTATTGGTGTCTCTAAATTCTTCAAAATTCCGATACTTACTATCTTCTTTTCATTGTGTTAAATGCTTATTATAAAGAGTGCTTACTCGCATGTTATTTGAATTTTGTGCAATTTGTGGAATAAAACATTGGTAACGAGAATTTTACGCTGAATGAATTTTACTCTGAGAAAAAAAGTAGGGTCAATAAATGGCCAAATAAATAGTTTAAATACCACTTATTTTTATTTTATGAACCAGAATCATGAATTATTTTGATAGAAGTATCATTACCATACTGTAAAGAAATTTTACCAGCATTTTTATCCTTGTATCTCTGTAATCATATTATACAATTCAATTTAATACTTTAAAATTTAATACTTTAAAATTTTACACTTTAGTTGAATTTAAAAACTATTCAAATGGAAAATATTTTAAATGAATTTAGTTCCTGCATAAAAATAATTGAAAACGTCTTTGAAAAATCGTAAAAAGGAGTTTTTTAAAACGTGTTGAAACTTAATATTATATTGTTCATTTTTCTGCAATCTTAAATAGGATACTAATTCAACCATACCATTGTACCTCTTAAATTTAATTACACAATTCTATAGATCGACTGCAGTGAACAAATATTGTAAAACTCATCGCCCAAATCTGTACAAAGTGTTTAGTGTATCTGTACAAAGTGTTTATTATATTTCGTGCAAACTTTTTTATTTTTTTATTTACTTTTGCATTGCTATACTCAAATTTTTACGTAGGAGTTTATCATTTGTTTACCAAATCATACACTTTAAATGATGGTATATAAATAAAATTTTATTTTTGATGTTTGTTTAAATCTAGTACTTAGAAAAACTTTCAAATATTTACAATTTAAATATCTTTGGCGGTAATAAGCATGATTAAGTTCTTCTGCCCTTTCATAGTGCCGAATCTTAGTACTTTTTGATAAGTCAATTTAAAATGCATTTACATTAGTCAGACTTTAATGTATGCCTTACACAGTGCAAAAAATCCAATTTATATTTTAAAGAAATAATAAAATATGAAAACATATATAATTTATCGATATTTCTAAAAGTAATTTTATAAAATAGTGTTTGGAAATAAATGTTTCTTAAATCTCAAATAGGACTTTGATTTGATGTCATTTTTGCAATATGTTCCAATTTTAAAATTTGAAAAAAAAAATTATAATATCTTATTATTTACATAGCATTTTATTAAAAAATCGTTATTCTAAATCCTTTCATCTTCGCCATTTCTTGCAATTTTTAAATTCTTTCAATTTAAATGAACTTCGCCAAACTCATTATAATTCTTCGATAAATAAAACTTCCTCAACCTTAAATTCGATCACACACAAAGAAAAAAAAAACTATTTTAAAACTTTCACATCGTCCCATTTTTCCTGGTATCAATATTTGGAATTCCTTCAAGACGTAAATTTGATAAGAAAAGAATAAGATTGTTGACGGAGAGAGAAATTCCCGCAATTCAAACGTGATTCATTCCCTTTTTTCTTCGTTTTATTTTGTGCAGTAGTTAGACCATAATAAAAGAGATGGCGTTCTTTTCTTAAAGGGGAATGTGCGCACACACAAACATAGCGAGATGGATGCCAAGAAAACTAAAGTACATAACTAAAAATAAACTACACACAAAAGCTAACAGATGGCCGCTCGAGTAAAAGTGGCAGTAGCAAACTAGCGTAGGCGTAGCAACGAGCTATGATGATCTGCTGAGGAAGATGACAATGTTTAAAATAAGTGGTAAAAGCGTACTTGTTCACAAACCAAGTGGCAAAGTGTTTTAAAAATAGAGCAAGCTTGGCGATTTTTTTTTCTGCTGTCTTCCTTGTTTTTATGTTTGACGGATTAATTAATGCTGGTGACATAATATTTGACTGGCGTAAATTAAATCTCTCGTGATCGCCAAAAAAACTTTTACTAGTATTTTTTTATTTTTTTTATTTACTTGTGCGTTTTTGAAATGAACCTAAACATGAAAGTTTTTGAAAGCAAGAACATTTGTTTTGAAGAAAGATTAGCTTTTTCTTTTGTTTATGAAAAAGTGATGAATAAGAAAGCTGGTGGAAAAATGATGAGAAAAATTTTGCCTAGGCATACGAGAGTAGTATTTGATAATAAACTAGGAAATGTACAACCAAGTGGCATATGAACGAGTAAGTAAATTTCATCAATTTAAAAAAAATATTTTTGAAAGATATAATATAGTTTAAATAAATAAAATATAAAGCATTGTGACTAATTAAAAAAACGCAAAATATTTCAAAAAACCTTTATTCAATCTTAACAAATTCTGCATAAATTTTTCAATTAATTTAATACATTACAACGAAACATTGTATTAGTAAAAATTATTCTTAAAAGATATCCGCATGACATTTGTTTAAAATTAATTTTGAGTACGTGAAATTTTTTCTTAAATTCTTAGGCCTTTTTAGGGGAAAATAAAGTGTTTGCTATAAATATGATGATAACATTTTTCTAACATATAACATATTTTCACGTATTTTATAACATATTTTTGCCTGCATTAACCATTAAATAAATACTCAAAATAATTATATTTATATTTATTAAGCTGTGAAAACAATTCCTGCTAAATTAAGCTTTCTATTATTAACATTTCTAAAGAGTAAATTAAGATTGCTCGTCTTAATATACTATTTTTTCATCAAATATTTGCGCTTCATTTATACATATCTCATATCAAGATTTTTTAAATATTTTTTATCCTAAAGCTTGAAATTATGAATCAATCAAATTAAACACGATGAAATTTAATTTTCATGAAATTTTATCAAACAATATTTTTGTATTCATATTTTGAATTTATGCAACAAAAATTACCCAAACTAACAGAACTAACTTAAAAATCAAAACACATATACCCTAATTTCAAAACAAAATAAATTAATCAAAATTATTGGGAAATGCAATCTTTCTTAGCTTCCAAATTTCATTTGCGCATAATATTGTTCAAACAAATAATTTTAATTTTCCCATTAATTTTAGTAAAATTAAATTAAAATTTAGACAAATTTCGTAGATTTAGTACAATGTCAATATTAAATTACTTTAAGTGAATTTATGAAGTTTAAATGAAGTTGGGGAACGCTTTTAATTAAGTTACAGAAGTTTTAAGTAATTTACAGAAGTATTTGTATTATGTATGATTTCTCCCATTTTAGTTGCTTGCTAAAATGCAACATATAATTTTTAATAGTTAAAATTTATATTTGAGCTGTTTTATTTTTCATTTCCATTTTAAAATATCATAAATATTTTTTATTTTTGCATTTAAAAAAATCAGTGTATGCATTTATTTATTTCAATTTTAAATTAAATGTAATAAGAAATATAGTAGTTCTGATAAACTCATAGTTGTTTCATATCAAAAGCTTAGTTTATGCAAAATTATGCAAACCTGTATTTTAAGTTAATCTCATTTTTTTAAATCTAATTTTCATTTATATTTATTTGTTATTTAGTATCTTTAAATTTGAAATATAGTGATTTAAATTATTGTTATAACATCAGAAATATGAATAAGTAAATGAGGAAACTGTCTTCCCTTAATTTGAGACAACTTTCTGATTGCAGATTCTCAATTTCTTATTGAATACTAATGATTTCTTGCACAATCGCTTAATAAATTTTAGTAAAGTTATTGCAATTCCAATTGAATATATATTACTTGATTTGCTGGTGCTTTAAAAATAATTCATCTGCTTATTTGATTTATTAAAATATTTTATTCGCTCACAACTTTCAGAATTATACAGGGCAGTTAATGTTAGCATTGAAGTAATTTGATTTTATATTAAAATATGAACATGTTTTTAATTTGAATTTTCTCTTCTAAAGACTACCTACATGTAATTAGCAGTAAATATAAATGCCATTAAATATTATTCTACTTTATTTTTATTTTATTTTTATTGTTTAAAGTATTCACAGTTTTTTTAACAATCAGCGACACTCCTGTAAACTATTTAAGTGGTGCGAAAAGTAATGAAAATTAAAAAGTAACTTTACAATTCTTAAAAAAATTTCTGGAATATCTTATATACTCATTAAATTTAAGGCAAAAATGCTTTTTAAAAATAATATTTTAGAAACTTATATGAATTAGCATTTTCAATATTTAAACAAAATAAAAAAAATGTGAAAAGACATCTGTTAAATACAACTAAATTTTTGCTATTTAACTAATCAAAAAGACAAATTCATATAAATTTTTTAATTTTTATAATTGTATGAATATATACAAATTTTTAAAACATAATAAAAAGAAATCCCATGATATTGCTTATTAAACGTCAATTATTGTGGATGATTTTTTTGCTGGTGAATATATTAGAGAAATTATATTTTTAAGGGTCTTGGTTTAATTTTATTTTTTCCATTTTTTTATATATTTTCAAAAGAAAAATTTACATTAATTTACATTTTAGAAGCAATTAGAAATATTTTTTAAATTTTTATTCAAAACAATTTGAGTAGAATTTGATTATTTTATGAGTAGTAAATATTATAGGCATTTCTATAGAGAAAACAAGTCTGGTAAAATTACCGTGCTCTGTAGTAATTACATTTCCAGTAAATAGAAACATTGATCAAGTAATAAATACCAAAATGTGTGGTATCTAAGCATTCATTAAATAATTTTTTCGTTCAAATAGTAACGGTTTTTCTGGAAATTCTGGTTTTCAAAATTATATTTCTTACTTCCAAACATTTAACAAAAAATGCAAGACTGAAAAGTACATTTAAACAAATAAATTGTTTTTACTTCATGCTATAAGCTATCATGATAAAAATACTAAATTTTTGCGTATTTGACAAATTTTATCACGTATTATAAAGTTTTATTTTATTGCTAATTTTACATAAATCCATGCAAAAACACTCCAGTGAAAGTTATGGAGCTTTTTGGTGTTTCCATCAGGCCACGAACACGGTAAATTTTAAAATATTCAGGTAGTTTTGACCATTATTTTTCTCGATGTGGGTGAATTATATATGACTAATATTTTGTTTTACCGTTAAGAGTAAATTTCAATCATTTAGGTGGATATTTTGCCTAAGGTGAAATTTCAATGCAAGGTACTATAAAGAATTTCATATACGTAAAGCTTAAATGACTTAAACCTTTGCACTTAGGGATTTAATTCTTGAAAACTATGTATATGTACTAAAATCAATATTTTATAGTTATGGTATTTTGAGTAGGTAAAAAACTAATTAATGTTTCCTTAGTTCATTACGAAAGTTTTCATTAACGTAAATTTTTAGCGTTTTATTAAAAATGATACGTTTGGGCTTAGTATTTAAAAGAAACAAACATACGTTGCTTTATGATACTGCATTTTTGTCATATGTAAGTCTGATATTAAGCATTGCCTAATTTGTTATTATATTTCCTTCTGATTACCTGTGTCGAATTGAATGAACAAAAAATGATAAAATTGAATGCATTGTTTGGAAAATGATTTTTTAAATTCTGTATATAGATTGAATCATACTGTTACAGAGAATTATACAGTTTTAAAGTTTTACATTTATGAATTTTTATTTTTTACTCTTGATTTTTTTTCAAAAACTTACTATTTTATTAAACTCTTTCATTATATGTAATATTTATGAAAAGAAATTATTTAAATAAATGGGTCTTGATACTTTTTAGATCTTAAAAATTTACTTTATTAATAGTTCAAAAAGTTTTGCATTTCTGAAAATTTAAGAAAAAAAATTTAGTTTGCATTTATTTTATCATTATACTCATTTCATTTTATTTTATTTTATAACTGTCATTGAACAGTGGATTCAATTTTGGGTTTACGACTTCTAATGTTCATCTCCTAAACCTTGTAATTTTGAACCCAATCCCAAAGACAAGGAAACTGCTCGATCAAGTATTGGGAGAAATTTGCACTTCTTGAGGGAACTAAGCCACATTTGAGTTACATGGAGAGGAAACCCACAAAAACCTCCCACTGTTAACCTGGCAACAAGAGAACTCTAACCTATTATTCGTCTGCCACTGAGTATATTTTACGTCAGGACTGTGGTCGGTGCCAGCCGGATACGTAATTCATATAGATCATTTCTAGGATTCAAGCCTGATTTACCTTATTGGAAAGCGAACGCTCTATCCTCTGAGCCATCATGGCTCTCATTATACTTAATAATCAGTTGTAATAATCAGTTTTTTTCCTGAATTTTGTATCACTTTTTTTAAATAACACTAAGGGTCTTGGGGGACTAGCATAAGTCCAATTCTAACTCAATGGAAGAAATAAAATAATCACATCATGCATCATTTGCCATAAATCAGGTGCCAAAATATTTAGAGAATTTATCAAGTCTGAAGCGAATAATAAAGTGACTTACATATGGTAAAATCTGATGCAAATTAAGAAATAAAAAAATTAATACTTACTACACATAAAAATAATTACAGAAACTTAGAATGAATTGAATTTTAAATTATTACTCATGTACCTTGCATAAGTAATTTCTCTTAATGATTGCACAGAAATGTATTATGTTCTCGTAAGTCTCGTTATTGACGCTTACCAGTTCCTCGTGTTTCTTAAAAAAAGATTTCAAAGATCTAGATTTTTATATTTCTCCCATTTTGATTCTGATGTGCATCATATTTCATGTTTTGCAGTTAAATAAATATGCCCGTATCTTTTTCTGAATTATTTCAATACATCTATAATTTTTACTAAATGAATGAAGCTTAACTGAAAGTATACTTATCCGGATTTAAAAGTGGGCATTTTTGGTACATTTATTTTCATTCCACTAATCCTTTTTTTTTCCTCATTTACTTATGAGATGGTGATAGGAAATTATTTTACTTTTATTCGTTTAATGTATATCTAACTCAGCGGGATTTTTTTCTTTTACATAACTTTCGGCTCTATATTGGAAATATTTTTCATAAATAAACAACAGCAATTACCAATTTACGAAACGAAAAATAAATGTTTCACTTTTTGTTTATTTTAATAACCATCTACTAAGCTATAATTTTACTAAAAAGATTGGTTTAATAGCAAAAAAGTATAAAAACCACAGTGAAAAATTTCTTTAACAAGAAGGAATCCTATAAATGAAAACGAATATTTAATCAGGCTCATCGAATTCATGTTTCTGGGATGATTAGAAACAGTTCAAAACTAAATATTTGTGCTCTGAGTGAAAGAGTATGTTAAAAACGACCAGAAAATGCTACAATTTTTCATGTTTCAGTGTCTTTGAAAAAAGCAAAAAGCTAAGCATTTTTTTCGAAGTGCTTTTGTACTGATTTTGGTAAGATTAACAATAAAGTATATCCGCGACCGGCCTGCGTAGGGGTCAGGGAACTAGCCTTGCATGCGAAAGGTACTGGGTTCGAATCGTGGCCAAGGCATGGATTTTTCTTTCCTTCTCTGTACTATCTGTTCTTAATGTGTGAGCAACATTGACCCACCTAATATAGTGCCTCTGAAAGAGTGGCCAACAAATCTGCCCTTCAGAGACCTCTATGACGGAAGGTCATTCTCTAGTTGGGAGTTGGAAAATAATCAAGTATAGTTTTATAATAAGAGAAAAAATTTGGTAAATATGGTAAAATTTGATGATTTTATCATAAACCTTTGAGCATGGCATACAAAATATAGATTGGTAATTTTAACAGAATTTTCGAATATTGCTTAAATGTTCGAGACAAATTATCAATCAAATCAAACGTTGAATTTAGAAACACTATAAACAAATATTTAAATACCCAAAGCATTTCTTGATTTTATTTTAAATATTTTATATACTTTTAACAAGTACATATATCATCTAAGTGTGAAAATTACCGAGCATCATATTTTCTTAAGAAAAGAAGAAAAAATGCATTTTTCTGTTATTTAAAATTGACCATTAGACTAAAAGTTACTTAAAACGGCGCACCTTTTCTGTAAATTGATCAACAACTTCGCACGTTCTGCAACAAGAGGTAAATAAAGCAGCTGGAAGCTCTCCAAAGAAACCACTGTATTCAAGGAAAATGTATTCACTGTTCAAAGTATCTTTCAACTCTTCATTCTTTACAGCAGATCAAACCATAAAAGCTTATTGGTATCATGTTTTATTGCAAACCCATGCCACAGATCACTAAAAAAGGTGACTTAGTTCTCCAATGTTATTTTGTTACCATAAATATATGACACTGTAAAAAATCACAGATTTGATTTCATAACGTTCGTGAAACTAAAGTATTTAATTTTTATCTTATAAAAAAATATACTTAAAATGCAATATGTATTGCGTCCAATCGTGTAGTTACCATTATAATCTTATATAGCATATAATTTTATTTTTAATTGCAATATATTAGACATGTTATAATTAAAAAATAAGTTAATACTGTTTTAAATTTTCTTACTGGATGAAACTAATTACCTACTTGCGTAATGATACTCAGAAGAAAATAAGTTATAGAAAAAATTCACTTCCTTAGATTCTCGGAAAAATAGTTCAGCATTCTCTATGTTTAATTTTTATCTAATAAAAAATGCAATAGAAAAATAATATATATTACGTACCAGCATGTAGATATTATTATAATCTTATATAACATATAATTTTGCTTTCAAATTTCAGTATAATTGCTATGTTACAATTAAAAGAATAGGTTAATACTATTTTAAATTTTCTCACTCAATGAAATCAACTACACACTTGCGTTATAGGGATAAAGCGGATTATTTATATCAAATTAAAAACTAACTTCCGTTTACTCTCGAAAATAAGGTTTAATATTCTTCGTGTTTAATCTTTATCTAATAAAAAATGCAATAAAAAAACAGTATATATTTCGAAAAACATGCAGTTATCATTATAATGTTACCTAACATATAATTTAAGTGCAATATATTAGACGTGTTACAATTTAAAAGTAAGTTAATAATATTTTAAATTTTCTCACTGAATTACATTAACTGCCTACTTGTGTTATGAATTTAGGGATAAAACCGATTATGGGATTAAAGTACTGGAAAATTCACATCCTTAGACTCTTAGAAAAATGGGTACAGCGATATATCATATTATCGGTAGCTTGAAAAGTTTTTAAGACTTTATTAAGATTGGACCGTAATTCAAAGTTAAACTGTAATAGGCTTATCTGACAAAGACTTAATCCTTCCAACCAAAAGAAGTACTTTGATTGTATTAAATGTAAGGATCAGTTGGAAGAAAAAAATCAACTCCAATCCCGGTTGGTTCCTATATGAGCAATTCTACAAATAAACGCCAATTAGGCGGCCAAAAAAAAATTCTTTTTTTTGGGGGGGGGGCACGCTATTTCTACATAAATTTTCTTCTTTTTTACACCCTAAAAAAGCAAGAAAAAATCTTAAACATGGAGTTTTTTCTCTGTGACATACTTTAAATGACAAAATACCAATTTTAAAATAAATGGCTCAGATAAATCTGAGCCATTTATTCAGATAAAGCGATTTTTACATAAATATAATATTATTATAATGTTTCTTTAAAATGCATTTATAAAGATTTCATACTATAAGACTATATTTTAGTATAAAAAACAAAAGTAAAAAAATTTAATCGAAGTTCGTAAATTGAAAAAATCGGGAAAAATTTGAAATTGGTATTTTGTCATTTAAAGTATGTCACAAAGAAAAAATTTCTATGTTCGCGATTTCTTCTTGCTTTTTTAGGGTGTAAAAAAGAAGGAAATTCAGGTTGAAATAGCGTGCCCCCCTCCCCCAATTTTTTTTATTTTTTTGGCCGCCTAATTGGCGTTTATTTGTAAAATTGCTCATATAGATCCTACAGTTTAAAACAAGAAACGAATTTTAAGTCAAAGTCATATGAACAAATATTTATTATTAAAATGTGGATAAAAATATTACTCAAAGAAATGTTGTGACAATTATTTAAATTATAAATTATAAAAAAAACTGTTCGTACCATTTAAAATTACTTCGATGCCAATATTAAATTTATTTCACATTCAAAAATTAAATTAAAGAGATATCCGAATGAATTCCACCATCATTTGTAGTATATCAGAATGTTTCCTAAAAACACTTTTTATAATAAGATGTTTACAAATTTGAGTGTGCAAGAGTGTGGTTTGGTGTGATATTGATACTTAGATCTTTTCTAATAGTGGTTTTGTGCAATTTCAATATTTTATACAAATATATTTCGTAAGGTTAATCCCCAAGTGATATGCTGAAATACAAAATGTAATTTTGAATCAAACATATTTATATCCAATAGTTTAATTACGAATTGAATTTAATATCTAAATTTCTTTTGAACATCCTGGAAAGATTCCAATAAGTTGGTGTCAAATTCTCAGTATAATCAGGAGTAGTACTCTCAATACCGACTGCACAGCTCTGGCTTTAAGGATATATTTTGTGTTATGTTTCAGGCCAGTTCACGGAGACAATCACTAGCGTGAACCGACATGTTTCGTGATCAGATCTTTTATTTCACATCTTTGTGATGAAACTGCAGATTTGTACCTTTATTTTTGTAAGATGACAACAGCAAAGTTATCAAGCTGAAAGAATATTTAACTGGTTTTATGAAGACTCACACACCCTATTATATTTTAATTGTTCTGCGAAATCTATCAACTTGCAACCGCATAGAAGTTATGAACATTGGATAAAACGTCGTAATTATAATGCTTGACGCGGAACTTAAGAGGCCTTTTTCCTCCTTACAAAATACAACTATAAAAGGTGTGAATATGGAGGGGAAATTCCAAATATGTTTTAATCATTTTTAATTCATTTTTTAAAATAAAATAACGGTGAATGGGAATATTTTCTTTCGAAGGATTTAAAATACAATTTTATCCTCCAATCAGAATTTCCTCCAATCAGAATTTCCTCCAATCAGAATATCCTCCAATCCTACAGCATCGTATTCTCTTTTGATTGTTTCAGACAAAACTGAACCAACACTATTCTGAAATCAGTTTTTTTACATAATTTACAATTATATAATTATCTGATTTTAGATATTTGATAAATATCTTTGTTTTTTTATAAATTAAGGCAGTTTTTTTATGTCGTTTAAATCACTTTTAATTAGTTTAAACAATATAGTACAATTATAATACAATTAAATCTTTAAAATTTTTTAAAATACACAAATTCTTCGTAGTGACCCTCTGAGCGTTAGATTCGTCTTTTTTCGAAGTTCTAGAAGCAGGCTTTCCTATATGCTTGGTTCTGTTGTTGAATGGGAAATGCGTACCAGGGAACTTTCAGTACAATTTTACATGGGGACTCAATGCTTGGAGGATTTAATTACTTATCTAAGATTTGTTATTGCCTAATTCAATTCTTTACATCTAAACAAAATGACAAAAGTTGCAGAAGTTATTAAGTGGGTTAAGTTTCACCAATTTTATGACCAATAGTGTAATGGCTGCAATGTACTCAGCATTGCGCATCGGATGCCTTAACTTACCACGAAATTTCATACTCATTGAACTAAACCTGGGTGATCTTCAAGCAACCACCAGGGATAGAATCCCAGAGATACACAATAAAGTTTAGAGACCAAGTTAATTGAAATTAAATTATACTTTTAATAATTTCCCCAATGATTTCTAATGATTTTTTTCCGGTGAGCTTATTTTATTATAAAGCTATGAAAGTATAGTTGCCGGACATTGGAACGATATTATGGTTAAATACGTTCCAAAATATATAAACAGAGTATTATTTTTAAGACAAAATAACAAAAGTCTAGGAAAATGTCTCCTTTAAACCACAAGATATACACAATCTCGTTACAAAATTAAGAAATGATTTCTTGAGAAAATCACAACCACTAACAGTTGACCCATTATCCATTCACCTTTAGTGATAATACTAATTCCAGCCTGTATTTCGTGCATGTCACAATCAGTAAATAAACTCAGTTTTATAACGAAAATATCTTTACTTCTGCATAATTTCATTCAGATTACTTAAATTTTTCATTGATAAATATGTCTGACGTATATTTGCAATCTAACCGTTGAATGTCTGGAATAAATCTGCTGAAGCATTCATTAGTATAATACAAAAAAGGCCTTTAATATTCCAGCGGATTTAATCTCGTATCATAAATGTTATGAAGAGTAGAAGCTCACCCTTACACCAATAAGCATTGCTATTTATTGCTATTTATTTTACAATTTTTATCATTTCCATTTCATATATATTTTGATTGTATTAAATNTGATATATATATATATATATATATATGATGAACTTCGAATATAATTTAAGTATAAAGAAAATGGTCACTTCAACAATGAGCTTCATTATTTAATTCACGATGTGGAATAAAGTTCTATAGCATATATTAATTCTCATAAATAGGGTTGTAAATAAATATTTCGTTCAACAATGCGTTGCATTATTTAAATTACTATGAATAACAATGTCCCTATATCATGCATATCATTTATTATGAACAAATATATAAAGAAATTATTCATTCAACAATTTAATTCACGATTGAACTTCGAATATAATTGAAATATAAAGAAAATGGGCGTTACAACAATGAGCTTCATTATTTAATTCACGATGTAGGATAAAGTTCTATAACATATATAAATTCTCATAAATAGAGTTACAAATAAAATTATCGTTCAACAGTGCATTTCATTATTTAACTCACTATATCATATATATATCATTCGTTATGAATACATTTATAAATAAAATTATCAATTGCAACAATGCCCATCATTATTTAACTCAATTTGTTGTAAGAAGCGTACTTGAAACGTCAAATACTTAACGTAATCTCAAAATATTTTTCATTGCCCATTTTTAAGAGTATTACTTTTTAATAAGTGTTTGCAAATATTATACATTATAATTTCATTAATATTATTATGCAAATATTAATTTTCACTAATATTATTCAAGATTAAATTATACATTATTTGAAAGTAAAATTATACAAACAAGAGTAATAAAAAATATGCTACTATTTTTCAGACTTAATTCCGGAAAACGATTCAGAATTCAAAAAAATTATCTATTTCGCATTATTTAAAAAAACTAAGTTATCTCTTAAAAGCAGATCAGTTTTAAAAACAATTAGTTAGAAACATAAATTTCATATAGAGTAAGTAAAAAAAATAATACATACTATATTATTTTGAAATTGATTTTAAAAATTTTCGATTGAGGAATTGAAAACTCTTTTCAGGGATCAAACACAATATTTGATTTACATCATTTAATTATTTTACCTATCCAAATTTCTTTTCTTTAAAACATTTAAAAAATTATTTTTTTATCATAAATTCCGGAAAATTTCAAAATTAGGGAATGATTACTGTAGTTGTCAGATCTAAACATTACATATTTATTTTAATCAAACAAAATATAGCTAAGATAACTTTAGTCTCTCAATACTTTAATTTCATATATTATTTGCTCAAATTTGAACAAATAATAATTGTATTTTAAACTGTATTTAAATTATACAAATTGCCTCTTGATATTAGTTTATAAACAGTGTTTTAATTATAGTCTTAACAGTAGTTATTTTATTAAAATCCTGTTAACACTCGAAAAAGAAATTCTGGTAAAATTAGCTTACTGTATGGTAATAACATTTCTTTTAATAAAAACAAATTCTGATAATAGAAACTAAAAAAAAAAAACTTTATTTAAACCATACATTTCGTTACTTTTCTTCTTATGGTAACTGTCTCATAATGTAATACAGTACGGTGTACAGTTACGGCTTCATACTGTTACATGGGAAATAAAAAATACTAAACTGAAAAGGGATAGTTTAACCGAATAAATCGTAATGCTATGCTCTAAGATATTATTGCATAATTACCTATTATTAACATATTTACCATACTTTATCACATATTATAAAACCATATTTTATTGGTAATTTTACCATAATAAATATTAAAGCACTCAGGTAAAATTTACCGAGCTATATTGGTATTCCCATACAGACAGAAACACGCTAAATGCTGCTCTATTCTAAGCAATTTTAACCTTACTGTTTTTCTCAGTGCATTTTTGGACCTCTCTGCTAGCATTGGAATTATTTATTCACAAACAGAATTGCTACATTTGGATCAGTCTTGTATATTAATTTAAATATTTGCTGTTAATTTCAGCAGTTTGTTTATTTTGTTACAAAACGTACAGATGGCGCCATGTCAGTGAAATTTCACTGTTTGTGTAAAATTATTTTGGAGTCATCATTATTGACTAAACAGTCAACCTTCTCTTTTTTGACTTCAAACTAAGCAGAATAGTTGTTGTGAATCATATCTCGTATATCATAAACACTATTATTAGATGTGAGACCAAAAATATGAACAATTTACAGTGGGAAATTTTAAGCCGAACATAAAGACTAAAAAACAGAATTATGTATCTACGTTCTTAAGCTTTTTTCGTTGACTATATTTGTATTTTACGTATCTATACCTTTATTTTGAATTCGCATTCCCATATTTTTAGAAGAAACAAATATACAAAACATAAGTTGCAATTATCATAGATTTCTGAACATCTAAAAATTTATTATAAATATCAAATTGATGTGATAACATAAAATTATGTCATAACTCTAAAGTTCTAGGAATTTTTAATTCCTAAAAGTAGTTGGTTGTAATAAAAAATACTCGAAATAAAGTGCTTCTTTTTTTTTAGTTTTTAACTTTAACAGTTAGGTTTTGGAAATTAAACTGTTACTCCTTAATTAATGCCGTTTCTTCGTTAGAAGATGTTAGCGTAAATAGAATTTCAAACTCATCATTTCAATAAAAACTTACCGATAGTTTTGCAAGAAACTTTTATTTAAAAGTCAAATCCCATAGATTGAAAATTTCAGTGTAGATTGACTGTTTTCAAACACATCGATTATATTAAAGTCCTCAGATTTTGTAACATAAATACTCGGTGTAATATTCTATTCAAATTCGACAAAAAAAACGGCTAAAGTTTACACGTTTTTAAACTCTCCAATTTAATTAAAATTGACTGATAAATTGGCAGACGATTATGCAAAATATAAATTTTTCGTTTGAAATTTTTTGCTGTAACTAAATATTTCGTGTAATGTAACGTAAAATACATATAATTGAATAAAATAATTTCATGTTATGCGATATTTAATGTAAAATAAATGCTTTTTGCAATATCTCAAATTCCATTATATATTACTTGCTTTCAATCTCATCTATTCAATAAAAACCGACAGATAATTTTATAAATGAATATTTCGTGTAATATTTGAATTTAACAGAAAATTTACTGCAGATTACTTTTTTTCAAATTATTTTTAAAAAAACATGATTTTACAAAATAAATATTTTATGTTATATTCAAAGAGGCAATCTTACGAAAATATTGATCATTTATATCAGTGTTTCGTATTGACTGGTCCTCAGACTAATATTTGTATTAGAATTTATATAAATTTTATTTATATTTTAATAGGTTTAGTCTCAAAATATTTTTCATTATAGAGAGTATGTAAATGATCAGAAAAAATCTGATCAAAAACTTGTTTAAGTGCTTCGATTTGTAAAGGCAAAAATTATGCCAATAGTTCAACTTACTAACCGTATCAGCCAGCGATAAAATATTGATATATTTTAGCAGTCCTTCGAAGAAATGGGGATGAAATAAAGTGACTTAAATGAAAAAGTTTTTATAGCTTAATCTCTACAATAACAGAAAACAAGCTTTTCAGTTTGAACAAAAACTTGATGATAAATAAACCGCAAAAATTTAATCGTTTAACAATTACTATACTGCTACCACATCATAAAAAATTAAATTTCTATATTTGGAAAGTTCTTTTACTATCCTTGAGTATTTTAAAGAATGTGGTAAAATCAGAGAATGAGATCGGAAAAGTTCCTTCTTTGTTATATTTGTG
Organism: Parasteatoda tepidariorum; assembly: GCF_043381705.1. Taxonomy (NCBI): domain Eukaryota; kingdom Metazoa; phylum Arthropoda; class Arachnida; order Araneae; family Theridiidae; genus Parasteatoda; species Parasteatoda tepidariorum. The sequence goes on along the minus strand of NC_092209.1, from coordinate 40,804,095 downwards.
ACAGGGATTTTAAGAGGAGACAATGTTTTTTGAATATTTTTTAACTTGCATTTAGTGTAGAACATATTAAAACTCCTTAAAAATTTTGCGATATTTCACATTTTTTAGATATAAGCCCTTAACGTTTAAGTCACCAATAACATCAATTGAATAATCAAGTCACAATAACTCAATCAATTGATCTTTTTCTAGGGGTATTTTCAAAAAATGATGTTTTAGCTCTACCGTAATGAATGACTATTATTATTTAAACCAAACTGCTTGAAAATAAAAACTGACATAGCTTTGCAACTTACCATGACAATTTTAGAGGTTTTAGTTTGCAAATCTGATATCACTTTCTAATCAACTTATAACGTGACAGTTTTGACTTTATTATGATAGATATTTTTAAAAAAAAAACATCAGTTTCATTTAATTAAACTCTTTCCTTGAGAGACCAGCTTCCTTTCAGAAAAGAGTTCTATCTCAACTATTACGACCTAAATCGAACCTCTTATACCTTGAAATTACATTGCCATGATTACATATGTAGCAAAACATATTTTTCTTTTTAAAGTTTCAGTTTCAAAAATTGTATTATTCTAATGGTCATTAATTAAAACATTGATGGCGTACTCTCTGCACCTAATATTATAACTGAAAAGCTGTATTTATAGAAAATAACATTGTTTTAAATTATTTCTGTTAAAAACATACAAAATTCCCTCTGTCAGATGATTTTTAGTATGAAGACAGAAAAAAAATAATGAAAATTCTTTTGTTGATAATATTATACGAAATATTATTATATTTTTATACCTATCAGTGGCATTATACTTTTTTCTGGCTCACTGGTTATTCTAACTCATGAAAAATAGAAAGAACTAAAAACTCTGTCAGAATGTAATCAACTGCAATAAAGTTCCGAAATTGCAGTCTGCTTTCTTTAATTGATCCCGTTGTAGTGCTTATTTTTTATCGTTGCTTAAGTTAGCCTAATTTTTTCATGATTCTTATTCTTCTGCTTTTAACTAACTTCTAAACAAACGAAAATTTCTTAGAAATAATGTTTATTCGTTAACAAACAAGAATAGAAACTTACTCAAGCAAATCTTTCATTGCTATTTTGGTGTATTAAATCAATCTTCATCCTGTTATTTGAAGGTAAAAAAATTCTTCACCTATATTTAACCTTTCAATGCAGAAGGAAGATTATCTTATGAATTAACTTACATAAGAAATCTCATAAACTAAAATATACCTCGCATAAAATAATTCATCTGAATTGTATTTTGAATAGCAACACAAATCATGAAATGCATGTTTTTGAATTAAAACTTATTCAGTGTAAAAAGCAGTACTAAATGTGAACCGTATAGGTTGCTTGAGTTTTTTCCACACAATTTAGAGTTAACTTCTAAAAACTTTGTTATGATATATTGTAAGGAGTACTTAGTTTTGAAATTTATCAAGAAATTTCCTCTTTCAAAGAAATTATTAATGAAATTATTAAAATCATTTAAAGACATTTCTGCTTTTAATTCTATTCCTGAAACCACGCAATGATTTAGTAATAAAGACTTAATGTTCTGTGTTCTTTTTTAAATTCTGTTTTAACGTTACTAATTTAAATTATATTTTTCACTATTCTCAATGGATAAAGAACAGCTAACTTCAAGTAAGTCATCAGATGCGTTTAATATGTGCATGATTAGAAATATTTTAACATTTTCCAAAATTATGTTGAATTTTTAGGTAATTCCGGCAGTTTACATGAAACCACAAGCTATCTTAAGTAATTGTTCAAATTCTGACTGTTCAAACAAAACTCTTATTTCCGTTTCTGCGTATAAAATCAATCTTTATCACGCTAAATGCAGATTAAAACCCCATCACATTTATCAAATCTTATAAAGCTGATTTTCAATTCAGGGGAAATCTTACAATTCTATACTTACATGAAAATCCAATCCATTCATTTTGATTTCTCATCAGAAGCACTAAGAAGTACTAGACAAAGGCTACTCCTCATGCGTTGAAGGAAGGGGTGAAATATTGTAGTGTCAGTGCTGAAATTCGAATCCGCCACTCAGCCGATCATAATATTAACGTAGCACTCTCATCCTAAGTATGTACCCTGCTTCAAGGATCTAAGTAGCGTCATAAGATGGTCACTGCAGTCACGGTGGCTCAGGAAACTTCCCAATTACGTAACCCAGGAGGGGCTGATGGATACGAATTTTTCTCCCAGCTCGCACCGACCACAGTGCTGAGACAAAATATCCTCAGTGGTAGAAGAATCATGGGTCAGAATCCCGCTGCGGGCTAACCTCTCGATGTAACGCGAATTTGGATCAGTTTCATCAAAAAGTCCTCCACAAAGGATAGTTTGTAATACAGCATAGTATAGGTGATCTCTTGTCGTATGGGTTGGGATGGCCATGGAGTTAAACATTGGTGAGCGTTAAGTCAGAATTGGGCCAGCTATTCACCGAACGCAGGTTATAAACTAAAATCATACACTCATTGTGAAATTGCTTGCTTTTGAATCATGATTTACGACTTCATATTTAGTGCAAAAAGTAAAACTAAATGAGAAAGTTTACATGCAATTTACAAGTGCTGTGTACAAGCGTTGTAAGTTCACGTGGATGTTTATTTAATAAATTATAAGAAGTAATTAGTTTTGAAAATTTATTAAAAAAATATCCATACTTCAATGAAATTATAAAATTACGACGAAATCATTCCCTACTTTTTATTTATCTTCAAATTACTATTTGAAAAAACTATTATTCAGTTTTCCTTTTAAATTTTTGTTTAAGATTATCAGTGTAAATTAACTTTTATATTTTATGAACTATTATCAATGTGGGTAAAAAGCAACTATTTCGAAGTCGTCAGATGTGTTTAATATGCGTAAGACTAGGAATATTACAGCATTTCCCAAAATCACATAGAATTTCAAGGTAATACCGACAATTTCCATGAAACTCAATCCATAACCCATTAACTAGCCATAATTATTGTTCAATTCCTGCTTCTTCAAGCAAATCTCTCATCACCAATTCGGCGTATAAAATCAATCTTCATTATGTTAAATTCAGATTTAAACCATTTCTCATTCATCAACTCTTCTAATGCAGATCTAAATTCTGGGAAAAGTATCTTATGAATCGGCTTACATAAAAATCCCGGGAGCTAAAATCGATGTTTGAGAGCTGTTTAATAAAGAGGAAAAGAGTCAAGATTGCGCTTTGACCTCAACCTGCAGCAACCAGCGCCAAAGGGAGAGAAAAAAAATATTTCTTCTTTTACAATGAAACAACGTTCCTGATTGGACTGCTTCCATCTGTGACGTAAAATCTAGCGATAACTAAATCCAAGAAGAGAGTGCATGAAAGGTTTGAGATTCATCCACATCTTGCTCTTCAAACATTTAAACACCTTTAAGAAGAGTTGAGGTGAAAATTTTCTTAGTTTTCGTTTGTTTTGTTTGAAGAAGCGATGAACAATTTTCTACTTTCTGCTATCCATCACTGTGTCAAGAAAGTGGAAGAGAAAGTTTGCTTCATGCTTTGCTGACTTTTAAAATTGTCAGACTACTTAAATGCGTTTATGTATTTATGATTTTTTTCACTTGAAAGACAACGCTTTGCAAACATTATAAGTGTAAATTTGCAACCCATGAAAGTCTGCTGAAAGCAGTAATTACGATAATAATGTTTATTTTTTCAGTAATATAAATTAAATCAAAACAGCCAAAGATTCAATTCTAATATATTTAAAAGATACATATTTTAAGCTACATTTTATATTTTTTATACTTGAAGTTCCTAAATATAGCTGTATGAATCATATTTAAAAAAAATAGAGCGTGGAGTCCCTCCGCGTGGAAGAAGTTAAACTTCGTAACCTGCGACGTTAATTGTAGAGGAATCAGCAGTCGTAGAAGGATCACTAGTTCTATTCAACGACTCTTTTTCCCGCTCAGCTCTCTTCCGTGCTCTGTAATAACAGTAATATTGTGCATTTTTCCCTCGTGGATCTCTTGAACCAGTGGAAGTGCTTGTGGTTCGTCTCGCCATGGAAAATGTATTTGTATTAATAATGTATGTGAATGCGTCATAATGTAATTTCAAAAGAGAAACAATCAATTGATATTCACAAGAGACGTACCTTGACATAATCTTAAATCCGTCGCATTGTCCGTGAGATTGTTTCCACTCATTTTTTACAATTGTTATCCACCAAATTTGAAAATAAAAAATACTACCCTATTAAATTATATGTGTATCAAAACAAACTAAAAAAATATTTATAGAAAAACAATACTTTTATGACTTTTATTATTTTTATGCTAGTGAGAAACAAAACAATATGGAAATGAATGAGGGAAAACTGGATCCTACCACGTGATTTCCCGGCCAATAAAAATGTAGCGTTAAACGTTTAATGCAACCTTGTTGGAAGTCGCATAAGAAGTATAACTTCAAAAATTAATTTTGTTAAAGTTTCAGAATATGAGAAACTCGCGCTTTTTTATTATGTTTTTATAGTCAGAAAACATTCGAAAACAATTTTTAAATATATGTTTCTAAAAATAAGAAAACAGTTCAAAAATCATTGTTGTCATAAGTTGTTTGTAAGTTGTACAGATTTTATTATAAATTTCTTTTTAGATTCACCTAATACTACGCACTTTACGTAATGCTTACTTAAATACTTGCTTTTTTTTCAATTTCTACTATTAGTACACACTCTCCCTATATCTTGCTCAAATTTTTAATCGTCAATAAAATACTTTTTATTCATCCACTCAAAATCAAATTCATTTTTTACAACTTGTAGTGAAATACATTTGATGTTAATTCAGTTTTTTCAATGATTAATTCATTCATTAAAATTGGGATGAGTGAAAAACAAAATGGAATTTTCCGATTAGTTAAGTGTTAGTCATTGTCTTAAGTTTTACTATAAGTGATTCAGTTTTCTACATATTTTGAAAATAATATCAGTTATAATTTCTAACTCATAGTTGAATTTGAACAAAAAAATTATTTATTGCGCATATTTAAATATTTATTTTATATTCGTTGTGTCAGATAAATTCACTGTAGAACATTATGTGGTAGCACGTGTGGTTCACGTTACTAAATTTATACTTTTATAGTTGTCTGATACTTCGCGCATTTTTTTTTTCAATTCTTACAATTAGTTCACACTCCCTATATATATTTACATATCTTGTTTAAATTTTCAATGGTTAATAAAATGATTTTTATTTATCCCTTCGAGTTCAAATACATTTTTTTTAAACATGCAGTGATGTTAATACAGTTTTTTCAAATATTAATCCATTAATTAAATTTCATTAATTAATTTTAATTTTAAATTGGAGAAAAATTTCAATTATTTAATAAAAAGCAACAAAAATTAAAATTTTCTTTCTTGATCTAAGTAGGAATTGACCTTTAAAAAAACTTTTATGTGATTTATTTAATCTCTTTTTTCTAAAATTTGACTCAGAATAAATATAAATTTTCATTATTTTAAATTTTCAGAGTTTCTCAGTTATTTTACACGTTTATCTCTTTAAAGAAATTATTAGCTATCTGTTTACTACTACCATTTATTATCTTTAATTTTTTTTTGTTTTATTTTTCACCAAGGCATGTTCTTAAAATTATTATTTATGTTAAACAAAGTATTTTTTCTTTCGTTTGCACTTTGAGACAATCATATGATCCTGTCATTTATTTCAGAAATGATGTAAAGTAATGCACTTCCTTTATATTTGTGGCCATTTAAATTCGAAATTATAACTATCTTATTGTTTTTAAACGAAAAACGCAAACAGTAATACAACAGTAATACTTATTACAGTTGTTAATCAAGATTATTTAATACTTATTGCTAACATTAGAGGGAATTTTTAATACTAATCTGGTTTCATAAGAATAGTTTTGAAAAACTTATTTTCCCTATAAAATCCTCTTGTTTTATCATTTTATCTTTGTCATTAAAAAGTAATGATTTTTTTTTAAAATCAGATAAAAAAATTGTCCCTTACAGGATAATTATCAGCGCTACTAATAAATCTTTATAATTACCCTTTAATTCTTTGTTTAAAGATAAACTTTAAAATAAATTCAGGTAGTTCGACTAAATATAGTGTATGTGTATTTATAATAGCCTTGGTGACAAAAATTGAGATATAAAATACCAAATTTTAAATATATTTGTTTCAGAAAATGGTGTAAAAAAATCCTGAACTCAATATATTATTTATAACATATAAAACAGCATATAAAGTTCAGATACAAAAATTAAACTTCAGATAGCTGTTTCGATAATACTTATTCACAATGTCTGTACTGATTATAGTACATATGAAAGTACACTGTTACATTATATTATATTACATTATTTTATATTATATTATATTATATCATATTATATTATATTATATTATATTATATTATATTACATTCTTATTTCTTAATTACCATGCATCTTTTATTCTAAATTAAATTTGTTGACCACTGAAAAATTGTACCGACATTTCTTTGAATCCTTTCGCATTTGTCTGCTTAATAAATGTGGATTTAAATCAACCGTATTCTAGTAGTAGAACTAGAAGCACCCCTACTTTTTATTATAGTCAAACTCTCGAGCTTGTTCGTTTTTTTTTTTTTTTTTTTGAATTATTGTTTTGGCGAGAATAAGTATTTTCATAATTTCCAGTACTTTACACATTTGTAAATACAAAAATATAAGCAAATTGACACTGTTATTTTATATTAGTAAGTAAATTTACAGTATTTAATAAAATTTAAATGTTTATTCAGTGAAGTTAATTTATTCACTAACTTTTTCTATGGTTTTGTTTTTCATTGCAAATTAAGTAAATTTTAAATTCAACATTATCTATATGATGAAGTCCATAAATTTGTGGATTACTTATTTATTTGGATTTTGAACAGACAATTGTTAACAAGAGTTAAAACATACTGGAAAATAATATATTTTCGTGAACTTTCGATTTATTAAACGCATTCCAATAGCAAAAGTCTTTACACCCTTCATCTACCTCGTTGCAATTAAATTTTCTGAGAAGCGTAAATATTTTCCTAATACGTACATTACTTATTTATCAATCTATATTAATAAACAATTTAAATATATTTCGTATTATTCAAACATTTAGATCTTTTAATAGCATCACATGATTTGAAATTAAAGTTATTCATATTCAGAACTTATATTATTCATTATTCACATAATTCAATAAATTTACATTATCCTGGGACTTTACATTATTTCTATTTTCCGAGAAATTCATTTTTTGTTCTTCGATTATAAGCTCAACATTATCAATCTAATTAACTTTACAAATTTACGACAGCATAGTTTATTTAAACAGATAATCCTTAACAAGTATCAAATAAAAATCTAAAATGGCATATATTTTTGGGTATTTTTAAGAGTCAAATATATATACAAGATTTTTTTTCAAGGAATCATAAATTCAAGGCACATTTCGAAGCCGAAGTCACGTTCCTTGTATTGAAAGTAAAAAATAAATTCGATCTGTTAAACACATTCCAAATAGCTGGTAGGGCCTTTAAGCGCTTTATCTACCTCGGTGCACTTAAATTTCCTCAGAAACGGTCGTCAACATTTATAAGATTGCATTTTTCGAACTACAAATCATTTTTTACCATCTCTAAATTTAAAAAAACGAAACGCAGCAATAAATTCAAACGTTATTTTATTTTTCTGTTTACTTTTTTGAGCAAAAAATCAAACCGAAAAACCAAATTTCTTCAACCTTATGAAGAGGGGGAAAAAATTGCAAAATTAGGGAAAAAGGACGAAACGGAAGAGCACGGCATCCCCTCCACTGTAGAGTGGGGAAAAATGGGGAAAAAAAGAAGATGCTTGTGGAAGAAGAGAACGTACTTAGATTTGGCAAGAGTACAACGAGCAGGGGTTTGGGGAAATAGGGGGTTTCTGGCACTCGTCCTGACAGCTGCACTGCAGAAAAGTCCGGGGTCCATACTTACTGCATTGTAGTAGGGTTTTTGGAAAGTCCTGGGTCTATCTCAACATTCTTGGGGTTCATTAGATCTTTATCTATCGAGTCGTAATTTGTTCAGCGGTCGGACCACTCCGTTAGATAATTACCCCTGCTTTCTTTAAAAAGGATGGGGATGCCTCGGAAAAACGATCCGTTCTTGTCGAACTTTTGAAGTTCCGGAATTCTCTTCAGTATCTGATATTTTGCTTTCTTTCTTGATATTTTTTAGTTGTTTCTCTATCTGATAAAGATGATTTTTTTAAATCTATAAATCTGTTTCAAGCTAAATTGATACAAAAATACATTGTCCATGGAATGCTCTTAACACTTTTGTATGGCATTAATTTCCGAAAATGCACCTGTCATCCTTAATATTGATTTTCCTAATTGATCTTCCGTTATTGAATATCATTAATTGAATAGTCCTTATTGAATATTCCCTTCCTTATATTAAATTTATAGTTACAAAGGTACTCCTGATTTTTATTCTTTGCCAATCATTTAATTTAGTTTCACACTTTGATGCAGAATACTTTTATAATTTTCATACCGTATTTTTCATACTTTTTTCATTATTTTGCTTTGATTAAAGTAAAAAAAAAATATTATACTTAACCTTTTAATAATTTTCGTTCATTAAATACAGCATCGGACACCAGTGTCTCTTTTTACATTGAAGGTAAAAATTCTCAAACATGGCTTACTTTCAAACGAAAGTTTTTCGAATTTACACTTTTTTTCAGTTATATAGAGAAACAGTAATTCATCAGTGAATTTTCTTTGACTTACAAAGACAATTATTGATATATTTTTGAATATGAATGAAAGAAAATATTTTAAAATTACTTTTTTTGGAGGGTTATATTTTAGAACAAATATAACACTAAGAATCTAACAGATTTTTTTTAATAACTATTAAACTGTCTTTTTTAATAACTAAGAAATTCCAAAATATATTTTTATTTTTAATTAGAGCGTAAGAAAAATATACATAAAGGGGACACTGGTGTACCATATACGCCTAAGGTTTTAAATTGAACTTTGCAAATAAAATTTTATTAACTATACTAATAATCTAAAAAATAAACACGTTTTCTCCTTTCTTTTTTTAGTTACTTTTTCTACGTGATCTGAGATAATTTACAATAAATTTAAAATTATCAAACTCTTATAATTATATTCTATTAGTTTGATTAAAAATAAAGAAATAAATACATATTTAGTTCATAATGAAAATTTTATACTGTAAAAACTGAGTAAAAATTGAAATTTCTTAAATCTATAATTAATTAAATATGAAACTTAGGAACTTCTAAAAGAGATTAAAATAATAAAATATCTGAGCATGCTTCATTTGGATATAACATGATGTATATGTAAGACCCCGTAGCAAATGTTGTGATAATACAGCAACATTACAAAGTTCTTGCAGATTTGAGAAGCAAAAAAAATTTTTTTCTTTTCTACGCAATTTTTTTAAAGAACTTTTTTTCTGCAGAAATTTTTTCAACAAATATCTCTACTACTTTGATTTTAAAGGAAAGAAAATTCTGCAGCAGCTGGCTTCAGCTAGAATTTTAAATTAATAATTTAAAAAGTAATTCCAAAATTTAAAAAAATAGTTCACGATATTATCATTTAGACACGTGCAATTAGCATGGGGAATCTAAGTAATCACTTTTTCATTTGCTCAATTTACGCCGTAAATCCATATGATGTATCAATTTTTTTTGCAGCCGTTGATATTCATTTTCACATATTTTTTCTTAAAGAAAAATCCGGACATTTGTCAGATAATATGGGAAATTATTGTTGCATAGGTTTTAAAACTCTTTTAATTCTCGTAGGGTTAGTCCTTCTCACAACGGGTCAAATCACCCTCAAGTATAGAGTTTTGACTAAGTTTGTTCACTCTTCAAGAAGCATTAATAAAAAGGGTTGTCTATTGTTGAAAAACATCAAAAAATAATAATGTAAACAGATCGCAAGCATTATAAACTATCAAGCAATGTCATATAGAATTTCTTTTCTTTTTTGCGCTATCAAAATAAAATTATTTTTGAGAAAAATGGTTCAAGTCTTAGATGTTTTTTTCAGCTTACAACGATTTATCCAAAATTAATAATTTAAACCTCAACACTTAAAAATTTTGAAGAACAAGATTTATTCCATCATTTATTATATTACATGTTTTATTATTACGTTTATTTTTAAAAACCACTCGTCTTAATTCGAATTACTTTATATTGTTTTAGAATATGTTCTTATACGTGCAATATTACCTTTTACAAAAAGACGAAAAATTTTATACATTTCCATTTATAAAAGAAATTTTTAAATCCCATCGCATACTTAAAAAGGCAAAAAAAATATACACGTTGATTTCTCAAATTTAGAAAGAAATTTCACAAATTTGGCTACACTGTCTGCATTTTCTTATAATTACTTATTACAGTTTTTAATAACTTAGCTTTTTCTAAGTTGAAAGAATTGTGACTTTAGAGTCAACAAATTTTATTCTAAGCGCAATTAATTGTACGTCATTATGGTGACCGTTAATATGATGAATACTCGTTACAAAAACGATTTTTCGCATAGTGATAGATAACGCCATAATCATTGGGATTACTCCCGATGATGTTTTTTTAAATGAAAACCAGCAAAATTCAACTCACTAAACATTTTTCAAGATACGAAAACTATTTTGTAGTACCTAGTTCTTTCTGTACCAAATAATAGTAGCATTTTAACGTATTTAGAGGAATATTTCATATTATTATCAATAATAGTTTTTACTGCATTTTCCGACAACTATTTCATTGATTTCCTTCAAAGTTTGAGTTTACTTGAGTAAAACTATTCAATGTGAAAATTTATAAATATCGTGGTGATTTTTTTTTGCAATTTAATATATCTAAATAATAAAAATTTTAATAAAATATGATAGAAAGTAACTTTTTGCACTAATTTATTTCTCGATTTACGAGTTTTATAATTCTGTCCGCATTTTTTTTACTCATGAACGAGAGGGCTAAGCGATGATTGCTTCGTAATAAATGCTGTTTTTTGACATGAAACAATTGAAATTGAACTAAAAATATATGTACTAAAACGAACACTTGTCCCACCACTTCCCATGCCCAAATATTTCCCTCCTTTATGATACTATTTCAATATATTAGTGAATTTAAATCCTTTTTCTAAGTAATAGTTTTTTTAATAACATTTAAAATTAAAAGTATATTTTTATAAAAAATTTTGTGAGTTCACAACTGAAATTCAATATTTTTGCTTACCAAATAAACGGATGAATATTTAAAACACAATTTTTGCTTTTGTACATGTTCTAAATTATTGAACGAATGTCTTTAACAGTAATTCATAGTAATACATTAAAGTAATCTGCAAAAAAAAACTAAAATTGTAAAAAGGTTAATAAAATCAGACACCTATTTAAATAACTTTATCTTAAAATAAAACTTAGAATTACGTAATTCTAACCGTAATATTATTAAAAACATTCCTCTTAAACTCTTAATTTAGAAAACAAACAAAATCAAAAACGTTATAATAACAGTACAGGTAAATACCTTTAAACTAGGGATGCAAAAATAGTGCATATAGGAAAACGATACCTTGATGACATATCAATTTTATGCTGATGGAAACAAACCAATATGAAAATTAATGTGGGAAAACTGCATCCTACCATGTGATTTTCCGGCCAATAAAAATGCTCCTATACCAATTGAAAACTGCAACATCATCATCAGATTTTTAAACATAGTAATACATTGTTTCAGAAAAGTGGTGAAGTATGTAAACATTTAAATTGGTATTTAAAAGTACATTAGAAATAGCTAACGTGAATAATTCAATTGAATATTTTCAAACATTTTTTTCAATGCCCACCTGTGTTAACATTTCATCAAATCAGACGTTTAAAGGGCAGGTTTGTTGGCCACTCATTCAGGGGTAGCATGATAGGTGAGCCAGCATTGCTCCCATAGTGGAGACAGATGCTACAGAGAATGAAAGAACATCCATGCCTTGTTCGGGATTAAAACTCAGAACCTTTCAGATGCAAGTCCAGTTCTCTGACCCCTACACAATCCAGTCGGCATATTTTTCAAACTTCAAAAGTATTTCTCTTCGTATAAATGCTGTGACGAAATACTTCTCTGTGTATAATTTTGTAGCTTAATAATTATCATCCTTAATGTCTACTTTTTGAACGAAAAGGATAAAACGAAACAACAAAACGAAATTGGGTACTTGCAACTCGAAAAGTAGTAAACTGATTATGCCTAACTCTCTAATTTAAAGCAGATTTAATTAGACATCTGTAACGAAGCCAAACGTGTGTGGCTGACTTGATTATCTTTCTGAATCGACAAATTGCATGATTCGTCTACAATAACGTCCCTTGCATCGACCCAGTTGCAGCAAAAATACATAATTGACATTATCTATGAACAGAGTAATAAAAAATTTATATTTAGATTCTCTTTTACTTTAATTTTTTTATTTGTGCCCAGACAATTATTTAACAGTATTCCTTAAAAATAATTTATCAACGTTAAAATCTCATTATACATTGCAATGCCAAAGACGTTTCACTACCGGGACACTTAGCTTAAAGTCACGTGTAAAAAATCACGTGAGGCTGCATGGGCGTTGACTTTATTCGTTTTATTTTCTGATTAAATTATATGAATTGGGAATCGATGCATCATCATTCATTTAGGCTTAGTGGATTTAATCCCAAAATAATTCCTTCAAGATTTAAATTTAGACTAATTTCCTATTCTTAGTATGATAGATAATTTTCTGCATTTTTTAAAATGATAGAGATAGCTTGATCATTTTTCATATACCAATGGATTTTGTAGAAAAGAAATAGACTTTTAACGTTCCACAGAAAAGCATTTTATGTTTTGAATTTTTTTTATTAAAATAATAAAAAAGTTGGTGAATGTTATGCTAACTTTTCAAAACGTTTTTTTTTTCAATACCCGCCTGAGGACCTTTCGTCATACAGGCATCTGAAGGGCAGATTTGTTGGCCACTTTTTCATGAATACCATATTAAGTAGGCCAACCTTGGACACAATAAGGACAATAGTACAGAGAAATAAAAAAACATTCATACCTCACTCGGGATTCAAACCCAGAAACTTTCTGATGCAAGGCCAGTTCCCTGACTTTTTAAAAATTAACAGTGTTTAAATTATCCTAATATCAAAAATATTTTCACTGTCTAAGAATGTTTTTTAATCATTACGTCTTAAATATCATAAGTATGATACGTACGTAAAATTTATTTTTCAATATATATTTTCTAATCCTCATAGTAAATATTTTTACAATTATAAGATCTTGCTGAACAGGCAAGAAATATTTTTTCAAATTCTTCTATCTTAAAAAGCGTCAAAACTTTTAATATTTTTTTCGGCAAATTAAAAGCCGGCAAATTAAATTATATTAGTGACATTTGAATTTTTTAACGTATGAAAAATACAAAATTTTGTAGATTGTTTTTATATTTATTAATACATATCTCGATTAGAATTTAATGTAAATTGGCTTTTCCATAGTGGAATCTATTTTCATAAAAATACGTTAATCTAGACAATACTTTACATATAGAAAAAAAAATTCTAATAAAAAATACCGTGTAATATTTTGTGTGATCATGATATTTTTGGTAGAAAACCATTATTATTGGCAATAAAACCAAAATACACGTTATTTGAACTGTTAATTTGGTAATTTTTCCGTTCAAATGGTAACGGTTTACCTGAAATTCAGGTTTTCAAAATTACACTTTTAGTAAAAACTACAACACTGAAAAGTTAATTTAACCAAATAAAGGGTTTTCATGCCATGATAGTTGCAATAAAATAACCAAATTTTACTAAATTTATCAAATTTGTCCACCTTTACATATAAAACCATACCCACGCATATAAAACCATATTTTATTGCTTATTTTACCAAAATAATTACCAAAGCGCTTCTATAAAAATTACCCAGCTTTTTGGTATTCCCATAGAGCCGGAAACGCGGTAAATTTGACCTAATTCAGGTTGTTTGACCATACCTTTATTCTCCGAGTATGCTAGACAAAAATATGTCAAAACGTTAATTAGTTCCTTAATATTAAATTCTCTAGTTTAACATATTTATGAAGACTTCCAGATTTCAGGCTATTTTGCAATTTAAGCTATTGTACAGTAATTCTTTACTAAAACATTGTATTTACGTGCCTTATTCTATTAAAAAATTTCCTTTTTTTTTAAAGTAAGAAAAACAGGAAGAGCAGTTTTATGTCCGAAAAAGCTGATTCTAAGAAAAAACGATCTTGCGCGCAGAAAACATGTTTTTTTCTTCACCAAACAGTCTATCTTTACTGTGTAATAACTCTCAAGTAGAACCAATTTTTTCTGTTATTAATTTGTCAGAACCCTTGTAACCTCTAAACGCAACAGATAACGATTCAGTCGTGATTTTTCTGAGAGTAAGACATAAAACCAGTCTCCCCCCTTAGTTTTCATTCTTTTTATAAATAATTCTGTATGGGGGGTTTTTCACGCGTTTTTAATTTGAAATATTAGTTTTCTCTTTAGATAAATATATTTTATCTTAAATTTTAGTTTTTAATTACAAAACTACATTTAATTTAATTAAAATTATATAAAAAAGTAAAAAATATTTCAAGACAATTTGTAAATATGAAAAGCATTCCAAATTTATAATTTTGTAAGTTATTTAACATTTGAATAAGCTACTTTCAACAAGTGTTTCTGGTCGAAAGTATAAATTCTTGCGCATTAAAAGTATGTCGTAATAGATTTATATTTCGTTTGCAAAACTAAAAACTTGAAACATTAATCAAAAGTAAACAGATAATACTTATTATGAAACAAAACGCTAAGTTTTATTGATAAATAAAATTGTTCATAGATATCAGAATATTTATGAGGCTCATTACACATTTCATAAGGTATAAATTTTAAAAAGTGAATCTAGATAATATTACAAAAAAATGAATAAATGAAAACTTCAGCATTAGTGAAAACTGGTGACTAACCGATACTGAAATACTGCTGATGACTGAATGTAATGCAGCTACAGTTAATTGCTCTTTAAGTGTTTTTTATCATTGTTTTATCGTTTTTATTCAACCCTTTTCTCACCTTATTCTGTTGCTAAACTTTATAACAATGGTTAAATATCTCATAAATTCCTCTCAAAGGGTTTACTTTTTAATTTAAATGCAGATTCAAAGATCCAAACACCCCATTAACCCACAGGAACAGAAATCAGCTACTCTTTGAAAAATCATATTAAGATATTTTTTTAATGGAAGTGGATCCATAATGATTAAGGGACATTTTTCATATTAGGGAAACTAATAGAAACCAGTATGGTTACTTCAACAGCCTGAAGGATTTGTTATTTCCTTTCCTTCAGTGTTTTCGTGATAAGTATGCTGTCATAACCCTGTTTTTAAATATAATTAACAGGTGGTTCATATGGTCCAAAGAACATGATACTGGTTTAGGAACATTTCCAGACCACATTACTTTTATATTGTCCTGTGAAATCACCTGGCTTAAACCTCATAGAAAACTTTTAGGAAATGTTGAAACAAGAGGCAAGATGCCTAAATCATAATCTTCGAGCTTTGGTAAATTCCCAAAACAATTTCGCACCATTTTTTTTTAATATGACGCACCAGAAAATCCAACCCAATTCTTCCAAACTCAGTTCTGATGGTTATCAAATCAAGAAGTGTAGTTACATGCCATTAAATAATATTCCATAATTTTTTCGGGGATAAGTGTATTTTTAGTTCAAAGATCTTAAATTCTCTTACATTTCCATTAATTATTCGTTTAGTTTTGTCCCATGCTAAATCTTAAATAATGTTTCATCATTTTGTTATCATCATAATCAATATGTCAAACTTCTTATTTGGCTCAATACAGCTGTTATAGTGTTTAGCCAAACATAGAGAGGTTAAGTCTTAAAAGGTGAAGATCCAAAGTACTGGTAGTTAAATTGAAAACTGGGATTGATTTTGAATTAAATAGCGAAGTTTTAAAGGGAAATTAATAAACAAAACAATGTAAAATCCAAGTCTTAAGGCTGTAAAAATATCTTAAAATTAGATCCTAAACGGAAACGAAAAAGTACGGAAATAAATTCAAAAAATTAAGGCGTTGAAGATTTATCTAGAAAGTTTACATTTCCAATTCTATTTCGACAAAACTTTTGTGAAACGAAGGGACTAACAGATGGCATTTTTAAAAATTACTTAAAATAACTCCTTTATATATATTGAGATTCTAATAAGATAAGTTGCAATACTATAATGTGAAAAGTGACAAAAAGATAATAAGTCCTTAAGCCGATGTAAAATATTTCGCTATGTAAAAGTAAGGAAATAATACTCCATTTAACCTAAACTCGAATAACATTATAGAAAAATACACAAAATGGAAATCACATTCAAAGGTGTTACGTTAGAAATACAAAAGTAATTGGTAAAAAAGGGAGAATAAAGAAAAAAAAAGATGCGAGTAAAAAAAGAGTTAACCTTTACGAATGAAATATTACAGTCTCAATTTAGGATCAATGGAACAGTCTCAAATAATAAAAAAAAATCAACTCTCTCGTGTGTTTTTAATTGCTTTGTCTTAACTTTTATTATAGATTGTAACGTTTGTGCAATTTTTTTATGATTTTGTATGGATTTGTCTTATTTTTTGGTTTTGTATTATTTTGTGGTGAGTTTGTTACACCATTCTGTTATGTTTATTAAAGCTGAATGTCTTAAAATTACTTGGAAAATTACCAAACAATTATTTTTAAAATTATATATTTTACACTGACTTCAAAAAATATCAACTTTAAATGACACCAATACAATCTTTATAACACAATAACACAACAGAATCTTCATAATCGACTACCTTTTCGAGAAAACTTATAAATAATATTTTGAAAGTAGAAAAAAAAGCACTTAAATCACTTTCTGGCATGAAGTATTATTATAAAAGGAATTTCACAATGAATGAAGTAAATCAAATTGAGCGAAATACATTTTGGAATAAAGCTTTCACATATCCAAATATCTTTTTCGATTGCTTACAAGTAAAAACGTACAAATGCACTTATTGTTATTCTAACGAAAGAAATTACATTAGTTACATAACGCCTACATCAACATTTATTTTAAGCGTAAATCATGTAATCAATTACTATAAAGTAATATGTAGTAGTATTTTTTTAACACTTTTTATTCACAAAAAGGAATTATGACTGAATGAGGACTGATAGAACTGTTTAACATACTCAAAAAAGCATTGATGAAGTAAATGAGTAGCTTTATCACTAACAAAGAAGAAAATTTCTATTTCAAGAGTCTCCTTTCTTTCCAAACCTTTTGGTACAACTGTAATTTTAGTACAAATTTAAAGAGTATTTAGTTTGAATTTTCCGATATCTTTGATTGAATATTTACATATTCCACTGGATATGTAAAGTAAATAATGCAAAAATTCATGCCCGATATCAATTTTTACCATCCAGTATAATCAAAATACAACAAAAATTAGTTTTCTAGAATCAAAATGATTCACAAAGCGTTAAAGTAATTTTGTTTGACACAATGTTTCTAGCAAAGGTGACTTTTTATAAAACTCTCCTAATAGAACCTATTCAAAGCATTTTATTGTTATTAATGGAAGCATAGAACTCCAGATAAAAATGCTAAAAGCAGTGAAACCACATGACTTAAATATTTATATGCCACTCCAGATATGTAAGGTAAAAATGCATAAATACATGCCAAATATGAATTTTTGCATGCTTTGAATATGTCGAGCAACATAATGAAAATACAACAAAAAACTGCGTGTCCTAGTATAAAAATACTGTATGGAGTGTTAAAAAAAATTGTTTGAAATAATGCCTCAGAAAAAAGCTACTTTTTGTAAAACTCGCCAAATAAAACACATTCAAAGCACTTTATTGATATTAAGGGAGACTTAAGACTCAAGATAAAAGTGCTAAATGCAGTAAAACCACGTGGCTTAAATATTTATTTACCACACCGGATATTTAAGGCAAAAAGGAAATACATAAATACATGCCCGATATGAATATTTACATGCTTCGAGTATGTCGAGCAATATAATCCAAATACTACAAAAGACTGCGTGTTCCAATATCAAAATACTATGAATAGTATCAAAGTAATTTTGTTTGAGACAATGCTTAAACAAAAGCAACTTTTTATAAAACTCGACTTATAAAACCCATTTAAAGTATTTTATTGATAATACTGGGAGCATAGGATTTAAAATGAAAATGCTAAAAGCTTTAAAACCGCATTTGAAGTACCTTTCATCAAATGCATTCAGAATTTTTATTTTTACAGCAAAGAGCAATATTTTCCAAAGTTCGATCCACAATTCGTGAAAACACATTTGCCATATTATTTCGAACGAAAAAAACCAACCCCATTCCCCCTATTCAATACAATCTATAGACAACAATGAACGTATTGAATTTAACTACCGTATGGAGCAGTCATTTCCACCATATATGAATTTCTTTCTATTAAAAATGAAATATCCTCCTTCAATTATAATCCGATTAATATTCTCTTAAGACGAAAGCAGATAAGGAGACAAAACAAAAGAATGAAAGAGGGGGGACACATGATGGTAATGACGCCTTCCAAAATCGATGTTCTTACAACTTCTAATTGTCATTCGCTTGCGTGAAAAGCAACTTAGCCCTCTTTAGCTTTGACTGGTCTCATAAAAACTCTCCTTTCCAGAACTCTTCGAATTCATTCTCTTTGCTCTTGCTCCTCTCATACGGATGAGATATACCGCTATATTCTCTCCTCTCCTGATCAAATGATAAGGCTTGCCACAGTTTGGCGGTGGATTGCTCAAATTGGCGATGCGGCTTTCGCTTGGTAGATTTGCGATTTTTTTTCTGCTTTTCTTTGTAAGGTGGCTTTCGGATGGTAAAAGAGCAAACTTTAAAGATTGTAATTATTTCAAGATCAAGTTCGTTAATTTCTCTTGTGGATAAATGGCTAATAAATTAAAACTTATTAGCTATATAGTTCACTTTTTTCTTATTATCTTCAATTGGTATTATCACCTTCTGTAATTTATTAAAACAAAGGAATTAACATTAAAAAATTTACAATATAAAATCAGTAGCATGATTTTATTACTTGCTCTATATGAATGTTAAAAAAATCTTATAAGAACCTATAACGTTGTGCTTTCAATATACATGAATTCTCTAGATTAGTTTAAATTTTATATGATATTCATTAGTACAGTTAACCGAAGATGTTTTTTAACTTTTAATCATATTAATAATATCTAGATAACACTACTAACTATGAATTTCAAAATAAATGAAATTCTAAACAAATAAAATTAAAAATAATTCTGGAATGATTTAACAAAAAAAGAAATATATATATATATATACAGTGAATTCGCGATAACTCGAATCTGATAGGACTGACGAAAAACTTCGACATATCGGAAGTTCGACTTACCGTTAGTTTCGGTTTTGGACTTTCAAAATATTGTCGGATTATTTAATTAATGCTTATTAATTACAAATCTTCTAAA
>NC_092209.1:40704220-40782853 GCF_043381705.1 Parasteatoda tepidariorum | reverse complement strand
ACTACAACCGTGAAGTTAATACACCTCTCACATTCAGCACTCAAAAAAAATACGGTGATCTTAATACAGCTCTCCCGGCTTCGCACAAAAACAGCAATGAATCAACTAGTGGCATCCATTCATCGAATTCTATCATAGCTATAATTCTGGTGGGGGAGTACTGTAGCGTATCTACCACTACAAAATTACAACTACAATTCACTAGTATATAAGACATGTTAACTCGACTCTATGTTGGGGTACCTTTTCATAGATGACGGTTGACATGGTCTGCAACTCCTCTCCCCACAATGATAAAAATCATTTGTGGAAGTACTGTATTGCTATTTGATTCGACAGATTGAGTTTTAAATTGTTATTATATAGCTGACATTAGATAACCGACTGATAACTTTATTTATCATTTACTATTGAGTACTTTTTTGTTGAATTCCACAATTATTCATGGATTCAAGCATAAGTATAAGTTTTTTAAAAAAAAGTCTTCTTTTTCTTGTACAATCCATTGCAAAGTCATTCAGAAGTAAATCTCAAAGGAAAACGATTAAATTTAAAGTAAATGATGAACTTTCATAGTTTTAACAAAAAAAACAAAACTACCTTTTATAAAATTCAAAAACAATACAAAGCCTCATTCTATCTAATCAAATCAATCAATTTCTAGAGTTTTGCATCTTTCCATTTTCCTCCAGCGTAATTCAGACTCACCACTCAGCAATTATTCTTTTGTCTGATGTCACACAATGCAGCACAAAACTTCTAAATTTCTTAGAATTGTTACAAACATTATACATAAAGACATTTTAAAACAAAATACCTTAACAATACAATGCAGCACAAAACTTCGAAATTATTAGAATTGTTACAAACATATACATAAGGACATTTTAAAACAAATTACCTTAACAATACAATACAGCACAAAACTTCTAAATTTCTTAGAATTGTTACAAACATTATACATAAAGGCATTTTAACACAATATACCTTAACAATACAGTGCAGCACAAAACTTCTAAATTCCTTAGAATTGTTACAAACATTATACATGAAGACATTTTAAAACAATATACCTTAACAATTCAATGCAGCACAAAACTTCTAAGTTTCTTAGAATTGTTACGAGCATTAGACATAAAGACATTTTAAAACAAATTTCCTTGGGATCTTTTTTCTCGAAAGTTCAGCAATTTTTGCTTATTTTTATTAAAATTAGCCAAAAAAACTTATAAGTATGCTTTTGTCCTGAAATCTTTGCTTTGAAATATTTTATGCTTTGAAAATATTCGAATAATTTGATTTTAATCGATAATCATTCATTGGAGCAGAATTTAAATTTTTATAAAAGAATCACCATTAATATAATATTAAAACGTTTTTTAGTCAACGGGCTTTCACGTTTGTGAGGATGGGATCTACCATTTTAAATTTCTATCACTTTCCACACTGTGAAAATATTTATAGTCCAAACTACCAGAATGTGTTAAAATTAATCGTATTTCTGGCTCAATGGGTAATTTTTCAAACAGCAATTTAAGTAATGATTTTAGTAAAAAATAATGTTTCATAATATGTGATTAAATTCGTTAAATGTGTTAAGATTGGGTATTTGACTATAATACCTTAAAGCATGGCATAAAAACCATTTTTTTTTGGTTAAAAGGGCTTTTCTAGTTTTGTATTTTCTTCTATAATTTTGAAAACCGGAATTTGCGGTAAACCGTTACCATATGATAGGAAAAATTACCAAATGAATGCTTTAAATACCACATATTTTGGTTTTATTAACCCGAATTATTTTTTTTACCTAAAATGTAATTTCCATACAGTACTGTAATTTTACCAGAAACTTTTGTTACGTGAGATAATAGGACAGCAATTATCCGCTAAATCTACTTTATGTTTCACTGTCTGTTGTTTCCGTCTGAAGTATTTAAAAAATTTTAATAAGTTTTCGATTATATTTTTCTTCCAATGCCCACCTGGGCAATGTCGTCAATATAGGCATCTGAAGGGGAGATTTGTTGGCCACTCCTTCAGATGCACCATCTTAAGTGGGCCAACTATGCTCCCGCAGTAAGGACAGATAGTGCAGAGAATGAATTGCCCATGATTAATTTTTCATTATATTTTATTAAAAAATTAAGTTCAACATATAGCATGTATACAAATTATTTATAATATTAAAAATTTTATGGATATATAAATCAGAATCATAATTCTGCCAATCAGGGAGCAATCTATACATATATTTTAGTCCCAGAAATTTTGCGATCGATATCATAAAATTAATTATTTATCTCCTTCAGTAAAATATTTAACATTCCATGTGTATTAATCCCACGGTGGACCACGGTTCTCACTAGATCACCGAAGTCAAGCATGACTGAAAGCTGTCAGTGAGTGGGTGGCTGACCACTTTGATAAAACTACAAGGAGACCGAGGAAGTGTGGCATCGTTCCTCGTTTAACTTTTCTATCGTAAAGTGCTCGAATTCGCATGAATTTCATCGGATTATCAAAGTGAAAAAGTCCTCCTATTCACTGAGGATTAGAATTATGATAGCGTGTCTTCGGATCACCCTCAGGGGTGATTCTCAGACCGTTGCCAATAGCCAATTATGCAATCCCAAGTGCAATGCTAATTACATACTACGATTCCATATGTGTTTCCCCCAGGTTAAGAAGGATTACAAATTAAAGGAGGCAAGAAAAGGAACAAAATTAATCAATTTCTAAAAATCGGTTAGATTTTTCAGAATTTACCTTTTAGTCAAGTACAATGTTCGTTGAAATTCATTACGTAGATTACTTGGTTCACCCAATCCTTTGTATATAATCCAGCATCTCACAGTCACTTCACAAAAAATAGTAATGAGTTTTTTGTGCTAAATTTTTACTTTTTTTAGGAGCTCCTTGTAATTTGCTCTAAGTAAATGTCGACGCTTAACTGTCATTTTTTGAATTAAATTGCGTTTCCAATTCTATGTCATACCACTCTTTCAGTGATTTGCACTTGCAAAAACTATTTATAGCTCAAAAGTTTGAGCTTTATGACACACATATTGGATATTATTTTCTTAAATACCCTTTGCAAAGTCAAAAAATTAGATTTACTTACCGCTTTAATTTACTTAACATTCAACTGCCATTTCTCAAAAGCAATGCATCGAGCAAAAATATAATTCAGCTGTCAAACACAAGGTATATGTTACCATTCCAATCATTTAAAACATTAAAATTTGGGGAAAATATTTTTGTTTTTTAAATTTAGGAGATGTGCTGCAAATTAATGATTCAAACTTTTTCTTGTTACCTTCTATAACTTTAGAATACTATCCATGTTTTCCTAGTAACAAAGTTTAACATTGTAATATCATTTTTGAAAAATTAAAACTTTATTGCAAAGTATATGGCAACTCATACAAAAGTAACATTATTAGAAAACTTTAAAGTCATAAAAATTCATCACCGTGCAATTTTTCAATATTCATTTTTTGAAGAACCACTTACACATTAAATGCCACTTATTCCTTTACATTAAATTTAATATCCTGCAGGAATAACATCTGGAAAATTCCTTTTCAAAACATTCCTGGTCCAGCCTTCAAGCGTTTCAGAATGTCATCCGATTATGTCAGTTTAAAAATCTAAACATATTTATTTTGTTTTAGACATTTAGAAATCTCAGGAGAAATTAGAAGAACAGATCACTAGAGTATACTATCATCAGCCATTAAGATGTTGGCAGTGATAACAGATTCTTGGCTTTAAACAAAGCCAGCATCCAAATATTTAGTGAACATTAATAGCATTTTTGAGGTTGCGTCATTTGGTTTGTTTCAAGAACCATTTAATTGTCTTGCTTGTTCTTTTATTTGCTATTTTTATTTTAGTGTGTAAAATAATTTATTTGAATCTAAAATGGAAGCATAAGAGTAAAATAAGCGTTTCTTTTTCAATGTCAGATAGGAACTGCTAAATAGACAAATTTTCTTTTCCTCCTTTATAATCATCAGCCATCAAACTTTTGGCAACAAATGTAGATGCTTGGCGTTTAACAGCAATCAAAATCATTTATCAAAATATTTTGCGAACGCGGATAAGATTTTTGTTGGTACGACATTTATTGTTCGAGCATTATGACTTTTTGAATTGCCAAATGCTCTTTATTTTTGCTGAATATTCAGCAAAGACAACGCGCAATCTTGCACAAAACCAAAGGCAAGCTGAAAAATATTTCAGATTGAATTCCGGTAAAAAGTACCGGCACTCAGAGTACCAGTACTTTTTACAGCAAAATCCTCTTTTACCAGAACATGTTAAGAAACAAAAAATCTAGTGTACCGTAAATTTTACAGTAATAATTAACGTAAATTCACTGAATCACTGCAATTAAATAAGTATCACTGTAAAAATTACGATATAATATTTTACGGTAAAAATGGATTTTTCCTATGATGCACCCAAACCTATGAGGCACCCTATGATGGAATATGTTTATACCGTAATTTGATCCGGAATTTTTTAATGTGCATATACAAACACTATTAAAAAATTTAAAATAATTTATATTTTTTATCCGGAGAAAATACTGCTGACTTCGTATTATTTCAAATTATAGAAATAAGTAACTATAAACAAAAACAAAGACCAGAATTTTTAAGAGAGCTTTCAATTTACTATTTTATTTAAATGCCATCCAAGTGCCCTCTTGATACTTGGATTCTTGAGTAAAGAACGTAAAAAAATCTTCCAATGAAACTCGGTTTTCATTATTTAATTGAGCTGTAAGCTAGCACTATTTTTTTTGAGTAACTAATTAGAAAATGAATCTGCAGATTAAATTGTAACAATGCTTGATGATATTTCTATGATAAAAATTCATTTTTCATGCATCCCTCTCGAACGTTTTAAAACTTTTCCTGTGAAATTCTAATCAACAAAATTTTCTCGTTTTCTAATATTTTTTAAGGAATTTTAGAATCGGGGTGGGGGGCTAATGTTATCCCTTACACCCGTTGTTAGAACTTCAGGATCCTAGTTGGAGTTTTGGAGTTATAAGCCACACAAAGACAGAAATATACAAAAGTTTTCTTTAGTAACTGTAAAAGATATACATCCAAAGCTTATTAACTGCAAATAAAAAAAATTTAAAAAATGAACCATTGAGTTCCAGTTTGTAAAATTCGGAACATTAAATCATAAGTCATTCTGAATGTTTTCTTTTTGCTCACGGTACATGAAAAAATATTTAATACAAAGGTTTATAATGTACTTAAAAAAATTAAATTTAGAAAGGCATGTTCTTGCCCATAGTCTTAAAAAATTTGATTACATGACTTTTTTGTAGTCTGCAGTAATAGTCTGCATAAACTCTATCAATATTTAATATTTTCTTGTTTGTAATACTTAATGCTTCAGATTTAAAGTAAAAGTGATGTAGATATGATGTTGCTAATAACATTGTTTTCATATGATAATAATAATTACAATCACATGTTTTCAATAACATGCAATTGAAAAGGCATAATTCAGCAAGTACTTTGTAGAGTAACATATTCAGTAGATCATGTAAATCTTCTGAACTTTTTTCGAGCCCTTGTACTGCATTATCAACATAATTAATTCAATTTGAAATGGGACATAAAAGGAATAATAATTATTTTCTTTTGATTTTTTCTGAACTAATTGTTTTTAACGGATAAAGGGTTATGTTAAGGGTTAAGGGTTAGGGCTATTTTGAATAGAATGCAAGATAAGTCTTATATTCTCTTTGTATGAAATTTGAGTGCTTCTTTATATACCAGATTATTTTTTACGTATATATATNATATATATATTTAAGAATTTTAAAATAATTTTTTGCAAAACTAATGAGTGGAATGAAGTTTGAATAATTTATATTACAGATATTTCACTTTAATTGATCTTCATGACGGTGAAAAATAAAGTTAGACTTTGATGCTATTTTTTTTTTCAAAAATAAGGGAATATATTTAAAAATAATTTAAATAAAAAAATTTATGCATATTTTAAATCCTGTGCCAAAAGCTTTTTAATAGAAACTGAAATATCAGTACTTTTATTAAAAACAAATACAACATTTAGCTAAGTAAAGATTGTGCAATTTTTAATTGTTTCACAAATTAGAAACATAACTATTTTCATGTTATTTTTTTTTAAATGCATTTTAGAAAATTTGTGTATAGTCTTGCAACTTGTGTATTCTTAAAAGTTTTTATCCTTTTGCAATGCTGATATTTTTTAAACACTTAAATGCTAAAATTTATACTCTTGAATATACATTAGATTTAAATATTAAAGTATTAAAAAAAGAACTACATTAAAATAAATTATTTCTTATCAAACAATGTGCTTTTTAAGGATTTAAACTAAACATATCTTAAAATCCTTCAAAAAACATGAAAACTGCCCTCTTACTCTAGACAAATTTAAATCAATAAAACTTTATTTTCTTCCGAATACTCTTTTTTTTCATTTTACTACACACTACTTACTTTTAACTTAATTACTAACTTATATGCCTTTAATTATTAAACAAAAATGAAAATAATTTTGCAATTGAACAGTTTTTTAATAAATTACTCGAAATTTTCTATACTTCTAAATTTTTATTTATTAATCCACTTTAATTGCTTTATAAGGACTTATAAATTTATAATGAGAATTACATTATCGATTTATTTTTATTAAACAGTTTGCGAACATAGAAATCAAAATCATAATTCGAGCAACCAGAGAACTATATGTAGAGATGTTTCAGTCCCAGAAATTCTACGATCGATATCATGAAATTAATTTTAAACCTATGTCGTCTTTACGTCAAAAGTGTTGCACTGCCAAGCAATTATAATAAGTAAACAGTTTTAAAAGTGAGCATTAATTGACGTTTAAAAAAAAAGTGCCAGCAAAGCTGGCGAAAGAGTAGAAACATCGATGTAGGAATTGGCGGAGTAGTTGCTTTCTTTCCCCCTTTGATCCGGCAACCCTGATTCTGGGGGTAAATTCGTCGACAAAATCCTCATCAGTGCGAGCAACGGATCCCATCGGAAAGGGATGCGCCGATGTAGGAGTCGGTGGAAAAAACCCCTGCTGCGGCAGGAGGATAGTTATCCTACATCCCGGATATCCGGCACAATCGTTAGCCGGACTCAATCAAACCGGGATTTTAGGCTTTTTACATAGTTAAACAATTGAACTTTTTAAGAACATCAGTGAAGGGTTTATAAACAGTGGTGATAACGACCTTCCACCATTTCGAAACTCCACCTGGTCGAGAAGTGGGGGGTCACCCCCGTCCTCCGGCCCCGGCGGGCCCCATTTTTGGCACCGCCGCCACCGGCTGTAGCCCACCTGAGAAGAGCAAGTAGTGGAGGGGGTGGTGAAGGAAATAAAAACTGGTTCGGAAGTCGCGACGAATTAGTTATTAAACAAACTGTATCCTCATCTTCTCTTCCTTTCTCCAGGTCCCTGCCGAAGCTGCACGGCGAAGATGGAGGCGGTGGAGGAGGCATCACCGAGGGTGGAGGAGTGGGCGGCGCCCAGCTGCTATCATTGCCGCCCCTCTGCAACTTCGAGCCCATCCCACACGACCACGACTATTGCGAACGGGTTGTGATCAACGTGAGTGGTCTTCGGTTCGAGACCCAGCTGAGGACGCTGAACCAGTTCCCTGATACCCTGTTGGGGGACCCGGCTCGGCGTATCCGCTATTTCGACCCGCTGAGGAATGAGTACTTCTTTGATAGGAATCGCCCTTCCTTCGACGCAATCCTCTATTACTATCAAAGCGGAGGACGTCTCCGAAGGCCTGTAAACGTCCCACTCGACGTTTTTGCTGAAGAAATCAAGTTTTATGAACTCGGAGAGATGGCCTTCAACAAGTTCCGCGAAGACGAGGGGTTCATCAAAGAGGAGGAGAGACCCTTGCCCAAGCAGGAGCTTCAGCGCAAGCTCTGGCTTCTATTCGAGTACCCCGAGAGCTCACAGGGAGCTCGTGTGATCGCCATCGTGTCCGTGGTAGTGATTCTGTTATCGATATTCATATTCTGTCTGGAGACGTTGCCCGAGTTCAAGCATTACCGCCTCTTTAACACAACTAACAACATGACACGTGTAATAGAGGACGAAGTGCCGCGTACCACAGACCCTTTCTTCATCATCGAGACGTGCTGCATCATTTGGTTCACTTTCGAATTGCTCGTTAGGTTCCTAGCGTGTCCCTCCAAAATGGCGTTCTGCAAGGACGCCATGAACAGTATAGACCTGATGGCCATCATCCCTTATTTCATTACATTGGCCACCGTAGTGTCTGGTCAGCGGCCACAAGAGAGGCCCATCAACGAGAGGGGCAACAACCAGGCCATGTCGCTGGCCATACTCAGGGTTATCCGTCTTGTGCGGGTGTTCCGGATCTTCAAACTTTCCCGGCACTCTAAAGGCTTACAGATATTAGGCCGGACTCTAAAGGCCAGTATGCGAGAACTGGGCTTGCTCATTTTCTTCCTTTTCATCGGCGTCATCCTCTTCTCGAGTGCCGTCTATTACGCTGAGGCGGACTCTGAACGCTCTTTCTTCAAGAGCATTCCCGACGCGTTCTGGTGGGCAGTTGTCACCATGACGACTGTCGGATACGGGGACATGCGACCCGTCGGGGTCTGGGGCAAGCTGGTGGGCTCGCTATGTGCCATCGCTGGCGTGCTCACCATCGCCCTGCCAGTTCCCGTCATAGTCTCCAACTTCAACTACTTCTACCACCGGGAGACGGATCAGGAGGAGATGCAGTCGCAGAACTTCAATCATGTAACTAGCTGCCCGTACTTGCCCGGTACGGTGGGCGCCAAGCTCAAGCGCGATTCTGTCAGCGAGTCTGCCTCAGACATCATGGAATTGGAGGAAGGCATGCTGCTCAGTGTCGAGAATCATCAACACCAGATGCTCCTCAACTATCACCAACAGCAGAAAAAGCCCAACTGCAATCCCCTTCACAATAACAACGTGAATGCCGTCTCCATTGAAACCGACGTCTGAAGTAGTGCTTGGTTGGCAGCTGCGCAAATGTCCTCCTACAGAGCAGCCTTTATATACACGTATCCTTTCTTCTTCTTTTTTTAACCCATTACATGCTTTCATTATGGATTTAAACGCGGGTAAGTCACATGCATGTTTTACTTTCGTCTTGCATATCTTTTCTCATTTTTCTTAAGTTCTACTTTTGAAAACCATACCAGTACTTCAAACCATATTATCATTTAAATTTGCTTAATAAGGTGTAACTTTAAGCCAATGTATCGTGCAATTCATTTTGAGAACTAACTTCCAAGGAAATATGGCTTAACTTAACACCTTAAATATGCAGAAAATTTGTATGATAATACAGTTTAATCTGAACCAATATTTTTTATATTATAGTAGATATAGATTTTTAAGCTCTCATTTCATTTATTATATAATTGCATCACAAAACTCAGGTATAGCATGATACCTTAATGTATTTTTCCCATCAATATAAGCATTATTTATATTTAGTTTATGTAAATAAATGAGTATATATACATTTAATTTTGAAATCTCCCTATGACATGGTAATTGTAAATACTCAAAAAAATGTTTCAAACTTTTTTTTAACTGTTAATCTTTACATAAAAACGAAAATTTTATGATGGTAAATCAAAATTTTGTCTGCTATCTAATTACATAAATCTTTTATTGTATAAAATTAAACAATTTCATTCTGTTTTTATAACAATTTATAGTACGATAATTCAGAAAACATTTTACTCTTAATATAATAATACTGAAATTGAAGGAATTGAAATGCATTATTTTACTTTATTGACAGTATTTTTCTTCCAATTTTTAATCTCTTATTTAAGATAATCATTGTTTCCTATTTATGTAAGTTCTAGATAATTATTTACTTTATTTTAAGTTGTTGGAGTTTAGAATATTAAGTAACATTTTTAATCATATTCTAACGAATTTTGTAAGTAGTAAATCCAATTAAAAATAATTGATTCACATTTTCAATTTACCTAAACTTGTCTAAAGTTCTTTCTAAAATATTTGAGTGTTTATATTATTTTCTTCTGACTAAACTTCTATACCGCAAAAAATTATCGACTTGTGCCTAAAAAAATATAATCAATGATTCTAAATTATAAAATATGTTCACGCATTGTTTGGTTTTTCTTTTTGGTTACATTTATGTGTGCCAAAATAATGAAAATAATACATAATATTGCTTAAAAGTGCATAATATAGTATAAAAGTACATAAAAGTAAAACTATTACACAATTTTACATAATTTTTTTTTTAAAAAAAAGCTGTTTTAGTTATAACCAGAAAAAAATCAGCCATGAGAAGAGATGGGAAGGATTTAAAGATTATTTAAAATAACTGCCGTACATAATTTTTTTAAATTTCCCTGTGAGAATAATAAAAACATTTTAAAATCATCATATATAATCATAAGATGAGGTTTCAAATATGCACACTAAAATTAAGGTGGTTTGTTGAAATTTCGTCTTCAGTTGTTGTTTTTTTTATCAATAATCTCAATATTTAAAGCTTGGTTTAAGCAAGGAATTCAATTACATTAAATGATGAATTAAATCCAAATAAATCACAGTCGGAAATTTTTTAAACATGAATTCCACAACTTTCACAGTCATTTTGTTTCCTATATACGAAACTCTTACTTTTGAAAGGAACGTTGGAAGGCAACAAGTGATGCTCTTTTTTGTAAGTTACGGTACTTTTCCAATTACAGCATCAAGAGAGCGTGATTATTGAAACCTATATTTATTAAGTTATATTAAACTTTGAAAAATAATGTGAAGTAGTCGGATGAATACAATAGTAGTTAAACATAAGAATAATACACTGAGCTAAATTTAAATTGTATAAGATTTGTTCTTGCTCATTGTGTTTAGGAAGAATTATGATTCATTTGATTTCTAGTTTTTATTTATTTTTTTATTATCATTATTTTTTATGGATTCTTGTACTTCAGAACTAGTTGATTGGCGTACCCTGAATTGAATTTTTTAGATTTTTCATTGGGATTTCATGATTTCTTTTACATATTTTTCTGTACCAAGTGCATTTTTTTCCTAATTTAACTGCTTGGTACCCGAGTTTTGTCGTCAATTTTTTAGTTTGAAATGTATGATTAAATTAATGGATTACATTTAAATAAAATAATATAATTATTTCAAAGTAAATAAAAAAGTTTCCTTGACCATTTTCTATTAATTTTATTATTAATCATTGAATTTATTATGAACAAGAAAATTCATACATGTCCTGTTAATTTGAAAAACCAATTATATCATTACGATTGAAAAACAATTAATCATAATTTTTGAAATCTTTGTGCTATTAATGTATTTATTACTTCTGAACATGAATTATAAAATTTTTAAAGAAAATTGAAAATTGAGGAATATATACAGTAACTACATATTTTTCTTCGATATTGCTCTTGAGGGTTCAGTTAAATTAGATACTGTACTCAAATAAATGCAAAATCAGATTTGCACTTCATTTATTATCAAAGCATGGCATAAAAATGAAATGCAAATCAGGTGTTTCATTTCTTAAATCATTCTCAATGCATATATATATATATATTCNAATTCAGTAAATTTAATTCAGACCAAAAGAAATACTAGAATTACAATAGATATCATACAATATAAAAAAATGAAACAAAACTTTGAAGCCATAATAGTAAATCCTTTTTGTTTTAAAGTCGTGTTAAAAATAAGCTAAACAATTCATAAAAAGCGGATATTTATGACTTTTTTCTGTATTTTTATCGTTAAAATTTTATTTAATTAATTTGTCTATATTTCTGAAAAATAAAATTTTTAGGAAAAAAAAAACTTAATCTTCATTTTTTTCACTTAACATCCTTTTTACTCTAGTAGTTAGTAGTTCAATGTTAGAGAATGAACCTTAATTAGTAAAAGTTTAATCATCAATTCTTATCACCAAGAAAATACCATACAGTTTTGTTACAATGTAAAAATGAGATTAACACTTAAACTTTAATATTATAAATTTTTCCCTAAAATTTTAGAAGGATAAAAAATAGAAGAAAACCCTTGGGAAATATTTTCAATTTTTATTCATTCTTTTTTTTAGTTTAGAGTTGCTTGATTACTTTAATTAACTTGATTGATTTGATTAAAAAATAATGAATAATACAAATTATAAAACCTATAAAAGCAATAAAAATAAACTTATTACTCAATAAAGAATAATATTAAAAATTTCAACATTAATTGTTAATAGTTGTTCATTCTGTTCCTCAAAACAATAAAAAAAATTAAAGAAAAATTAGAAAACCAATTTTTGAAAACAATTTAGAATCTTAGTATATGAACCCAGAAAATAAATAAAAGAAAAAAGCATGATCAAAAAATTAAATAATGTGAAAATACACACATTAAACAACATGAAAATGTATTATTCAATCTCCAGCTCTAGTACTGTCAAAGATTAAAAAAGAGAAATGTTTACTGATTGGGAGGAAAATAAATCTCTCTAGATTTGAAGATAAGGATCCTGTTTCCATATCCACTAATGATAAAACTCTTCTCTTCGATACAAAACTGTACTTTTTCCTAGACATGTTTAAAGAGCTCTTGCTTCTTTTCTTCTTAATGATGATTTTACTGAAATATTATATTATTGCAATCAATTCTGTGAAACACTTTCCCTGACGCTTACTAAACTGACATTAAATGTATATTTTTAGTGATAGTTTTACTGAAATATTATATTCTTGCATCCAATTCTGTGAGACGCTTTCCCTAACAGTTACCAAACCTTCCTTAATAATAGATTCTTAGTGATGGTTTTACTTAAATATTACATTCTTACATCCTATTCTGTAAGACGCTTTCCTTAAAAACTACCAAACCTACCTTAATAATAGAGTCTTAGTGATGGCTTAACTTAAATATTATATTCTTGCATCCAAGTCCGTGAGACGCTTTCCCTAACAGTTACCAAACCTTCCTTAATAGTAGATTCTTAGTGATGGTTTAACTTAAATATTACATTCTTACATCCAATTCCGTGAGACGCTTTCCTAAAAAACTACCAAACCTACCTTAATAATAGAGTCTTAGTAATGGTTTTACTGAAATATTATATTCTTACATCCAATTGTAAGAGACGCTTTCCCTAACACTTACCAACTCTACCTTCTCCAACACTGCTTTAATATTAGATTCTGAAATCTAGATCAGAAAAAAGATGTTTTCAATTTTATGAGAGGCTTCCATCTTATTCTGATTTTAAACATAAATACTGCAACCAGAAACGTATAAAATGTTAAAATATTGTGATTATTTTTTGTTTTTGTTTTTTGAAGAAAAAAAAATGTTTTATAAATAATACTTAATATATCTCTCTCTATTTAATTGGGATTTTGATAAGGTAGTAGAAACCCGAATTATATTTAGTTCCATCATTGAAGAATTTAAAATATGAAAGGAATCCAGGAAGGAAGTAGAATCCAAAAAAAAAAGAATTTATGTTCGAATAAAAAACCACCAATTTCGTTAGAAATTCTATTAAAATTTATAGTTTTCACAATTACTAAACTTTTAGTTTCTCTTTCCTTCCATTTTATATGTTTTGAAAGCTTTTATTATTTCGCAAAATGATTTACAAAAATTATCTTTTTCTAGTTTATTAAAACACCATAAGTCTCTTTTTAATGATTTTTATCACCTCTTTTAAATCACAAATACTTTTTACCCGATTAAACTATTAATTACTTAAACGAGAACAACAGTAAAGTTATAAAAATTCTTATGCATTTCAGATTTTTGTACGGATATTATACTTATTGCGTTAAAATATACATATGTTAGTTACAAGTAATCGTGATTAAAAAAAGAAAATAAGAGTTGTTATGCAGGATTTCTTGGATCTGTCGGAAAACCTAGTTATAGAGAATTTTTCGAAATATTTTTGCCTTATCTTGTAAGTTTTTTTTTTTTTTTTAAACATTCCAGCTTTTTTAGTGAAATATATGAATTTTAGGATAGATAAGATACTAAATGCATATTTATCGGCGAAAAGCAGAATTCAGGCGATAAATTTTATTTATAGCCTGCGTTGAACAACCGACCCAATTCTGAGTTTACAGCTATCAGTGTTCAACACAGTAGCTTTATAATTTTGAACCCAACCCAAAAGACCAGGTAGCTACAGGATCAAGCATTGGAACAACCTAGCCTATGTAGAGGACTTCTTGATCTAACTAAGCTGTATTTGCGTTACACGGAGAAGAAAAGCACGAAAACCTTACACGGCTTCCCCGTACTCGTGACCAATCTATCACTGAGAATATTTTACGTCAGCACTGTGATCGGTGACAGCTGGGTGCAGAATTCGTATCGACCAGCCATCTCTGGGATTCAAAACTCAATGGGGAACGAGTGCTCCTAAGCCACCATCCTGAGAAGATTAATTTTATTTTTGCTTTTATAATCGTCTTTAAACCACCGGCCCAATTCCAGGTTTACGACTACTAATGTTCAACATCATAGCCTTGTCATTGTGAATCCAATCCAGAAGACAAGGGAATTCCTGGATCGGATCAAGTATTAGGAGAAATTTGCCTTCGTGGAGCACTTTTTGATGGAACTATCTCTCTGCGGTACATGAAGAGGAAAATCACGAAAACCACCTACGGTTAGACTAACTGCAAGAGGACTCTATCCCATTATCCATCTACTACTGAGAATATTTTGCGTCGGCACTGCGTGCAATGCACGCTGGGTGCAAAATTCGTATCGACCTGCCACCGCTGGTATTCGAACCTGGGTCAACTTATTGGGAGACTAGTGTTTTTTCTTCTGAGCAGCCACGGCTCGAGAGGTTGAATTATCGTAAATAGCGTGACATGTTGTCGGGCTTAACATTTGACATTGCCAGTCCCAAGTACCTACTCATGTCTTTTTCGCTTTCGGCACGTTTTAAACTGTGTGAAATCTAGTCCTTCATTTTTAGGAAAATTTGCACTGTTATCATGAAAATAATTTATTATGAAATAAGAGTAATAATAATAAATAATAGTAATAAAAATAAATAATAGTAATAACAGTAATAAAAAATAATATATAGCAATGACAATAGATAATAATAATAAATAGTATTAATTACAATAATAGTAATAATAAAATTGAAACAATATTTAAATTTTCAAGTTTCTTTATTCATTACTTTACTTTATTATTACTTTAGTTTATTTAAGTGAATTTCGTTGCTAATTACCTCATACCAGTGTCATTTTTTTAACTTAAATGAATAAAAATTAATTCATCTTTTTTTTTCTTTTTTTTTTTTGCTGTCCTTCTAAATATTTGTTTTTCAGTACATTTTAATCTTCGGTCTATATCTTTAAAGCAATTGGTTATATTATTATTTCCCAACCGTTACTTTGAGAAGCCTAAGTGGTTAACAAGGTGTAGAAAGGGTGTTCGTAAAAGTTATTATTATGAAAGGATTTAAATTACTAATTTAAAAAATATTTACCTTTACTTTACTATGCAATGAATTTTTTCTGCTCTATTTTCTATATACTTCGGCTAGAAAAGCTTGCATACTCTGACAAACATCATTTAAAAGAGAAGAAAAATACATCATTACAACGCGTGATTATAGCCATTTTCTATGTGTATCATAGACATTTTGAGCTACTCGGACATTAGACATTTTGAGCTACTTTTGATCTAATGCCTGCTGATGAATAATTACAAATACAGTTCCATTCCGAGGTCTAGTCAGTCTTCTGCCCTAGTGGTTCCTCTAACTAAAAAGAAGCTGCAAACAACCCTTAGTCAGATAATATTCCTGGCCAGGAGATTATGAAGCTTCTATCTGAAATCGGCCTGAAGACACCAATAAGCCTCCAATGGATCCCACCGCATGTCGGGGTACATGGCGATGAGACAGCCGATGTGCTCGCCAAGAATGGCTGTGATCTTCCTATGGACTGTTTGAACCGTCTTACTCCCACTGAGGTCCACTCCCTGGGAAAACATCGTTTGCTTCCAGTGTAGCACCGTACTCCATCCCATCAGTGGTATGCTGGTGACCGCGCTGGCCTATCATTAACATGCAGCGGCCCTCAGCCTTTCCAATCGGCCATGGCCAGATTTCGTAGTGGCCATCTCAAGTGTTTAAGGTTTCAAAATGGGGAGAAGACTCTCCAACCTTGTTCCTGCTCACAACCTGCTAGTCCCGATCACCTTCTTTTTTGCCTTGGCGCTTCTTATAAGCAGCTTCTGGTTGATCGGGACTTTCTGCAGATAAATGGGGAACTGATGGGACAGGCCTTCTGGACCTGGTCTAGGCTTTTCTTCCCCTGGGGGATGTGTAACAACACAGTTACATTATAGTTTTCTTTGCCGCAGCTATCAGAAAAGTCAATTGAACCTGATGAAAACTTCAAAAATATTTGTCAATGAATATCTGAAACAATATACAACTATTACCCTAATAAACGCAATATCACATGGAAGCATATCGAGTTTATTCTGAGGTAACTCTTTAAAAACTGTTATTTTTTGTCCTATGGATCATTCTTTAATTGATGTCTGAATCAGTGCTGTTTGCCAAACCAATTCATTAAAATGTTAATGTGAAATATATTTCAACCTGAGGAAAGATTTTCAATTTACATTTACTTGAAATCAAGCGCAGAACCTCATCTAAGAATGACACCGTTAGACATTAGTCATTTGTTCTGTCAGACAGCTGCGAATGCTTTTCCTGAAAATCAGTTGGTTTGTTTAATCAATTTTTGTATCATTTTCTATTTTTATGGTTACGTTTTCACATTTTGTTTTGAAATGTGGTGCGACGTAAACAACAAAAGTTCTAATCTATTTTAGGGGTTAGGGATTTTAAACCTGTTTCTATAAATTATACAAAGTGTTGACCAACTTCTTTCAGGTTCAAAAGATTGGAAACCACTGGGCTTAAAAAAAGTTACCATTAACAACACTATAGCATTATTTTAGGTGCAAAATGTGTAGAAATGCTCATTGAAATTATTTTACTATAAGTATATTTTCAAATCTAGGTATTCAATATAATTCAATATTTTTAAATTTATGCTACAAATATCGCTCAAATTTTAGTTCCTTTTTCTTTAAAAAAAAAAAGTTTATTTGCTAAAAAATAATTAGATATATTTCCGCGTATCTTATTTCCTGCACAACTTTATTTTTGTGATTCTATATATTTGTGGTAATGTTAAAAAAATGGTACCAAGAATAGAAACAAAATAATTTTAAAAGTACATCTTAAAAATAGATAATTCATCATAACTAAAATCGTTGAAGTCGACTTTTTTAAGGTTATGAAACTACCATATCCTGTAACTTAAACTAGGTAATTATTATCGTAACTAATTAATTAAATTCTTCAATTTAATTAAAGATTACCTTATAAATAAAAGAATTTTGTAGTTACTTTGATTATTTTGCAAACTAAGTGTAGTATTATTAAATTTTTAGTCTATAATGCTGTTTAAACGTATAAAAATGTATAACGTTTTAAAACAAAGGTGCTACTCTCTCCCATTCCTTCTTATTTTTTACAAATTCCTTAATAGATTAAGAAATCAATTTATTTATTACACACGAATAAACAAATATGGTGAAATTACCGTACTGTATGGTAATAACCTTTTCTGGTAAAAAACACATAATTCTGGGTAATAAAACCAAAATAAACGTTATTTAAACAATTCATTTGGTAATTTATCCGTTCATATTGTAACATTATACTGGGAATTTTGATTTTCAAAATCATAATTCTTATTACTGCACATTTAGAAAAATACAAAACTGAAAAGTAAATTTAACCGAATAAATGATTTTTATGCCATGTTCTAGGAAATAATATTGGAAAAATGCCGAATTAAACTACATTTACTAAATTTTTTCACAGATAAAACCGGATTTAATTGTTAACTTTACCAAAATCATTACCAAAACACTTTCTCAGTGTTCCCATAGAGCCAAAAACACGGTAAATTTTATCATATTCTTTTGACATTGACAATAATTTTTATTTCTCAGTGCAGAAAATAATTATAAATACTACTACTTTCTGCTCACCCTCACCATCACACTCCAACTCCATCCTTTCGGATCGCTTTGAAACCCGAGATTCTTCTGCTCGTGTTGCAGATACTAAATTACAGTAGTCTAGAATTTTCATGAAACTACCTGCTTGTTAACATTAGGATTCCTTTCGGATCACTTCGTAACCCAAGCTCACTTTACTCGTGCTCCAGATACTTGATTATAGCAGTCTAGAATTTTAGTTTAACAACCTGCTCGTTGACATTAGGATTCCCATCGGATCGCTGCGCAACCCGAACTCACTTTGCTCGTGCTCCAGACATTAAATTATATTAGTCTAGAGTTTTCGTAAACAACCTGCTCGTTGACATGAGGATATTTTTCGGATCGCTTCGCAATCCGAGCTCCAACTGTTCGTGCTCCAGATACGAAATTATAGAATTATACTAGCCTAGAATTTTCATTAAACAACCTGCTCGTTGACATAAGGATTCCTTCCCTAGCTCAGTCTGATCGTACTCCAGATACTAAATTACAATAGTCTAGAAATCTCGTTAAGCAACCTGCTCGTTGAAATAAGTATTCCCTTCGAATCGCTTCTCAACCAAGCTCTTTCTGCCTGTGCTCCAGATACTAAATTACAGTAGTCTAGAATTCTCCTTAAACAACCTGCTCGTTGACATAAGGATTCCCTTCGAATCGCTTCTCAACCAAGCTCTTTCTGCCTGTGCTCCAGATACTAAATTACAGTAGTCTAGAAATCTCGTTAAACAACCTGCTCGTTGACATAAGGATTCCCTTCGAATCGCTTCGCAACCAAGCTCTTTCTGCTTGTGCTCCAGATACTAAATTACAGTAGTCTATAATTTCCCTTAAACAACCTGATCCTTAAACAACCTTTTTAAATCCCTTTGACAAAGAGGGGACACAGGTGTCCATTTTATATATTTTCTCTGGCGCTCTAATTACAAGCAAAAATTTATTTTGGTATTTTTTTAATCATTAAAAACAGTCAAGTAGTTCCAAAAAAATATTTTAGATTATCGGAATTATATTTGTACAAAAATATAAAAAGAAAACAGTATGAAGAAAAATATTTCATTCATATTGAAAAATTTATCAATAATAGATTTTGAAAATTAAAGAAATTTCAATGATGAATAACTGTTTTTCGTAGATCTAAATGCCTGCAAATAAGAGTGAATTTTAAAAACTATTGTTTGGAAGTAAGCAGTGTTTGTAAGATTTTACCTTTAAGGAAAAAAAATTAAGTTTTTAAGGCTGTATTTCATAACTTTATGTTGCATGAAATGATGGCTTCGTAAGTTTAAAATGTCATATATGTACAACTGCAAGATTTTTTTTTTTTAATATATGTCATATTTTCAGATTTAAATAGTTTTCTGCCTTTTTTTTAGTTTTTTCCTTGTATTCAAAATTGTATGGTTTTTTGTTTTTTAAATAAAAACGAAAGCACTTTCAGACAGAACCTTAAAATGATTTTCTAATTGACATCATAATATAGAATATTGATATACAAAGTTAAAAAAATTATCCTTAGGATACATTGAGTTAAACTTCATCCATGCATTTTCAATTGGTCAATGACTTTCAAAAAGAATACTGAAAACACAGCTAGTCCTTGCAACTTGAGAAACCGCTGTGTCAAATCACGTGGTTGAGCATGTCGGGTTAACGGGTTAGCTATTTGGCTTGATTTATTAACCCGCTAAATCAATTTTCGGTTCAGATTTAATTGAATACCGACAAGCCATGTAACGAGTCAGTGTCAAACCTGATTGGCAGCTGATTCGTGGCATAAACAAATGTTACGCAAATGCAAGCATCCAATTAAGTCATTTTTGAACATATTATGACAGTGGAAAATTTTTATACTGATGATTAACATCTACCATCAGTTAGCATCAGGGAATAGCACTAGCATATTAATATTAAATTTAGCTTTGGTTTAAAATCAAAGATTAAAGAAATAATTAAATAAGAATATTTTTCACTCTTTTTCTGCTTCAATGCTAATTGTTCAATAAGTTTTCATTTTATTTCAATTTTATCTAAAATTAGTCTGACAAAAATGGTTTAGGTAGCGTATGATCTATATTTTAAAAACGTTGTTAATATAATGCTAGATTAATTTCAAAAAAACAAAAGTATTTGGGTAAAACAGTTACAACAATAACTTGTAAATTGTAAAAATTTTGTTTGCTTATTTAAACAAACCCTTAATTGGAAGCATTCGAATGAAAAATATATTTGATCAAACAACCTTCTAAAGCCGGGCAGGTTGCTTTGTTTGAAAAGAACTAGAATTTATCATATTTGAGTTTAAAAAAATTTGCTTTCATACAATCCATCACATTATAACTACTTCAACATTATCTGATCAAAGGTAATTGTTTTTTACGTTACAGCTCGAATTATTTTGCTAAATGATGTAACAAATGCAATTATTGGTTATAGGTAAAGAATCATTAGTCATGTGTTAGAATCCCAATGTGTTAATCATTAATCCCAATTTGAAACGCTATTTGTTTACTATCATTGCTAGACTCATTAATTTTTGAAAACATTTTATCAATCCAAAACAATGTGTCTTTTTTTTCGAAAACAAAAAATTAATTATAAAACAATAATCTGATTTTATTTGTTCCAGTTAATTTTTGAAATATGATTATAAATAATATTTATTAAATTCAAAAAATTAAAATTTCGTGTAATAATTTCGAATAAATTAAAAATATTGACTAAAACTATGATTAACTGCAAAAATTAAACGTGTTTTGTTTTAAAAAAAATTTCTTAACTCTTAAGAGTCCTTTTAGACAGCGCTCGGAAAAATTAAAAAAAATGTGCAGTTAATTCTTCATTAAAAACTAAAAAATTTTAATAATTAATTTTATACCCAATTCATACTTCATGTTGTTTTGTTAAATTTTTTGTTATTCATTTAAATAGGATCTATTGAGCCCACCAGTAACCATTTTTAGAATTGCTATAATTTTTAATAACTATTCGAGCAAGTTTGAAAAAAATTGGAAAAAAATACAAAAGAATAAGATTTTAAAATTGGTAAATCGATTGAATAAATTTCTATGGGTATAATAAAATATACCAAAATGAAATATAATAAAATATACCATAACTTCGTATTAAATAGAGATGTAAACACTCAATAGCAATGACAATGAACTATCCTTGGGTAGGTTCGGGGTTTTGTCCCCTGTGTCTCTTGAAATTTGGTGACAGCAGTTCTTGTGCCCCCACTGATAGTGTAAATGTTTTGCTACATACATTTTTCTTGCAATTAAATGTTATTTTAATTTCATTTTTGTCAGGATTTATAATGGGTTGTTGATTGCAAAACAGAGGCAATGCGGTTTACGATTTGTTTGCTTTACGCTTATGTTTTGTTACGGTGCTATAGGTAAAGCAAGAAACTTTACAACTGGATTATGAAATAAATTGCTCTCGCTATGAAAAAAAAATTGTCAGATTTATTCTTCTACTAAGCTTTAAATTTTCATTGTATAATTCTTAACACTTCGTGAATTACTGTCGTTTTTGATATTTTTTTATTGAAAAACATACCAAACTACAAGTATAAACACACTTTTTAACTATATCTTTTCACCATTTACAAATATTACGCGTAATTATTAAATATTTCGCGTACGATTCATGCCTCATGTTAAATATTTTGAAATTTTAGTTTATTTCTTCAACAAAATTACGCAAATGTTTGCTGTTTACTCAAAACAATGTATAATTTTCTTCTTCAAGAACTATTTTTTTTATTCTTTAAGTAAATTTCTCCATTATAAATTTCTAGAAGGAACGTATATTTGCAACAGGCCGTTTTAGGCAAAGAGGTCATGGAGGTCAGAGCTTCTCGATATTGTGACCAACAGCATGATTGTGGCAATCAGGTCAACATTGCACACAAAGTCGCTTTTACTTCCCGGAATTCCTGGTATCCATCGATCTGAATCTAAATGACATCAAGCCGCCACTGAGGATCGAACTACCAATCTTTACACTGCCATTTCCTTACTTTAATATTCAGCCATTGTGACTCAACACAACTTGAAAGTTCAAGTTATAATATTTTCTATAAAAGAAGGTTAATGCTGAATTTCACATAAGTTAGCATTAAAGAGTCTCAATTATGATATCCAAAATCTTATAATACAATTTATTTGACAAATAAATCTGTTCTGATGAAATCTGATCTGATCAGATCTGATTATACCTTTTATTTTTAGTGACACTATGTGTTTCACTACTCATACTGAGAAAAAAAGTTATGCTCAAAACTACCAGAATATGGTAAACTTTACTGTGTTTCTGGCTCTATGGAAGCACCCAAAGTTTCGGATATTTTACTGAAGCTCTTTGGCAATGATTTTGGTAAAATTAGCAATAAAATATGGTTTTGTAATGTGTGAAAAAATTTACTAAATATGGTAACATTTTATCGTGATGCCTCAAAACATGGTATGGAAGCCATTTATTGGTTTTAAATCAATTCTTTCTACAAGGGTAGAATAACAAAACCATTTAGGCCAAGTGAACTCCATAATTGAGTTTTTTTAATTTTTAAAGGTATTGCTTCTTGAATTTAAATATTGTGTATAATGTATTTCTACCACATTTATTCAAAATATTGGAACTAGAAAATTATTTTTTATCCTTATTATGATATGTATAAAGAATAAAGTTCATATTTGATCTTTCTAATTTCAAAAAGTATTGATGCTTGCAGTTATAAGTATACTAAAGTTAATTTCACTAGTGCTTTTTTGAGGCATAGTGCATTAATTTCATCGACAACACTTCATCGACAGACCATTTCATCGACAGACCATTTCATCGACAGAGTCATTTCGCAGACAGGGGTATTTCGTCGTCAGGGTCGTTTCGTCGACAGGGTTATTTTCGTCGACAATTTGGAGAAAAGGTTATTTCGTAAG
The DNA here is from genome assembly GCF_043381705.1 of Parasteatoda tepidariorum. Taxonomy (NCBI): domain Eukaryota; kingdom Metazoa; phylum Arthropoda; class Arachnida; order Araneae; family Theridiidae; genus Parasteatoda; species Parasteatoda tepidariorum. The sequence goes on along the minus strand of NC_092209.1, from coordinate 40,759,718 downwards.
CAAAGTCATACGTAATTTTGAAACTATTTTTATGATTTTTTAGATTTGATGTTGTGCCCCTTGCACTTCTTTGTAATTTAGTATATTTGAGACGAAATTTTTAAGACCTAGCCTGATGCAAAATCTTTATAGTATGTTGAAGTTGGCAGAAAAGAAGCATTTTATTTGAAAATTGCCTACTCCTCTATTCACATTACGTTGCAAAAACGAAACCTTTTTTACATTTGGTGTTCTAATTGTATTTTTCACATTTAAGTTGTATTTTACACACTTTTTTTCTAGTCATATTAAACGCATTTTTTTATAAGATTAATTTTTAATGTGTAGTATTGTAGATTAGCATCGCAAAAGGAATGGCAATAACTATTGTAAATGATTCTTGATGTAGGGAGTGAATGAAGGGCGAAATTAGCAAGGGAAAAAAGACAGAGTATATAATGAATCAGTGAAATAATGAAACCACTTCGGCGATATGAAAATTTTGTGTTTTAAATCATTTTAAATTAAATTTTTTGAACAATAATGCAAAATATCAGGGTTTCTATTTGAATTCTGATATTATTAAATCTGTCAAGCAATTAAAATATAATTTTATTACTTGCATTGTTGACAAAGCATCTAATAATTTTTGCTTTATATGTAAAAAAAAATTGACATTTAATGAGTAAAGAATATGATAATAATAATACTTCTATCAAAATTAATAATTCTGAAAAAGAAATTTATAATCGACTATTAGCTTTTTCCAAGAAAATAGGTTTAAAAATCAATAGCATTAATTATCCTTATTTATTTCCTACAATTAAGTTCCTCAAAACACCGGTTAAATTTAGATTTGTAGCTTTCAGTACTGGCTGTTATAATTCTGTTTTTGGTAAAAGATTTTCTAATCATTGAAACATTATTTTAAATAAGATTATTTCAAATAATAAGCACTTTATTATTAATAACAACCAAGACGTTATAAAATATTTGAACTACGATAATATTAATACTATATTTACATGTCATTTTGAAAATCTCTTTACGACATAACAATTTAAGGAATATTTGTTTGGAAATTTTAGATAATTATTTGAATAATGAGAACATTAATGAGGAAGATTGTATAAATTTATGTAATATAAACATTTTTGACAATTATCTTTTTAATGGTACTTGTTTTTACTGACAAATTCAAGGAATCTCAATAGGGAATTGTTATTCAAGCGCATTTGCATATATTTTCTTACATTTTTATGAGCAAAAATTTTTAGAACATAATTTGCTAATTGGGTTTAGATTTATTGTTGATTTAATAATTTTCGATTGTAATGATTTTAATTTAATTAAAGATATTTATCCTGAGGAACTAAATTCAATGAATGCAAATTCAGATGAAAATTGTGCTTATTTTTCAGATCTTGATATCAAACCTCATAACCAAAAAATTTTCAGCGGATTATACGATAACAGAAGAGATTTTAAGTTTAATGTTATTAGTTTAACACATTTTAATTCCAACCTTTACTTTAAGATTTTTAAGAATATTTTGATAGGTCAAATTATTAGATTCTAATTTATTTGTAATATAAAACAGATTTTCTCTCAGCTATCAGGAATTTCAAGAATACATTAGATAATTAATAATTTTCCTTTTTATTACTGTAATTATGATATTTTTATTCAAAATATATTAAAGACGTTCAAATATTGCGGTCGATATTGAAGCCAGCATAAATAGGCCTATGCGGTGTAATTTAGAATTTTTTGTTCCTGAAGCATATAGATGGCAGCACTTTTTTAGAATTTTTACTCATTGAATGTTTTTTTTTTGTTTTTTTTTTCACGATTTTCAAAAAGGGGTCAGCACTTGATTTATTTCTAAAGTTTCTTAATGATTTAGCAATTTATATTATATTTTGATTTGGTTATTCCAATTGTAACTTTATCTTTATTTATTTATCTTATTTGTGAGCGTATCATTATTAAGTCTCACTCTGTCCACTTTTAAAGCGTGTTTATTTGTCATTAATTTTTCGTAGCATTTAAATTTCAATTCTTCTAATCGCTCTTTCTAATTTGTTTTTCCAATAAATTATTTTAAGATTAGATGATTAAATAATTTGGTTGTATCGAAAGTTTCAATCATATATCTAGTCTGTTAAAAAGTTTTAAATGTTCTGAACGAGATGTTATGAATTTGTAAATATGTGTATAATTTTGTGAATATTCTTTTGTTATGAAACTAAATATCTCAGGCTGATCACAAATAAGCAATTTAATTAGAAATTTTTAAGAAAGTCGCGTAATTTTAACTTAATTTAGAGAAAAAATTAGGTTTAATGTATTTCTTATGGAGGACTCGGTTTAGTAAAAGTTTTGTGATTTGGCGATAATCTTGGAGACCATTTTGGCTAGAAAATGATAGTTTGGAAAACTATAGATAGTCGTGTCGAATGTTCTGGGACTTCCTCCCCAAGTCTATATAAATAGGAGTCTGCCTCACAGAGTAGAGAGTAGACAGACTGTTTCATTAATCTACAATCGAAACGAGCCCCTGTTCTCGGTACAATAATATCATTCAAATTTGTTGAAATCTGAAATCTGTGGTGTTGATTTGAACCATATTATCGTACTCCCTAAACTTGGTTACACTATACTACAGTTCACCTTGTCTCATATTAATACCTTATTCAGGTTGCAGTAAATTTATTCAGTATTACGGTTTAAGACACCATATCATTGTTCAACGTTGAACCAACGTTTCTGAGTGTTTTTTTTTTAAAGAAATATTTTGACAAATTACATTTTTTATAGTCTAGATAGATTGTGGAAGTTTGTTTGAAAGAAAGACCCAAGACAAAAAAAAATCGAATAGTAAGAAAAGAAAAAAGAATAAGTTTTAACTTATTTCAATAATTAAATGCACTAACCTACCAACAGTAAATATTTAATTCTTGCTGGAAGATATTCGATGAGGTGATTTAATTATGATGATCCAATTTTCGATCATTTTAAGAAAAATAATAAGCAATTTGTTTTAATTTCTAGGATGTTCAACATTCTCGATTCTACATTAGTCTAAATCATCTTTTGAAATTTTAGAATTTAGGTGACTAATTTATATATTCAATTTATATTTATACTTAAAATAAAGAAAATTGAGTTTTGGTGCGAAATGTAAAAAAATTGTAAATTCTTAAATTTAGGTTTGAACTAAGTTTTACAATTAGTTCAAGTTAAGTTTTCACAAAATTGAAAATTACAAATAGTTTAACGGTCTTTCGAAGTTTTAAGCGTCTAATTTTTATTCTTAATCTCGAATATTACAAAATGTAACTATATTCTGTCATTTTTTTCTATTGTTTTCTATTTTATCATAGTTTTATATTTTTTTCCTTCTAGCACTATTTTTATGTAATTAGGTTGTCGATTGCAATTGTACATGTTTTTAAACGTTGTTCGTAATGTAAAACATTTTTTAAAAAGACTTGTTCTGAAATTGAATGCTCTAAAACAAAAGTTTCATTGCATTTCAAAATTGATTAGTAATGCTTAGTGGTTATTCATAAATTTTTAATGTTTGAAAAGTGTAGTTCTGGTGTTGCATTTTTTGAATTGAACGTGAACTCCTGCAGTCCAATCCATTTCAATTCATAATTAAGAAATATTATCTTTAATATAGAAAAATAAAACTTGATTCTTAAGTTTTTCTGATATTTTCTTCGTAAGTAATGCTTCTATTTCTATTTTCTAGCACTATTTCCTTGTAACTGAAGGTTGATAAGAGTAGTATATGTTCCAAAACGTTGTTCGTAACAAAAAAGAATTAAAAATAAGTAAATAAATAAACTTTTTCTTAAAATAGAATGCTCCTGAATGAAAGTTCTGCTGAATTATAGAATTAATTTTCAGTGCAGTAATGCTTACTGGTTATTAATAATATTTTAACAATCGAAAAGCCTAGTTCGGGTTGGAAATCCTATTATTTATTTATTTTGGTATTTTCTCTTCCTATATTACGCCATTCTACATTTACCCATTTTTTAGTGAAAATTCACAAACATTGTAAATTCCGTATTTTGTACGAAATTAGGGTTGTAATTATAATTCATTTTAAAATAAGAATTTACAAAAATATATACTAACTTCCAGTTTTTGAGTCATCTTTTGTCAAAATTTTGAAATCATTCAAACGTACATCAGTCATGCTGCTAGATATAGCTAAAAAAATTTAAATAGAGTCATGATTTTAAGAAATTATTCGATCAATTTAAGAAGAAAAAAAAACAATTTAAAATAACGATCATTTTCCACTTAGCTTGGAGAAGACATGCAAAGATCTTCACCAATTTCAGACTGTTAGTTCAATGATCCATTCCTCTGAGTATTATGGGTAGTTTACATGTGTCGGGGAAGTTATAGTATGGCTTTCAGGAGAACTCCTCCAGACACCCGTCTCGCGGGTACTATGGTTACGAGGAAAGGTCACTTTGAATAGGGGTGTGGGGTGTATAGTGTTGTCTTAATCTTAGCGTAGGTCGTCGTAAGTAAACCAATTTACACCTTCTTTCCTCAATTTCACACCTATTAAAAATATGCTTTTGCTTGTTACCATAGCAGCCACAGACTTTTAGTCTGGAGGAGTTCTCTTAAAAGCCACACACTATAAGTACTTTCGGTTAATCATATTGTTACCATACATTATAGCGCTTGCTATGGCCCTAATAGTAACAGGATTCAACTTGTAAAACATGCTACTGTTGAAGAAGTCCAATATCACCTAAAAAAGTGTGGTAGACGCCAGCGTTGTTCTTATACTGAATTTGGACCAAGGGTTCCTTCCAGAAGAAGTACCCGAATATTACGGTTTCACTTACGNCTTTTACAAATCTAATGAGCCTTAACTGTTCTGTGCTAAAAAATTACCAAGTTATCTATGATTTTAGACAAGGCCATCTTTAAAAAAAACTAATCTTGGTGCTGTTAGATTTGGATAGACGTTTTTTGAAGTACTCCTAATATCGCCAAAAATCGAATAAAAATTTTTTTTGAAATTTTTTTAATCTTTTTTGGTATATTGACCTGTCTGTTACCCCAAAATATTCCACAAACTTATTTTAAGGGGCCTCGGGACAGTGTCAGTGTTCTGCTTCATCACTGAGAGCGGAAGGGCTTTTGTATGTTCGCAGGCAGTGCGTCCCCTGATGAAGTGCTGTCTTGCTAATACACATATCTTGAAATTTTTGTTGTTTTCGGCTAAAATTGTATTTCTGAGTTTCTAAATTAAAATAAAACAAATTTGGTTTCAGCTGCTTTAAGCACTTTTCCATTTTTATTTTAATGTTACTTACTTATTTCGTCATTTTCTGAATTTGTAAATTTGTTTCATTCTTTGATTACGTCGATATTCTTCGTCGATAGGTCATTTCATTGACAAGGTCTTTTCGTTAACAGGCCATTTCAGCTGAAAAAATTATCTAGCGATAAAAAGAAAATTATACTCATATCATATTTCTCCACTATGAGTAATTCGCATTAATACAGTTTAAAATCTTGTCAAAAAAAAGAAAGAAAAAAGGAACAAACTTTTGCAATGGTGGTGATTATAAAAAATTTAATCTGGAAAACACAAATCTTTTAGCTAGTTAGCTAGTAAAATTACTTCTTGTTTTTTTAAAACATACATATTTCCTATGTTTATATCTTGATTTTTTCAAGCTCAGTTGATATTATTTCATATGGAATTAATTATTAATTTTTCACTATTAACATATTAGCAAAATTTTCTTACATAAAATTTCAATAATTATATACGAGGCGCATCCAGAAAGTAAGTTTTCCTAATTTATAAAAAAAAAAGAACTTAAACTTTCAGAATCATATTTATTGGCAACAAGTACATCAATGTTTAAGCTATTTTTCAACATAGCCACCACCAGATTTGAGACACTTGTCGTATCGTGAGGTCAACTTTTATATCTCTCTGTCATAGAACTCTGCCGACTGTGAATGGGTCAAGAGTCGTGGAATGTTTACTGCAGGTGTTGCGCTCCTCCATGACAATGCTTGTCCACATACGGCATGACGCACAGCAGCTGTTTTGACGGAATTTGGTTGGGAGTTGTTTGATCATCCACCCTACAGCCCTGATATTGCTCCCAGTGATTTTCACGTGTTCTTTCACCTCAAGAAATTCCTGTCCTCCGGTGAGCGTTTTAGCAACGACGAAGAACTGAAGACAACTCTCACACGTTGGTTCTATTCACAGGCGGCAGAGTTCTGTGACAGAGGGATACAAAAGTTGATTCCACGATACGACAAGTGTCTCAATTCTGGTGGTGGCTATGTTGAAAAATAGCTGAAACATTGTTGTACTTGTTGCCAATAAATAAGTTCCTGAAAGTGCGAGTTCCTTTTTTTAATAAATTAGGGAAACTTACTTTCTGGATGAGGCCTCGTATTTTCTCTTTAAAAAAATATCGGCATAGGGAAAAACAAACTAAGATGAATGAGTGGCTATTACGAAGGTTAGTGAGTGAAGCGAACAAGGGGTGAAACTTCCCAGTATTATAAAAATGAAAAAATGCTTGTGGGGAAAAATTACGATGAAAATCCAACATGGAAAACATATTTGCAAATATTATTTGCGAAAAATTTTGTTCTGACCCTATTACTCATGTCTTTGTCAGCTGTGCTGCTGAAGAGGGAAGTTTCTGACAGTTCCTTACGTAATTTGGTGAAATTTAAGTGAAATATTATTGGAAACAAAAAACTTATTCTCGCATTTCCAGTTTAATTTATTTCTTATTTGATTAATTATTTTAACGTTTTAATGTTTAATAGTTTTTATTTTATCCTATGTGTTCCCCAAACATTTATAAGTTCCTTTGCCTTATAAAATAGAAAACGTTAATCTAAAAAGAAAGAAAAAATCTAAAAAGAAAGAAAAAATCTAAAAATGACTCCACATCCTCGGAATACGATGCAATCGAAATGATCGTATAAAAAACTGTTTCATGAGTTCCAAATCAGACGAGGAGAGCAAACTTGTCTAATTGGTATTCATGATTTAAAGCATATCGAAAAAAAACGCAAATAATTGCGACATAGCAAATAAATTGACTTTTGAGTTTATCATTGTGGAGAGTTGTCCATATGCATCTGATTTTATTCTCATTAATGTTTAGTTAAAAATAAGTTTAAATATTTGTCTTTTCGACTTGCCAGAGAATACGAATTTATTTAATTCAATAAAATTTGCAATAAGCGTATACACCGAAGAGCCATTACATTATGACCACCCTCCATCTATAACAATGGGCTTGCCCAGATTTTCATGGTTTCTCGCCCAGGAACAATGTTTTCATGGGACACATTAGGACCCATAATCCTCATAAAACAATCCCTGACGTCTGTAAGTTATTTGAACATAGTTGCAGACCAGGTTCACCCGTTCATGGTGAAAGTTGTTCCCCGGGGGATGGTGGTTACCAACAGGATAATGCACCATGTCATAAGGGTCGAATCGTCATGGATTGATTCGAGTAACATTCCAGTGACTTTCAAGTCATGTCTTGGTCCCCAAATCCACCTGACCTTTATCCAATAGAGCATTTGTGGTCCTACTTGGAAAACCAAATTCGTGCTGCCACGCTACCCCATTGCAATGTGAGGGAATTCCAGGACCAGTTGGTGAGCGCTTGGTACTAGATACCTCAGACTACCTATGAGCACCTTGTGGAATCAATGCCACGGCGGTTGCTAGCAGTTTTGATGGCTAAAGATGGTCCTACACGTTATTAGCAGGGTGGTCATAATGTAATGGCTCTTCGGTGCATATTTTAAAGGAGTGCACTAAGGAGAGTCCTTTTCAAAAGTGAAATCGGAAATTGAAATGTTTTATCATCGTTTGATAAGCGTACTAAAAAATAAAAATAAATGTTATTTTTTTAAAAAATAATTTGATTACTAACGTCACACTGTATCAACTGTTGACAACGGCCGGAATATCATGCTTAGTAATGTTCTGAAGACAATCCTTACCTATCCTAAAAACAAGTGTCATTCTATTACAATTTAGACATGGAAAAGTAGATTTTGATACATCAACCGTTCGCGATTAAACGCTTCTCAACTACCTATCACTTTATTTAGAAAGCGAAATTGAAATAAAATTTTCAATTCCAAAATTATGTCATTGTTCCCTAATTTATTTTTTCCAATTTAGATTCATTAATTTATTGCCTTGTTTTTACTAATTCTTTTCCCCCTCCATTCACTTGCTATATCACGAATCATTTTCAGTAGTTATAGCAAGTGCCTATGTGGTGCTAATATTTTCTTTTCTCCAAGCTTTGTACATGTGCCTTGATCATTATGGACCCTTTACCATATAGCCCAAAGCTTGGCTAATGATGATCTATAAAAATGCACACGCTTTAAAAATTAAACAATTTATCTGCGAAATAAATACTTGAAAAATACAGCTGGAACTCACAAAAGTTTCTTCGATTCAATTGAATGTGCAACACAAGTAAAGGCCGATATGAATTTTTTAAAAGAAAACAATGTTTCTTTTACAGCAATTGGAACAACTACACAGCAATAAATAATTTTACTTTAGTATAAAAATTAAAAAATAGCATTTTTCTAATTAATAATAAAAATATTTAGATTAGGTCTCCAAAATAATTTCAAAATTAGGCTTGACACTTTCATATTCATTTCGACAAAATAACCCGGTAGATAAAATGACCCAGTCGACGTAACAACCTTGGCAACGATATGACCTTGTCGACGAAAGGACCCTGTCGAAAAAATTAACCTGTCGATGAAATGACCTTGTCGACGAAATGACCTTGTCGACGAAATGTCCCTGTCGATGAAATGACCTGTCGACAAATTGACCCTGTCGTAAAAATGGCCTGTAGAGGAAACGACCCTGTCGTGGAAATAGCCTATCAACGAAATGACCTAGACGATGAAATGGTCTTTCGATGAAGTGGTGTCGATGAAATAGCCTGTTGATAAAGTAATCATCGATGAAATGAACCAGACCCCTTTTATAGAGTATTATAAAAACATTTTTTGGTTCTATGAAAATAGTTTTGCCATTTAGAACAGATTTTATTCAATTTATTTAAGTTTTCCTACAGTCAAAATGTATTGATTTTAAATTTTACTTTTAAATCCAATGCATTTTGCAGTAATTTTTTTTAAATGATGCCAAAACATATTTTTAATTTTTTTTTTTATTTCTGACCACTAAGTGCAGCTTGTAGCATTTCGGATTACACTTTTCATCAATTCTTTTTATAAGTTCCCTTTGGGAAAAGTGAACATTTTACCTACATTCTTGCTTTTAAATTGGCTCATCCACCCCCATCTTTTTTCATTGAGAACGTTTGATTTCATAATACGTTCATTCTCTGTGAAAGTTCTGGAGCTTTTTTCCAACGAAACTGCTCTTTCCAGTAAAAAGGTTTAGTGTAAGAGATAATTCCAACGTTCTAAAGCATTTCTCGCCGAAAATGATTAACGATCCTGTCCTTTCCTTGGAGATTGCTTTTCGAAAGCTTTGTTCGATGACCAACCACTTTGATGAAGACTTCGCTTGCTGCCATTTCTTCTTTTTGTTTCCTTTTTCTGTTGCCAGATCCATCCGTTTTTTCCTTTTTGATTCTCGTCTGCTTTTTTCCTTATTTTTATTTTCTGCCGCCATTTCTGCAACAGTCACGGTTACACGGGTGAAGATAGTGATACCTCAGCGTTCTTGACCTCCAGGGCGTCATTGGATGGACTCGGATTTATGAGGCTGTTGGATCGATTTAAAAGCATTTTTTAACCATGGATTTGCGGATGAAATGGGATTATTTTTTATTCCTCGGTATTGTGTTTTCAGCTTATTCAAAATGTTGTTTTGGAAGAAACATGTGAGTTCTATATTGAATAAATAGAAAGGCTGTTTGAATTTTGCTTTTAGGGAGAATTATAATTACATTTTTCCCAAATAATTTTTGATTTAAGTTTTGGTGATAAATCAGTACCCTTATCCTCCAATGCTTTAAAGAATAAATGCATAGTTTACGTGGATTCGAGAAAAATTTAAGTATTTGTTTTACTTTAATAAATTCTGATTCTTCAAAATTTTGCTCAATTATTTGTAATGTTAATACTAACGTAATAATTAAATGGACAGAAAGAATTGGTTTGGTAAATTATAAATATGTCTCTTTAAATAAATAGAATAAATAAATAATCTATCAAGAATTATGCCTCAGCTCTTGATAAAGGTTATATATATAGTATGCTTGTTTTAAAAGGGGGGTGGGCTCTATAAAAATGCTTCAGTAGTGAAGATAGAGGGCGGGAGAATCTTTAGAAACGTGAATGTTTGCATTATAAATCGTTCAACTCGAAGCCATTTTTCTTTTGTTCTTCAGTTGAAAAAAAAGCACATCAACTTCGTTAAAGACTTGCATGCAATGAGTATAAAAATATCAGTTGAAGATAGGTGGAGTTATCGAGTCATTGAATTTGAAAAACTTCTTTAATAACAGGATTTGAATTATTCTGATCCATGATTTTATTCTGATCCATGATTTTTTTTGTCTTATATTTAAATTTCATCTAGTACGTTAAGAAAAATGCATAAAAATGTGAAACTTTGGCAAAATCCTTCCCTTTTTTTAATCTAAAACTGTAATCTTTTAATTTAATTTTTTCAAAACTTAATTCTTTATAATTTTAAAAAATCAAATATTTAAAAAAAAAATTTATGTTAAACTTTAAAATGGGCTTTCTATAGTTCTCACCTTACTTCCCATTTATTGCTTATAAAATTTGTTCAAGTGATTCAGCTCCAAATACATTGTAAAAACGTTTCGGATCAAATTACGGTAAAAAGTACCCGCAATCACGGTGCAGGTACTTTTTTCGTAACATCTTTTTTACCGGAACATGTTACGGAACAAACAAATTCTGATAGATTGTAATTTTTACAGTAACAATTACCATAAAATCACTGAATCTCTCTAATTAGATAAATATTATTGTAAAATTTACGGCATAATATTTTACTGTAAAAGCGAATTCTATGGTAAAATGAATTTTACGAATGATGTGCCTAAAATGCCGGTACTTTATACTGTAATTTAACAAAATCAGAACTGGCGTCTTATTTTCCATAGCTAAACTAAGATCAGGTATACAAATATTTCAAAGATCTTAAATACAAATTTGTTATTTTTATGCCTTTTGCCTTAGATTACGATATTTTCATTAAAATCAGATATTTTTCTGATCAATTGCTACTTTTCCTTTCGTCACCAGTTGTTTTATTTCTTTATTCACTAGCTATATCAATCATTCCTAGTTTATCATAGTTCCAATAACCGTTGCTACAGTGGCATTAACATAATAATATGTTCTTAAAATTTGAAGTTAACGAACTTCAAAAGAAGCGCAATTAATAAGATTTTTGTCCAAAACCCGTGAAAAAATTCAATCGTGCTCTTTGCATGTTATCTAATAATCTATGCGTAATAAATAAATCTTTGTATAATTATTGTATATATATATATATATATATATATATATATATTCGTATAATGTATTTGTTTTATCGGAATCTTCCATAAAAAATGGAACCATATCTATCAGCAACTGANATATATATATATATATATATATATATATATATATATGAATTTTTATTATGGAGAACCCCATTATTAAAATATAGGTTGTAAAAATATTATTTTAAAAATACTGATACTAATCGATTCATCGATATCATTTCAATAAAAACTTTCAGTTATCATCCATCGTTCTTTAATGGAACAAAATGTATAAATATAAAATACGCCCCTGGAACATTGAGATATATTTTAATGAAAAATCCTATATTTCTATTACTATCCCACCATAAAAAAACTGAAAAACCCCAACAAACTGGTCGAGATTTAATAATAAAAACAACAACAATAGCTCATTCGCATTGTAACAAACATAACGATGCCTTACACTTTTTCTCCATTAAAACAGCATCGATCACGGTGCTAACTGCGGTTACTCCGTCTACTCTTTTCTCCCCATCTTCAAATTTACTCCCATCACATCCCCCTGAAAGACCGGACATGGATCCGTCCACTACACAAGCGCATGCGCATAGTTTCTCTTCGTTATCGACGGAACGATCGCTTCTCCGGATGATAGTGTCGCCAAATATGGATGCCCTGGAGACACGCAATTCACCTATTTTTTTATCTAGCCATTTCAGGAATAAATTTTTATTTGGGGTAAAAGGTATATATACCATGCGGTAAAAGGGTTTGAGTTTATAAAAAGTTATCGCATTACTGTATCAAATAAAAATATGATGGGGATATTTTGAGAGTCATTGAATATGGAAATGAAAGGGTTTTTTTTTTTTTTCTTTCTCCTCACTTATCTTTTTAGGCGTGTTTCTTCCAGTTGAATTGAAATTTGGGAAGTAATTTTGCGGAAAATGCGTGAAACCAAATTCGATTTCATATCAACTGGCGAAATACAAAATGAATCTAAATGTTTGAAGCAGAATGTAAGCTACGAAAAATCCGTTGAATTTTTCATTGAAATGGAAATCCTAAATATGTGATTTTGAAAGAAAAAAATATTAAACTTTTGCAGAGATAAAAATTTATTTGCACATTTATCATTTCGATAAACTTTAAACAAATTAATGAGGCGTTAGTTGAAATTAATCCTTCCTTCACGATTGACTTTTTTGGGGATACAACATTGCTTTTTTTTTCCTACTTAAAATGAATTTAATGAAAAAGCTTTGAGAAATTGTTATTATTATTATTTTTGGAAAAAAAGTTTTGTAAGAAAACATTTCTAAGCTATAACCAATATTGCATTGCAAAATGCTGGCTGAAAAATTACATTACATTATTACTTAAATAGGTTACAATAATATGAAGGAATATATTGCATGCGGGAATATAAATAAAATAATGTATATAACATAATATTCTATTACTTTAATAGTATTGAAATAAATTCGTGGGATGTTTGCCTTCTTTAAACATGAATCGCGTGAAATCCCACTAATCTTTCCGCCTTCTTTTTATTTTTTTCAGAAAATTTTATTAACATAGTTTGATTTCATTATCTAAGTATGTTATACAGTCTCAGTTTAGTGCAGTATAGCCGATTCTAGCCCTAAGGCTATTAAACTTTATATTCAATCTAATTTCCCAAACTATACATTTCAAGATTAGAGGTCGAAATAACTAGACGATAGAACTTCTGCATTTAACGCACATAAACCAGGTTCAAGTGTCTCTAATGGTTCTGAGTTACTTATTATTTATAAGTATTTATAAGTTATAAATGAAATATGCGCGTTTTTATGGTCTCTTCCCTTCGAAAAGTTTGTGCGAGTTATTTTACAAAATTTTTTTTTCATGAAGGTGAGTTTTCGTCGATATTTAATTCATACGTTCTGGGGTCTTTCGGGCCGTGTTTAAAATACAAGGTTACGTTTACACACATGCCGTTAAAAAATTATACAGATCTCGTTATCCTCGTTTAAATAGAATGTAGAATGGGAAACAATTTAAACTCTATATTTTTCCAATGAAAAAAAACATCACTTAATATCTAATTAGTTTTCAAATTGCATGCAACATTCATGATATCAAATTCGAAATATAAATACTACTCTTAGTTAAAATGTCTCAATGTTTTTCCGTTTTTATGTTAATTATTACATCTGCATAATTCAACATTAATTTATTTCGTTTACCCATGTTTTCTTGACTTCTACAGCATATTCTTGATTCCTCGTTAATTATTTTAATAACTTAATAAATTTAATTTATACCGATTTTTAGAATATCTTTCAATTTTTTTCTAACTGCTAATATTGTTAATTGAAAAGTGTACTATTTACTTCATTTCCAAAACGTAGGAATAGAATTTAATGCTTGCTTTATTCGCAATGAAATTTGTTTTATCGCTTTTACGAAGTTGTTGAATTCCCGAGAACTATCCAAACTCTTTTTTAATTTTTTTTATTCAACAATAACTTGAACACTTAGCATTAACATGAATATCTAAAGTGTTAGGTCTAGTGTTACGATCTAGACTATAAAATTACTAGAATTTGAAGTCGAGATTGAAATCACTGGTTAAATGTTTAAAGAATTTACCTATCGATTTTTGATTAGTTTTAATATTGTCCTAGATGCATGTTAGCAGCAAACATTTTAAGAATATTCTAGTCATTTTAAGGACTCACGTTATTTTTTTTGGAATTTGTGCAAGTAATACTCTACAGACATAAATATAAAGGCATCAAAGATAATTTTTCCTATCAAATTATTTCATACATGAGCTAGTTTTTAATTTCTAAATTTCTTAAAACTTATTTTTGGGATTTTTTTATGTTAAATTTTCATTTACTATTAAATTTATGATTTTTAATTTACTTTAAAAACTACAACTGTGATTGACACTATTTTAAACGAAAAGTTTATTCTAATATTCATTGGTTGTAATGGTTTTTTCAATAGACTAATCTTCCAAAAGTAGAGCAGAATATCAGAAGTAATCTTAAAAGCAAAATTTTGTTTAGCCTAAATTTAATTTTTGAAATTTCTACAATATATTAATCTTTAAGAAGAGTTTCGTTACTGCTTTTGATTAAAAATCGCTAACTCCCTTTAAGAAAATATTTTGTCATATTTTTTTCTTTCTAACAAACCATGTTTAATAAATACCGTTTACATAAATGGAATCGAATTACATACTTCGCCATGCTAACAAAAACTCTTTCATTTATAAAGTTTTAACTGCATAATTTGAATCTAATGCTACTTTTAAAGTTTCACTTATTATTTTTTCAGCAATGAATTAGCTTTACATAATAATTTTTATAACACATGTTGTTTAAAGTCAAAGTATCATAATAATTTTCAAACAATTTAAATTTTAGGTTCTTTTTAGTTTGTGAAATACTGAAAATTTAAAAATTTTATATCTGTTTTGATAATTTTAATACTTAAGGGACAAATATTTTAAAACTAAATACCTAATGAAATTTTAGTGCTTAAGATTCATAGCTATTTTACTTTATGTTTCTTGCTTCTGATATTAAAAAAATTTTAATAATTGTTTGTGTATTGTTTTTAAATATTTTTTACAAATTTATTTATTCTTTGATATTTTAACATAGACCTTGCTGCTAAGCGAACAGGTTATTGTCAAAAATATAATAATAAAAAAAACTTAATGTAGATAAAAGGAAAAATTTGCTTTAAGTTTTTTAAAAAATCAACAAAAGCAATTGAATTTATCAACTAAAAAATCCCTGTGAACAATTAAAATAACCTTTATAAAAATATATCAATTAAAGCTCACAGTTTTAGTTTATTTTTTCAATCACAAAACTACGGTCCGAAATCTAATAAATTGATAGTAGTTGAAATCATCTTACCGATCGCTTAACTCATTTCACATCTTATTAATGACCTTAAAATATTAGAAATCCCAACAAAAAAAAACAATTATTAATATAATTTTCATTATGTTTACATATCTTATTAGAAAATATTTATCGAAACTTAATTTCCTTAGGTTCGCAATATCTGTAAATCAATTATGGAAAAAAATTTACTTAATGCAAGTTTTTATGTTTCATTTTTAACCAGCGTTGCGTAATTAGTTCATACATAAACTGCGCCATCACTCAGTGTTAAAGCTCTGTAGTCTTGTAATTTTGAACCTGACCCGGAAGACAAATTCTCAAATCAAGAGTCCAGGTAAATTTGCCTTCGTGGAAGGCTTATTGCGTAAAACTATGTGGAGAAAAAAAACTATGGACTCTTCTTGCGCCTGATCTGCTTATAGATATTTTACAACAGAACTGTTTTCAGTGTAAGATGACAACAATATACGAATCGAATAACCTTCTTTGGAAGGCGAAAGCCTTATATAAGTCATTTCTAACTCAATACAAATTTATTATGCCTTATATTCATATTTTTTTTTTTTCAAATTTATTGAAATTTATTCATAATTATTCAAATTTATTTAAAAAATTTTCGACCATTACTAAATAAAGTATCAAAAAATTACAAATAGTTATTGAAAATTATTATTTTGCATAGAATTATTGAGAGTACAAATTAGTTCGATCCGTTTTCTTTTTTGTGGTCAAAAATGCATTTATTTCAGAACAAAATGAATTAACAGATTAATCAAAGTATTGTCCATTGCTGGTTACTACTTTTTCCGAACTCTCAGGTAATTTTCGAATTCCATCTCGAAAAAATGTCTCGTCTTTTGAGGCAATCCAAGTTAGGAGTCAATTTTTGATGTCTGCAAAAGAAGCAAACCGGTGATCTGCAAAGTCATGCTGCATCAGTCTGAACAACCAGTAATCAGAAGGAGTAATGTCCGGTGAATACTGCTGGTGTAGTAAAATATCCCACTTGAGCGTTTCCGAATAATTTTTTACGACTTTCGTGACATGAGGTCGATCGTTATCATGCAGAAGATTAACTTTGTCATTTCTTTGCTCGTATTCCGGCCGTTTTTCTCGTGATGCACGGCTCAAACGAATTGATTGCAGCCTATACCGGTTACCCGTAATGGAATCGCCAGGTTGTAGCAGCTAATAGTATGCAACACTATTCACCATTTTACATTCACCATTCTTCTTTCACCATTCTTAAAACGTCGAAACCATTTCCTACATGATTTATCAGTTGGAGCATTGTCGCCATAAACCTCTACAAGCATTTGATGAGCTTCAGCTGCACTTTTCTCAAAATTAAAGCAGAAACATAAAACCTATGCAGCAATAATAATAAACAATCTATAAACAAATGCTGCTTAGTTACCACAAAATTTGACATATTCAACAAATTAAAAAACAGGGTTTTCGTATGAAACTCAAAGTGATCGCTTAACTGAGTAACCGATATAAACTGAATATTATTGGCAGATGTCTAACCTCTCTGAAGCCACCGAAACCAGCTGTCGCTATGAAACATTCATAACAGTCTGAGCTATCTTTTGAAAATGGACAGAACTAATTTGTACTCCCAATATCTTCGGATATACAAATTGTATAATTAGATAAAAAAAATTCGGTTCGCTTTAAAAGCTCTGGAGGTAGGACGAAATTTACAAAAAGTGAAATTAATATTAAGGAGTACAAACTGTCTACCGTTCTCCTAACTAAACTATTCGAACCATATCTTCTGCGGCTACCCGTCACATGCTGAAGTCAAAAATCCAGATTCCCCCCAAGAAGGGTATAATTATACACAGAAAGTGAGTTTTTGCTTCTGATTTCGCAACTTAGTAAATCTTCTGCATATAATTAAATAGATTATTCATGGTCAAGCCCTCAAAAACTGAAGATAGATACGTAAAAATCCAATTAGTAGATCAAAAGAACCATTTTTTAGCACTTTGCATCAATAGTAAGTGGATTAAATTATTTTTAAAAAAAATTAGATCGTGCAGAAAATTAACCGTTTGAGTATTTTAAATTTCAAATTATTTTTAACAATACAAAAATTACATCCTGCTGCTTTTTCCAAATTTTGTCATGCCTCTAAAATGGAAAGGACGTAAACAAAACGAACTCAGTTAATCTTTTCATTTACTGTTTATTTCGTTTTGATGCGGTTTTATCAGAGTTGCTTTCAGGAAAAATAACTGCCCGGGGAATTTACGTCACAAAAGATCTAAGGAGTTTAACCATAAATTAAGAGAAACTTGGGATTAACACTTTTGCCCCACCTAATTAATCAATCCAGGGAACCAATCAAGTTAGTTTTCCTCCTCACTCTTCTAATTTCACGCAATCTCGTTACCAGTACATAAGAGATCGATTTATCTCCATTCCAATAATGTTGCCAGATCTAGTTGAAAAGCAGATGAGAATATGTTTTGAATTTCACTGAAACCAAATGCTGATTAGTAATCCCTAACTTTTTTAAACTCTTCTTGAACTCCAATAGCAAATGGATTACGACTGGTGATCAAATGCTTACCCTTAATTACCATCGGTAATTAAATTCTTATTGATTTGTAATAATTCACCATTCATTTTGAAATTCCGCTGAGAACCATTTCGGGAGATTCTTTTTTTATTTCTTCCTTAAGGAAACCATTAAATTCTCTTTTAATTTTGGTTTCTAGATGCTTGCAAAATAACACTAAAATGCTTTTAATTTGAAATTAAAAAGGAGTATGAAAGTTAAACCAATGCCTGCGTAAATCTAAAATAATGAAAACCCTTTTAATTCAAAATTAAGCGTGAATGTAAAAAATAATCTATATTTAACAAAGGTAACACTAAAAATCTTTTAATTTAAGATTTAGAGTAATGCAAAAACTGTAAGGATTGTCAAAATGAAAAGTGAACACGTGCGGTTGCGTCATGGAAAGGGCAATATGAGGTGTACAATGCATACGGCTTTAAACAGTGACAGCTTTTCTTGGAAGCTGAAATTGATCAAAAGTAAAGTTTTGCTATACATGAATGCGTCCGGAATCGGAACATCGTATAGTAGTAGTGAGTGTGGTAGGTGAGAGTAAAGCACTAATGTACTCTGACGAAACTATGTAAAGTATTCTTTTTATACTTAAGCATAATCAAGAATTATTATTTTACTAAACATAGTGTTGATCATTTGTCCTAAATACTAATTCTACAATAAAATTAAAATTTTTCAAACAAGCATCCCTGAAAGTTCTTAACTGGTTAAGATGTAATTTTTTGTGATTTATATTGAACTTAGTTATTTAAATTTGCTTATTATGATCCTATTTATTTACTATTTAGCTTGAATTATTTCTGAAGAGTAATTTAAAAAGAATTTTAATTTAATTAAAACTTAAAAAAATTTTTCAAATCATTTTTGGGGTTAATTGACTTAGCTAGCATACAACAATTGTGCATTGTTACTTAGTTTGACAGACATTTGATCCATTTGTTGTATAATACATGATTGTTACTTATGAGTTACATCTGGATTTATTTCGATGTAGAATATTATTTTAGGAAAATTTCATAGGATCTATTACTTACTATTTTTTACACTTTGAAACCCATTAATTAAGAAAGTTAACCCATTAATTATTCTGGAAAAGAAGGTTTAATACTTTCTATACTCCAAATTTGGCCAAACGTTATAGGCTGTACTCCGATTAGGCTATACTTAAAATTCTAAATTTCGTATGGACTATACTGAAAAGTTTAAACTCCGAATTGGAAATATTTTATAGGCTGTATCTCGAATAGTCTATACATCAAATGATCTTTTTTTTTATAGGCTTGACTCTAAATTAGCTTTACTTTATAGACTATGTTTCAAATTGGCAACTTTTTATACATTGTAAAAAATTCTGGATTAAATTACAGTATAAAGTACCGGCGTAAAATCCATTTATTTCGTAACATATAACACCATAGTTTTTAAAGTAATATTTATTTAATTCGAGTGTTCTAGTGACTTAACTAAAGTTGTCCCTGTAAAAATTACGGTAAATCAGATTTTTTTTTTTTTTTTGCTCCTTAACATGTTTTAGTAGGAACTTATTTTCCTGTATTTTTATCCCGAAGTTTTAAGTTTTTACTGTGTAAAAAGTATACCGAATACTTTTATTTCATAAGATATAGTCCGAATAGAAAATACTTTATAGGCTATATCCAGAATCAGTTATAATCCGAATAGCCTATTAGCTATATACCGAATAAACAAATAGCCTATAAACTATATTCCAAATAGGTTACACTATATAGGTTGTGAGCTAAATAAGCTACGCTTTATGAGCTATACTTCCAAAATCAAAAATTGTACAAAACGAAAACATAATGCTGCTGTTGATAGAGTTAACCCCTTTGAGATAATTCACTTTTTTCAGATGAACATGAGCACCACGAGGTTACTCTTCTTTTCCAATTTCTTCTGTTTTGAAAAGCTTAATTTATCATGCCGTTTGATTTCGTTTTATTATACATTCGTATTTAAAGACTTTCACGCTTAGGGCAGTATGATCAATTCCGGATTTTTAGATATAAACGCTGCTTTCACACTATACTGAAACGGCACACTCGAATTCCATAAGACTCTCGCGAAATGCTTTATAACATGCTGAACACAGCAAAGTCAAGATAAAAATGTGCAGGTGGAAAAAAATAAACTTGTACTGCCCATTAATAAAATTAAAAATGTGGAAAAGCACAGTATGTGATATTATTTGTGCTTTTGTTCACGCTTTTTAGCATTATACTTAGACATAGTCGTTACCTAATCAAATGTTAGAATCTGCTTACTGTCGATGTGAGGTTTTGTGGTTTTCCACTTCATTTTATGGTTACTTAATTTTTGGAAAAAGTCGACTTAAATATCTAAACACATTTTTCTGTTTAAATTATTCTTCATACTTTTATTCGTCAGGCCTGTAAACTTATAAAATTTAAATGTGAATTTAACAATTTTTACAGTAATGAATACTTTGATCTAAGTTTTCTATGACATAATATGAGCCAAATAAATTTTTCAACTTTATCTGCCTGTATGATACTAAAGCTTTTTTACAAATCTTCAAATGTTTAGATGTTTTGGACACATAGTAATAATAATTCGATAATTAAAAGTTAGTTTAAATTTATAAGTCGAGCAATAAGTTTTTTTTAACTATGAAACTTAAATTTTTTTTTTTATGTAACTTTTTATATTACCACAGAATTGGAATATTTAATCATTAATATAGTAACGAATATTGCTCCAATGATCTATTAATTCTATTAATAATAATAATAATACAATTAAGGGCTGTTTAAATGTTTGAATGTTTGAATTTTTTAAGTCTAGCAGTAATTTTTTTTTTTGAAAAATTTTAAAACTTGATTTTTCAAAAATAATTTTTAATAATGAAACAGAATTAATTTGTTTTGGAATTTCAAACCACCATTTCTTACCTATAGGAATATTTTTGTATTAATCATCAAAATGTAACGGTTATACAGTGCAAGTTTTATTAAAAATTATTCAAAACTGGAAGAAAAAGAGCATTTCAAAACTTTGCAACTAATTAATATTTAACTAATTGGAAAAAAAAATTCTTAATTTCCTCATTTCAAGTTTTAAATATGTTCTTTTCACCCCTTATGAATACGTTTTAGGGAATAAAATTTTACCAGAGACTAAAATTTAAAAAAAATTGAAAGGTACCATGACCTATTAATCAAATGGCCTAAATCAAAGCGCAATACTTAGAAATACCCTTATTTTTTAACTAAATTCAGGCTTACACTATCCTAACAAATAAAAGCACACATCCGGTAGCTTAATCACTTACTTAAATGATAAGATAAGACGGGACATAATCAAAAATAGTCATTTTTCATTTTAAAAAACGTGACAAAGGGCATTAATTAAAATTTATTATAGACAGTCTTTCCTTTCCGATTTATTTACAACCTTCTTCTCCATAAGTGATACGCAATTCTAGTTTTTATTTATCACATAGTTATTAATAGAACATCAAACGCATTCAATAAAATATACTTGTTAATTTTTTATAAAATGACCCACAAAATAACTATTTCAAGTACCTTATTAAACTTTATGGTGTGTTTATTGACTGGATACATTCTTTCTTCATTAGCTACATACTATTTTTTTCTTTCAAATTAGAAAATAACTCTTTTTTAGGTAATGCTTTAAATGACACATTAGTTTCACCTTGTCCTAATTTTATCCGATAACCGACACAAATCTATTTCTAAAACAATACCCTAAACCTCTTTATTTAAGGTACTCAATGGGTGAAATATTTCATGTTTCCGATGGCTGTCTATTAAGAAGGTGTAATTTGTTTCAAAGTTTTCTATGTATGGCACGCGCTTTCTCAATTAATATCTAATTTGAAATTTCTTTTAATAGGAATCACGTCCGTACCAGAGTTTTTTTTTTTAGCATTCAGTGAAAATGCTAAAATACCAACGATAAGTAGGTTCGATAAATTAATTGTTTTTGGTAAAGTATTTTTGCGACCTTTTTTAAGAAAGTATTTTTAAGCTAACTTTTTGTTAATAGAATTTTTTTCAAAATAAGTTTTTTTAAATTTATAGCTTAAAACTCATTTTTTAAATAAATTATTTGAAAATCCTATAGAAACTATTGCTGTAAAGTGCGAGAAATGAACAACTTAATAACTTTTGATCTAATAATCAGATTTCCACGTACTGTAATCTGACACCATCTCAATGTTTCCAAAATTAGGACTTATAAGACTCAATTTAATTGTGCAGAATATATTCAAGTTATGAAATGAGACTGGAAAGTATATTTTACAGTAATAAACATACGAAAAAAGTCGTATTTTAGATTTATAGTTTTTCAAGAGATTTTGAAACTATTCAATTCAAATTTCTTATTTAGTATTTAAAATTAGGCAGTTTGAAATATTGGAAAAATTTCTGAAACTTTCTATTCAAAATTTCTCTTTTCCATTATTGAAAAATAATTTTAAAAAATTGTATTCAACAATCGGAACCTGTCGAAAAAAGTCTGATTTTGCATTTATAGTTAGTACTAATCAGTGTTAAAATACAATCTCAAAATATAGTCTGTACTATATTTATGATCAAACTCTTGTAAAAATATGAAAGCCCAATTATAACGTTAAAATTGCATCGTTGAAAATGTAAATCACTTTATAAAAAGCTTGTTAAATATGCTGGATTTTTTTACTAGACAATAAGAACATAAGTATCTTGATATAGTAAGATTTTAACAAAACTGTAAAATATATTTTCATCGTAAGAGAATAATTTATTTCCGAAAAAATTTCTTTTATAAGAATTTTTTTCAAAGGTATGTGCTTATGTTGTAAAAAGTAGAGAATGTATTTATTTTATAAGAAGAAAAATATTTGTTTAATTTGTAAGAAATAAAAAATGTGTTTATTTAATAAGAAAAAATATATTTATTTATTTTGTACGAAGTATGTGTTTGCGTAACTTGAAGGCCATTTTAAGGAATAACTTTATGTACTATCATTATAAGGAACGTATAGTTTTATATGTCAAACTACGAAATATGAATAAAATCGATAAAATAATTCTTAAGAAATCGAATTTTAAATATGCTACTTCTTTAAAATGTGATTTTTTTAACTATCCGACCAATTTAGTTTGTAGTTTGGCATATAAAAATAAAATTCTTAAAAAATTACGTAAAAATTTACATACAAATTAAATAATAAAAATAATAAATATTTAATAAAAACGAAATTTTTCAGACGTCTTCTATAGAAAAACAAATTTTATAAATGTATGCTTAAAAAATTCTAGAAATATAGCGAAATAAGCAAAAAATAAAATTAACATTAAAGAGTCCAAACTTCGGACTGTTTTCCTGACCTAACTATTAAGACAATATTTCCCAAATTCCCCGATATTTTCTACTCCCTATATTTTAAGGGTCCGAAATCCAAATCAATCAAAAAGAAGATATGCTTATTCAGAGAAAGTATGTTTCTGTATCGTATTTCGTACATTAAATTATCCTCTGCATTGATTAATTAAGAATATTTGAGATTTACCCCTTGAACCATTAAGACTGAGTCTTAGTACGGAAAATACGATTGTTAGATCAAAAGTTATTCTGAGTAATTAGTATTTTCATTCTTTTTTACTGGTGGGCGAAATATTTTTTATTACTTTATTTCCTTGATTATGAATTAATTTTAAAAATTAAATATTTCAATTTTAAACTTAAAATATAGGATTTATTGAAGAATTCTTAATTATCTAAAAATGGAATACTTATTAAGCTTCTCAAAATACCAGTTAGGGCAAAAGTATTTTAAGTTTATTCACTTAGTGTATAAAGGATTTACATTACTGTAAGTAAAATCAACATTATATTTATCGCAAAATATATCTGCTATAATCAAAATATTAAAAAATATATCTGCAATTTCGCAGACAATGTATTTCTCTTCTGTATCCTTCTGTATTTCGCAAACAATGCTTTATATCTCTATAAACGTCTTATAATATTTATATAAAACCATTTGTCCTCGATAAAATAAAGATTCTTATCTGAATTCATCAATACAATAATTGATGATGATGATAAATATAATTATTGTATAATGATTGATTTTTCAAAATAATGATTAAATATTTTAATTTGATAGTATTTTTTGTAGTTGACTTAGACAGAAAGGGGAAATTTTATGCTTTTTAAGCATTTATTAATCCTGGAATATTTTTTAAATGTCAATTTCCCATTAATGTTCAACAAGCATGTGTAATATCGTACATCAAAACAAGAAAAATAATTCCTTTAAAGCAGTTACTATAAGTTCTTTCGAAATTTAAGCAATATGTTATCCACTTATTCTTTTTTTTAAAAAATAGGAAAATATTTTCCCCTAAATCATTTAAAATGGTAAAATTTTGATTCTGAAATTTATTTAAAAACTTGTCAAATGGGTAGAATTAAATATGCAATCGACGATGAATTAGTGAATTAGAAATGTTTGCGAAATTCGCAACACTAAACTGGCTGATCCTTCAAAGGTATTGTGAACCCATAGATTACTCAATTGAATTCGTCAATTGAAACAAAGCTAAAGTTTAAGCTCTGTATAATGTGTTTTGTACCTCTAAAATAATTAATGAATTTGTGAAACCAAGTAGAATATTTTAGAAAATTATTTAAACATTAAAAGATAAAATGGTAAGAATTTTGTTATTTTTTACATATGCTAAAAGGCTAATCTCATTGTGCTACAAAATAAGTTTAAACAATATGTTATCGATTTATTCTCTTAAGAAAGGAGAAAAATATTTTCCCATAAATCATTTATCATTTTGAAATTCAGCTTCTAAAAATTTATTTAAGAATTTATTACAATACTAACAAATGAACAGCATTAAATATACAATTGAAGATAAATTAGATAATTAGTGGTGTTTAAAAATTTACAGAGCAAAACAAACTGTTCCTAAAGGTATTCTGAACCCATAGATTACTTAATTGAATTCATCAATCGAAACAAAGCTATATTTTAAGTCTTTTAAAGCATGTTTTTTCCCCTAAAACGATTTTTGAATATGTGAAACCTAGCAGAATGTTTTGCAAAACATTTAAACTCCAACAGATAAAAAGGTGAGCATTTTATTGCTTTTCAAATATTCTAAAAGGTTATCTAATTGTACAAGTAAGTTAGATGATAATAATGATAAAAATATTACTATTCATTTCATGTAATCTTATTGAATTGAGCTTTAGGAACCGTAATATTGATCAATGAAAATATTCAAATTTTACTTCTTATTACTTCTTTTTCCTTACAAAAGAAAACTACCCTACTTGTTTATTTTATAAAATACATTAAAAACTTACAAATAAACTTTAGTACTGACGTAATTTCAATTCGAAGAAATTTCAGCTTAGGAATTACTTGAGAAGGCCCATACAATCGATGGAATACGATAAAATTAATCGCACCTTCATAATGGACAGGAATTAAAAATTTGAAACGTATGATTTATTAAATTTGTTAAGAAAAAGTTTTGTATCGGTTACCAGAGAAGATAAGGATAAGGCGAAGCTAATATGCCCCTTAAAATTCACCCAAAAAATGTCTAATTTTAGGGATAAAATTTTTTTATGCCCTACAGAAAGAAAGTATGATGTACTAATTCTTAATAATGTATGACAATAAAAGTCATCTAATGCTCACGTGACCTTGTTTTACAAAATTTGTAAACTTAATAATAATTGTGAAAATGTAGTGGAAAATTATACAAAAAGTTTCATTCTTCTCAATATATTTATGCCTTATTCATATTCTTATATTGTACATTTCTAATCTTAATTTTTGTTATTTATCCAATATCAATTTTCATCTAAGTGTTATCTTGATAAAATTTTATCTTGATAGAATTATCTTGATGATTCATCATTTTATAATTTTTTCATCATTTTTCAATTTTATGCTTATTATTTTCATTAAGTTTTTTCATCAATTTTCCCTCGATTTCCCTCAAATCGTTCAATTTTATATTATACATAAAGAGCTTTTTCTCTTAACACAATCAATATATTTTTTTCACTTTATGTTTTGCCATATTTATGATCTGCATTATAATCCTAAAAATGTTGTAAAAATTTTTGCATGAATTATCTTTTCTCCTTATGGTAAATTTAATAAAATTTTCACATTTTAATATTTCAAATCTGTAACCTTCGTCGTATTTATGAAAACATGATTAGTTTTTAAAATGCATAAACAGCTTTCCCAGCATTTTATAATTCTATTTCTTTGTTGTTATTCCAAATCTGTCATCTTTATAACAGATCTGAAAGTATAATAAAACATATGCGTAAAGTATCTTTTCTTCGAAAATACTTAATGAATTTTTTCTCATTCTTGTATTGCAAATTTGTAATTTTTATTATAATTATGAATTTATGACCATTTTTCAATCATGCGTAAAATGTTCTATTTCCTTAAATAAGTACATTTTTTCACTTTCTTGTTTTGCCAAATTCGTATCCTTTATAAAATTAATGACTTAAGCTATGCATTAAAGTTTTTCCGCTATCAACATTTCCATTCATTTTCTACCGTCGTCTCTAAATTAGTTTTCCTCATTACATTAATGAGCTTTAAATTGTACTTAAAACTGAAAACTAAACGAAAAGACGTCAAACTTTATTGAAAGCTAAACAAAACGGAAAAAAAGTGTTTGAAATGAACAAAATAGCAATGGAATTAATGTTCAACTAATCCGAATAATTATTTTATGGCTTTTCAATGTCAACAGGTGAAAAAAAAAGAGATTATCGCCCGCCTCTCTAAATCAAAAATTTAACTGTTGCTGTAAGCTTATTAATTGCAGCAAAAAAGGATTAGATTTTTTTTTCTTCACTATCTGTTAGTGCACGATATTCCAGCTTTTTTAACCTTTAACTCTCTTTCCTGTAAACTCTCCAGAAAATCCGTTATCTCCGCTTCCGTTCAACATGACGGGACACTGCAGTAAACAGGGGTTGCCTTAAGAACACAAAATTCACGGTCCTTGGAAAACAGCCAAGGGTTGTCGCCAAATGCACTCATTCAGATTCTTCGGTGCAAAACGTCGAAAAAATGTGATCCGTCAGCCATCGTGATGAAGAGGAAGAGTTCGTGAGAATAATTTAATGAGAGCTATGAAAATCTGAGGTTGGATCCGGTTTGTTTAGTTTGAAACGAGTCCTCGGTTTGGGTTCTTAAAAGTAATTTTTGTTGATGAAATGGTTGGAATAATTCCTTTCAAGAAATATCTAATTGAGAATACAAACTATTTATCTGGTGGCCATTGGTTTTTGGTCGAAGGTGACACAATTGAGGAAAACTCTAAAATAACATTTTATATCAAAACGCCATTTTACTAAATTGCATACGTTTGATTTTGAATTTAAAACAACTATTCATAAACTGAGCTTTTTTAAACATTTTCCATTGAAGTATCTTAATTTAAAACATAATTATTAAAAGAGGAAAAAAGAACATAATTCCAACACGGAAACTTTCTGATTTAAAATGTTAAAAATATACGAAAATGATGTTTTATATTTCAGACATAACAAAAATCTCTAAAAACTTTTGCTCTTTTAAATTTTGGAAAATTTCCGAAAGTAAATAATTATTTTCATCGAGTTAGTTGTGATTAATAAAATTTTCGTATGGGAACATTTCAAAAATGAGCTTACAGCTTTGAGTTATACAGCTTTGTGTAATAACTTACAGCTTAACTTACAGCTTTGTGTTATAGCACATAATGTCAACAAAAGTTGTGTCATAACGTAAAAAGCCTTAAATTTTGTTGATCTGTAAATTAATCTGAACTATTTTCTTGTAGGGCACGTCTAGGATAGATGGCCGTAATTTTTTCAAATCTAAATAAAAGTACTAAGAACTAAGCGATACAAGAAATTTTTATGTCTATCTTAAATTTTCATAAATGCACTCAACATATTTTGATAAAAAATAATGAAATAATGAGAACAAAATATGGAAAAAAATGTTCGAAATAAAACTTTCAAGTGGCCATTTATCCTAAAAGTCTAGGTGAGTTTGCCATCCAATGAAATAAAGTTATATTAAAAATAACACATTTTATAAACACCTCCCATCGAGGTGATTTGGTTCGAATCCCCGAGATGGCTGGTCGATACGAATTCAACTCCTGGCCAGCACCGACCACAGTGCTGACGTAAAATATCCTTAGTGGTTGACGGATCATGAGTTAGAGTCCCCTTTGCGGTAAGGCTAATCTGGGGAGCTTTTCGTGGTTTTTTCCCCCGTGTAATGCAAAAGCAGGTGAGTTCTATCAAAAGCAAAAAAACCTCCAAGAAGGCAAATTTCTCTCAATGCTTGATTCAAGAGTTCGATCCCTTGTCTTCTGGACTAGGTTCAAAATAACTAGGCTCTAGAGTTGAACATTGGTAGTCGTAAACTCAAAATTGGGTCTGCTGTTCAACGACAGCTATAAAATAAAATAAATTTATTCATAAAAATCTTAAGATAAATTCTGAAGAATGCATTTTATCATGGAAAATAGGTATAAAGAATCATATAAACAACATCTAATCTATAGATTTGATCCAACACTTTCGAAAAAACTTTATCACATCTTTGGCAAAAGTTCCAAAGGTTGTACATGTTTCATGGAGCCACTGCATGCACCTTACTAATCTTATTAGGTCTTCACCTTTTAGTAGTGGTATTGTTTCTTTCTCCTCCCCTAATACCCTTATATTATGAGTCTGTAGAGTCTGAAGATATGTAGGGTTCTATCGAGTATTATAGCGTTCGTTTAGATAATGAGTTAAACCTCTGAATTGGAATTTAACGTTTATGGTTTGTAGACAGTTAAAAACCTTGCGGAAAGAATGGTTTACTACAATTTATTTAATTGTTATTTTACCATATTCAAACAAAATAGCCAAATAACCTTAAGTAAGATGCTAATCAAGCTGTTAACTGTGGGAAAAACCGTTTATTAACTGTTGACACCTAATACGGTTAAGAAACCAGCAATTTATCGCACCAACTAAGACCATCTAATGAAACCACTAAGTTCCTTTCAATTGCTTATATATTGTAGTTGATAGGGCAAATCTCTCAGTCTCTTGACCGGCGGAACACAGGTTCGAGTCCCAACTTTGACCACAGTATTTCCACCATTCTCTACAACGCATCAAGAGTGTCCTGCACCCTCCAATACCCATTACCTAAACAGTCTAGCTAATATATCCGGTCTTTCTGCGGTTTAGAAATTATGCTAGACATAAATGGTTAAAAAACCATACAGTTTTATATTCAATGTTTTTAACCATACTAGTTGTAAATATTTTAAAAATCCTTAAAGATTAATAATGTTCATTACCGTAAATTTAACAATTAATAGGATGAACAGACTGCTGCCTGCTATATTACCATGAATTTTGAATGAAAATTCTAACAGTGAATCGTGTAGGTTATATTATTCGATCAGATTATGCGTTAAGCCTGTCGAATTGGAATGTAACGTTTGAGGTTAATACGATCCTGAAAAAAAAATTTAGAAGGTTGTTTAATATTGTATTAAAAAACGAAGGATTTATTTTTATTAACTTTTATCTTAAATTTACAAAACCGAACCAAACGAAAACCATTAAGGATATCAGAGATGATTTCGTAACTCGATTTATTTATTTGTGAATATTAAGCGGAGTGGTGAATAAGAATTCACTAATATACATATTATAATTTACTGTATCTACACATTATTAATTTTTTAAAGGTGGTCGATACGCAGATATGTCTATACTCCTTAATAAAAAGTGGTCCTCACTCCTCTATTTTATGTGACCAAGTTGAAGATGAGATGGTCACTGAATTTACAGAGTCGTGCTGCCATTATATTTTTATGCTTTTCACTTAGGAAAAAGGATTGGACAATTAATGTGTCTTAAAAGTCCAGCTAATTGAAAAAAAATATAACCTACGCATTCAAAACAACAAAATCTTTAACTCATAAAAAATATTTGAACCTTAAATAAAATAAACGTTGAAATTTAACATACTTTTTGCTGTAACGAAAGGCAAACCTTTGTCCAAATTGATGACTAATTCAACTGCTTCCTTTGAAATTATCCAATATATTATATTAACTAATATATTAATATAATATATTGGATAATATATTAACTAATATCAAAGCAATATATTAACTAATATCAAAGTTTTTAAACTGGCCTTCTCTCCTCTATGACCATCTAACCTAGACTTACTCCGTTAATTCCTACTGTAAAAAAAGATCCCTCTAAAGTGCAGAAAAATTATCAAAATCCTAATTTCTCTTAAAATTATCAAATTTGGTGCATATTTCAGTTAATTTTTTAAATACTCACTCAGTACATCATAGCGCTCATAACATTACGTGACTCATACATTCATCAGAGTATTGTTCTTCATAAAAAAGAATTATTTTGTTATTTGGGAAATAAATATAATACTTACAACTGCACTGTACTTCAACATCATTAAAATATTTTTTTAAAAACTAATATATAACATTGTTGTTAAAATATAAATAATGAGCCAATAAAACACATAAAATAAATTGCACTTTATGTAAGTCATGTATGTTAAAAGTAAAAAAAAAAACATTTTGAAAGAAAACGATAAAGAGAAACTTCCTAAGACATCTAAGCCCATATTAAGAGAAAAATGGCAATACATTCTATCGAGTAGTGAACAGGAGCGATTAGAAAAGTAATAAAACTGAAACTCAATCCCGTTAAAAGTAATTTCAAGCAAACTTAAGTGATTTACTCAAGCAAATAGTCACAAAATACCTAATGTTGCCCTTCTTTGATTATTTCAACTGGTGATTTTAAAGTGATAACTTCATGTATGTGATTATCTAAAGAAAAAAAAGAAAGAAAAATGTAATAATATGTTGTAATCTTAAAGATAGTTTGTTTCGTTTTTCTCTTGCTGTTAGATACGGTTAAATCCTCTAAGCTCCACTTATCTTTTAAATCCTGAATTTAACTATTGATTATTCTCCTATTACATACTTTGAGTTTCCCTGAGAAAAAATAATAACAATGACCTGTTTTCTAATATCAAAATTGAATAACGATTCATACTTTTAATACTTTCTACTGATGCGTTAGCCAGCAATAATATATATATATATATATGCACACACAANTTATGACCACCCTGCTAATAACATGTAGGACCACCTTTATCCCTCAAAACTGCTAGTACCTGCATTGGCATTGATTCCACAAGGTGCTGATAGGCAGTCAGAGGTATCTGGTACCCAACTATGTTCAAGTTGCTTACAGACGTCAGGGATTGTTCTATGAGGATTATGGGTCCTAATGTGCCCCATGAAAACATTGTTCTTGGACGAGAAAACCATGAAAACCTGCGCGAGCCCATTGTTATAGTTGGAAGGTGGTCATAATGTAATGGCTCTTTGGTGTACATATATATAATTCACAGAATGTTATTTCACATAGAATAGCTAGGTATTTCATGAAATAACGAGACAAGTCAGTTAAAGTACATAAAATAATTGAATCCTACGATTTAACTTGGTTATTCTATAGAATAACGATTTAATATCGATATCACGTTAGTAATATTACATCGATTTAACGTTATTCTATAGAATAACGATTACTTGATCCTTAAAGTATGAAAATTAGCACTCAAATGTTTTTTAAACCGGGTTCTAGATGCTTTTAGTGAGCTTTGAATCTTTTACAGCTGTTTTGCAATGATGTGAGTGCGTGTGTGTGCGCTTCAATTCATTACTTTTAGACGTAGTTATTAATATGAACAATAATAAATTATATCATCTGTTTTTCCTTATTATTTATCAATTATTCATCCGCAATAGGGATAAAATGTATTTTTCGAAAAAGGTTAGCTATTTATGATCAATTAATTAATAAAATAACTTTAGTTTTTTTTCACCTCAATGGTTTTACATTAGTCATTCCACAGAATAATTCGGTAAAGTATTAAACTTTTCATCTATTATGCACCGATGAGCCATTACATTATGACCAATCTGCTAATAGCATGTAGGACCACCTTTAGCCTTCATAACTGCTAGTACCCGCCGTGGCATTGATTCCACAAGGTGCTGATAGGTAGTCTGAGGTATCTGGTACCAAGCGCTCACCAACTGGTCCTGCAATTCCCTCATATTGCGAGGGGGTAGCATCGGAGCACGAATTTGGTTTTCTATTGGATTAAGATCAGGTGAATTTGAGGGCCAAGAAATGGCTTGAAAGTCACTGGAATGTTCCTCGAACCTATGCATGACAATTCGACCCTTATGACATGGTGCATTATCCTGTTGGTAAACACTATCCCCAGTAGAAAAATCTGTTGCCATGAATGGGTGAACCTTATCTGCAACTATGTTCAAGTAGCTTACAGACGTCAGGGATTGTTCTATGAGGATTATGGGTCCTAATGTGCCCCATGAAAACATTGTTCCTCGGCCAGAAGCCATGAAAACCTGGTCGAGTTCATTGTTATAAATGGAGGGGGGTCATAATGTAATGGCTCTTCGGTGTATACTTTGACTTACTTGTCTAGTTATTTCAGGAAATAAAATAATTATACATTTTAACAGTAACAATTACTAAATTCAAAACATACAGAAATTTCACTCTATCGAGAACATTTCTTGGAAATAGTTAAATTGTAAAAAAAAAGTACTTCTGCGCGGGCAACAGCTTGACGGTGAAAAAAATTGGCTCAGTGGAAATATTATTTTAAATCGGTGGAAATATTATCGGTGGAATTATTATTTAAAACTAATTAAGGTATTAGGATTATAAGATGGGTTTAAGAATTATATTTCAATACAGTTGTGCTGTGCATTCGCCTTGATTACCATTAAAGTTTATTTGTTGCAAAGGAAATGTTTGAAAGGTATTTTCTCTGGTCACCAAAAGTGGATCATATTCGTATTTCTTTCAACTTAGGAACTTACAGCAAATGTATTTTTAAAAAACTTAAGAAAATTGAATTAATAGGTAAAAATGGGGATGCAGTTAAATTTGTGCATGAATTAACTACCCACTAAGTTTATTTGAAGTATCACTTGTCAATCATTTTTAATTTTGGTCTTTTAATACTTTCTGTAATAAAATAATGCTGGTTTCTTTCCATTAAGTAAATACTTTCCGTCAAACTTTCCACTATTTTGCATTAATAATATTACCAATTTAGTTTTACCGCACGTTAGTAGTAGTTAGTTTTAAAACCCTCGAAGCCAAATTGTTCTGAAATTTTCCTACTTTCCCAATGTTATATGGGGAAAACCGGGCTTTTAATCAATAAAATCCTGCACCTAAAAATTTGGTAAAACCAGGGACTAAGACTATGAAGTTTTCAAAATGAAGATGATTATTAGTAACCAACTGCTTGAAATTTGAATCCCAAGTGATCATAATTTATGTTAACTCACTGTTATAAGCAATCATAGTTTACTTTTGCAATCGAGATCATAATTACAAACAAATATTAGCTACAATCACAACTGCTAATGATCAACGATTAAGACTACTTATGATTACAGCTAATCTTGATTTGCATGCACTCGCGATTTCAAGTGATTATTAATTTGTAATCAAGATTTAATATTTGCAAACATTTATATTTTATCCATCTCTGACAAACAATGCAGAAAATTGCTTGAAAAAAATAATGTCATAACATTAAGCTTGACTCAAAAATACTACTGCCAAGTTGATGGTGTAATATTTTAATTCAGAGATTAATATTATTTATAATATATAGTGATTATTTATAATTCAGTGATTAATACTAAAATCACAATAAACTCATTTTTGTAAAAAAAAAAAAAAAAATTTAAAAAAAAGAACTTCTATAACCAAAATAAAAGGATGAGATTCTCTTTTACATTGTTCTGAACTAAAAACTATTTACAAACTTTTAATGAGGTTGATAATTGTTGCCTGACGTATCTTACTTATAGAACAGACATTTATTATTTGTTAGATCAGACATTCTATCTATTTATTTTATTCATTTATTTAATTATATAGTTGTTATTATTAACAAACAATCATAATCTATAATGCCATAATCTCTTGTAGGTAAACATTTAAACTATAAGCCATTTATAAATTATATATTATTATGAGCCACTTAATCTTTTAACATTCTCCAACTGTTGTAAATAAATGATTTCTTAAGCCTTTTCTTTCATTTCGCAAGTTAACAATAATATCATAGTATTGCAATAAAATCATATCATAGTATTGCAATAAAAATACATTTCGTAAGTTAACAATTCCTCAAATACCTTATTAAAAAATTTAATTAGTAGCTTAATTATTTAGCTTGAGTAAAACTTTTATTTCCCCATTTAGCTCTGCTAACTATGATGAGGCAATTCTTTAACTCAAAAATAAATCGCAAAAATTTTATCCTCATAATTATTTTTAAGTACATAAAAAAAATTTAAAAGTTAGATTCTCGCAAAACACGAAAACAAGTTTCAACACGTTCAAATAGAATTACGAGGAAACAGTTTGGAAAGACGGATTATAATATCCTTTATTTCTGCCTATATTCAAATGGGCCACACCTTTCCCAAATAAGTATTCTTTCGTTGTGGCGATTGTGGCTAAAAGACATAATTCTATGTAATTAACAACCGTCTCTTGATCAGCTGGGTATTTCATTTATCGATTGCAGGTGAGGCCCGGTTTTCTAAATGGGTCGTTGCTTTGTAGTGGTCATTTACTAATTAGTTGGTGGTCCGCCAAAATATTCATTGAGAATCCCCCATTTCTCTACTTAACTCATTTAACAGGTCTTTATTTGGCACCCCTGCAGTCTGAAACGTGGGTTCATGGATTAATGATTATTTTAAACAATAATATCCAAACCGTTTTGTTTGATCATGAGTTTAATGAAATTTATAAAGATCTTAAAATCCATTAAGATTCTTTGTTTTATTTTAAAGGGAGACAAAATTAGTTTTTGATTACACTTAAGGGTACAAGAGTAGCTTAAGCTATGTTTGAAATTTTTCTAGTTTTTTTTTAGTGACTAGGAAAACTATTTCAGACAGGATGGCTCAGAGGATAGAACACTCACATTTCACTGACCCAGAATCAAATCTCCTACTAACACCAAACACTATGCTGAAATAAAATATTCATTATGGTAAACGGATCATGGATTAAAATCTCCTTCCCGTCGAGTTAACCTTAGGAGGTTTTCCACCCCATGCAACACAAATGCGGGTTAATTTTATCATAAAAATCTACCTCGAATATCATTTTGTTTCAACACTTGATGCAGAAGAATCCCAGCCTTGGGAAAAAGATGAACCGGGTTCGAATCTCACCTGTTCGAATCTAATACAAACGCCAAACACAATGTTGAAGCAAAATATCCATAATGGTAAACGGTTCGTGGATTAAAATCTGCTTCCCGTCGAGTTAACCTTAGGAGGTTTTCCACTCCATGCCACACAAATGCGGGCTAATTTTATCGAAAAATCTACCTCGAATATCATTTTGTTTCAACACTTGATGCAGCAGATTCCCAGCCTTGGGAAAGAGATGAACCGGGTTCGAATCTCACCTGTTTGAATCTCCTACAAACGCCAAACACAATGCTGAAGCAAAATGTCCATAATGGTAAACGGATAGCATACTAAAATCTCCCTCCCGTCGAGTTAACCTTAGCAGGTTTTCCACCCCATGCAACACAAATGCGGGTTAATTTTATCATAAAAATCTACCTCGGATGTCATTTTGTTTCAATACTTGATGTAGGAGATTCCCAGCCTACATCAAGCAGGAGATGACTCGGGTTCGAATCTCCTACTAACACCAAACACAATGCTAAAGTGAAATATTCATAATAATAAACGTATCGTGGATTAAAATCTCCTTCCTGTCGAGTTAACTTTAGGAGGTTTTCCACTCCATGCAACGCAAATGCGTGTTAATTTTATCAAAAAAATCTACCTCCAATATCATTTTGTTTCAACACTTGATGCAGAAGATTTCCCGGACTTCTGAGTTTGGATCAAAGTTACAAGATTACGAAGTTAGACAGTAACAGATGTAAATCTGCTACTGTAAATTGATTTACAGATTGATGGTACTTAGAAAATAAAATTAAAATACAGTAACTATTTTGTTATTCCAATATTAAAACTTCTCTTTAATCGAAATTTATTATTGCTGAAATTTCTAAAAAAAATTATCACATACCTCAAACCATTCAATAATTATCCACGTTAATTATTTTCGTTTCTAAAAATCTATTTTGATGATTGTCTGCTTTAAAAAAAGTAAATAATTTACCATAATAAACAAATTTTTTGTGTAATAAAACAAATATGCACGCACAGATTTTGTGTTAAAGTTCACGGATCCAACTATTGTGACAGTTTGAAAAATGGCCAAGTGCTATTGTAGAATAATAAAACATAAAAAGCCAACAGCAATTGCAATGAAAATTATAGTTTTTCAGATGCTTTAACCTTTAATAATTTACACATAAATTTTTAGATCCAAAACTATGCATCAAAATACATAATTATAGTTTTCCGAACTATAATAGTTTAAAAAATTATTATAAATATTAGCGTAAATAATAATTTTTAAGTGAGTTAATAAGACTGATTTTATTTCAAAATTTATGAAGCACTGAAATTTTTATTTTAATATGATTGAAAAACTTGTATGTCTTATAGTATAAAAATTTTTGATATTAATTAAAATGATAATTATTAAAATTTTTAGCAT
The DNA here is from genome assembly GCF_043381705.1 of Parasteatoda tepidariorum. NCBI lineage: Eukaryota > Metazoa > Arthropoda > Arachnida > Araneae > Theridiidae > Parasteatoda > Parasteatoda tepidariorum. The sequence continues at coordinate 40,722,834 of NC_092209.1, read as the reverse complement.
TTGTTCTTCCTTATATTTATAAATGGTTCTAGGTGTTTTTTTATGTGAAGAATTTGCAAAAATGGAAAAAGAAGTTTTTTAGTGCAAATCGTAATATTAACTCCTTGCTTACTTAGAAAAGTTAAATACTCTGACAAACGTGAAATTGATTGCATAAATAAATTAAAATTAAATTCTCTGAAATGAAATACACATCAATTAGTTATTTTATCAGTGGAAAATTTATATGTTTTAGAGGCATCCCAGGATGTTGTTCAGACAAATATGTACTTGAAAGTTAAGAGAAATTTAGTTTCTCTTTACACAAAAAAGAACTTAAAATTTATTCCCAAAACGCAAAAAAGTACACATAGTTTATTGTCAAAAGACATACGCTTGTAGAAAGGGTTTTAGCAAAAACTCTTCGTCAAATTCAGAATATGCCTAAGGGAGTAACCTTAATTTTAAAAATTTTGATAACTGGCAACAATTCAACAGATTGCGTCCAAGGTAGTAAGGGTATAAATACATCCGGCGTAGAAGGTTATTTCACTTCAGTTCCTGAACCTCCACTTTCTTTTGTTGCAAACGATCTCTTCTTATTCAAAAATGAATCAAATTCTTCTTTTAGTTCCTTATTGCTTTTTACTGTGGTAAATTATTATTTATCGTTCCAAAGCAGTTTCGGAAACGTTGGTTGCAGTTACTGCCTTTTCCTTTGTAAGCAACATAGCCAGTGCTCTTACATTTCGAGAAGTTGTTCCATTGTTGTTGGAAAACGAGCTTGAGCCATTTTTTTTTTACTTCAAACCCCTTTTGTGACGGGCAATTCTTTTCTTTAATGTGCGACGTTTATTTCTATATTTATCACCGATTATTTTTGTTGTATGTGTAAACATTTCTTGGACTGATTTAATGGGTTTAATTGAATTGCATTTAATACAATGGAAGAGTGCTATTTCAAAGTACTTAGGCTCCGTTTTATTTGATTTCATTAAGAATTGTGCTGATTCTTGCTATTTGTTGAACAATAATGTGTAAAGAGTGTGAAGTGAGTTAAAAGCTATTATTAGATTTATTTTAATTAGTAATTTGGATTCAATAATATTATTTCTAAAACACAATTCAGAGCTATTTCAGAAATGTACTTATTGAAATTGTTTTAAATACAGGTAATGATTAACGTCAGTCTTTAAAATGAAATCAATTTCGATTGAAGTGTACCCATTTGTTTACTGTTAATTTATAAATCTTTATAACTAAATAGAGAAAACTGAAAAAACTGTCAACTTCTTTTCCATTTTTTCCCAATACTATGAATATTTTGAATTACTATTTTTATTCTAAATCACATTTGAGAAAGACCAATAACAATTAAATAAGAATTTCTTTGATGTTTTTTAGAGTAGAGGATTTTTATTGCTGTTAAGTCATGCATATGATATTCGGAACAAAATTTATATTTTTACGGAAATTGGTCTTGGACACTGAAACAATAAAATGTTGTTTCAGCTATCATTTCATAAAAGTTTTTATCAAAAGTGAGAAAAATTAACAAAGAACTTTTCGGCTTCTTTCTTTTCCATTTGAATATATTTTAGATTGAAGTTTTGAATAAAAATTCATATTTGCTTAGAACCAATAACATTTCAGTATCAATTCCATTCTTGTAATTTAACAAAAAAATTCTATAATTGCTTTTATGTCGCCTAATCATTGTTCAAAAGAAAAAATTTGTTTAGTAGAAATATTTGTAAGCTGAAAAAAAAGGTTTTTCTACTGTAATTTTTGATAAATTATCATTATGCATATCCAAACAAAATCCTAGCATTTTGCGTTTATTATGCTAAAACTTGCCTTATTAATGCCTCCGAAGGTTCAGAAATGGTCAATTTATACCAGGGATGGTCAAACTGCGGCGTTTTGAATGTTTACAAATAGTACTTTAACCAAAATCTCAATGATAAAAAATCTCAAAATTATAGAAAAATTTTGCTTAGTAGAAATATTTGTAAGCTGAAAAAAAAAGGTTTTTCTACAGTAATTTTTGATAAATTATCATTATGCATATCCAAACAAAATCCTAGCATTTTGCGTTTATTATGCTAAAACATGTCTTCTTAATGCCTCCGAAGGTTCAGAAATGGTCAATTTACAGTAGGGATGGTCAAACTGCGGCGTTTTGAATTTTTATAAATGGTACTTTAACCAAAATCAATAAAAAACATGACATAATTAATAAAAAAATAATTCAATAAACTCCTTTTTTTATTGATGAGAGCTAAAAACTAACTAACAACACTGTTATTAGTTTTGAAATATTTAAAAATAAAGTAATCTATTGTTTAAAAAAACAATAGCTTTGAAATTAATGAGAAAATTCAATTTTTCAAATGCGTCTCCTTAACGATCTAATTTAATTTTTTGTGCGATTTTTAGAATCGGGAGACTGAAATTGTTTCTTTCACTCACTGTTCAAATTTCTGGAGGCTTGCACGAATGATTCTGGAGTTTTAAAACATGCAGACACACAGGAAGACGAACTTATCATTTTGTTGCTATAAATTACTATTAGAGCAGTGAATAAGCGCAGAAAAGAAAAAGTAAACACTTCTGTTTTTCCAGCACTTTGTTTATTCATTCCCTGATATTTATTGAATTCCTTTAAATTTAACCAGATTTACGTTTCACTCTGGGTTTTTTCTACTATACAAATATATAGTTTTTCTTCAATTATACAAAATAAGGACATCCTTATTTCCCTAAAATAATTCAAATAGATACCTATTATATCAGGATGCAATGAATTACATGTGAGCAACTAATAACAAAGAATATAAAGGATTTTTTTCTATTAAATTACGGTAAAACTTCAAAACTACCATTTATATCATCGTCAGTAATGTTTTGCAAAACATCATTTTCAAAAGACAAAATATTAAGGAAAAAGAGTAGACTAAAATGGCATGATACTTCTTTCAAGAGCTGGTGGGTCCTGAGGTTGTTGGAGAACAGGAAGCATTAGTAATTGCAATTCGGTTTTATTTTAAACTCCAATTTGTAAAAAATGAAAAAGAAAAATATTTAACAAAATTCCCTTTACAATTTTAGCAGCCTCTTTAAGAACTCAACTAATATATTTAGACCTAGTCTAAAAATATTATTTGAATATGTAGGTAACTGGTCTGAATTAGTTGTCAGTTTTAATGATACTTTTAAGCATGATTTCGTTAAACACATCCACCCAATTGTAAAGGTAACATTAAAAATAAGAATTTAGGGCGTTGCTGACACTCTTATTATTAGAACTTGTCTTTTTAAATCCTTTTATGTTCGAGTAAGGAAGGAAGTGTGATCAACTTAAACAATATCGCTCTAATGAGTAATTTGGTAATCTACTTTGCGTTGCTTTGGTTGAAACTTTAAGAATGTTTTTAAGTATTCGTTAATTTCAGTTCAAATAAGTAACCCTTCTCACTTACGTGAGCTTTTTTTTTATACGTTAATATTTTCACGTTACCAGTTGCAGCATCAAACGAATTTAATTCAATTTTATTTTATGAAAATTAAGATAAGACTTGGTACATTATATCTTTCCCAAATCATGCAATTTCCATCGCAATAAAATGATTTGACCAAGAATTAATAAAACTGAATTAAAAATTCACTACACTGTAAAAAGCTCCGGATCAAATTACGGTAAGAAGTACCGACACTTAAGGTGACGATACTTTTTACCGTAATTTGATCCGGAGTTTTTTTACAGTAATAATTACCGCAAAATCACTGAACCACTCTAATTAACTAAATATTACAACAAAAATTACGGTATAATATTTTTTGGTAAAAATGGATTCTTAATGATAAAATGGATTTTACGGATAGTGCACTTTAAATACCGGTATTTTATATCCTGAATTAATTTGATCCTGAATTTTTTTACAGTGTACTTATTTAATATGTGATGGCGGAAAAATTATTGTTTCACGTCTTTTTACCGTTTTTTTTTTCATCCTGAAAATGTCGAAATCCTGTCATATCCTCATCCCTGTCTATCCTCTTCTTTCCTTATCCCTGTAACTGTTTAATCGAATCAAAGAAATTTTGACGTAAATTTCCAAAAATAAATAATAGCAATTCCAAAAATAAAATAAAAAATTCAAAGAGTGAATTTTTTTTTCTTTATTTAATTTTATCAATGATCGGATTTTCTAAATCATCAGATATAAAAAAAAAATTCTCATTTTAAAAAGTAGTTTTAATTAACAAAATTCAAAATTTTATTGAAATCGTTCTTGCAGTTTCTGAGCAATAAAAATTCAAAATACCACCTTATAAAATTTTACCTTCGTGAAAAACGTTTGATCAAGCTCGTTCAAAGTTTTGATTTGTCAACTAAAGTTACAAAATATAAAATGATCTAAAAATGTGTGTACCTTACAGTTAAAAATTTGTCCACAATATTAAATTAAATAATAAATATTTATCAAAAATTCAAATACAATCTGAAAGCTTAGAAGACGAATTCACTTTCAGAGAATTCACTTTCAGAGAGAGAAAAAGTTAGAAGGTGCGAAATATGAGCATATTTTTTTTCGAGAATTGAAAACTAGCATACCATTCCGATTATTCGGTTAATTACGATAGAAAGTTCTTTAAACTCCCATGTGGGAGACTCCTATGTCTTAGACTCCCATGTGGTCTAGTGGTTAGGATTCGTGGCTTTCACCCACGCGGCCCGGGTTCAATTCCCAGCATGGGAAGCTTTTTATATTCTGACTTGTTAGGGGTTCGGTAAAGATGAGGTCGTGTGAGACTCCAGTCTTTTTATGGACTTTTTGGAGGTGTTCGAATTCATAGGAGTCGTCTAGCGCGCTAGACGATTCCGAGATTAGCAACAACAACAGAAAGCCCTTTAATTGTTTTTACTTTTTTTTTTACATATAAATAATTACGTACACACATATACCTTATTACATATATACATATATGCACATACACACATATATACATTTACATATACCATATTTACATATAGATGAATTTTGGCCCTCTTACCCTAGATCACTGGAATAAACTCGACCGGTGTGCTTCATTCTCACTTTGCACACGCCAACTCGTGGTCAGTAACCCATACCATTTGGGGGGAAATATCTTCAGAAAAACGAGTTTTAAAACCAGATGCAAATTTATTCTGATGCTTCAGCAGCTCCTGAAATATAGTGAAATAGACAGAAAAGAAAGTTTAAGTGAAGCTATGAAAGTGTGGATCATTGTTTTGAGCAAACTATTGGAATCATAATTTCCAGGTTGCGGCTAACCCCTCCCTCCCCTCAATATCTTGACAGTTAAAAATCTGAATCCATCGAAAAATTAGTATGTTTATTCAGAGGGAGTAAGTATTCTGTGTCGAAAACAAGGGACAACTTAAAAGATCATTTGCACTAATAAGTTAGCACCATTTACTTAAAGACGATCACTTGATATCTTCATAATGTTTTTCATAAAAGTTTATTTTTGCCTTTCTGGCCTCGGTGCCCCTTTGCAACATTTAGAAGAAATGATTGGTTAATGCAATAGATTTGGATAGTTAAAACTTTCGTTTTGTAATTTAGTGTTTCGTTTTAGTCTTATTTTTTACTTTTTTTTAATGCGAAAATAATTTACACTACTGTGAGATTCTCTTAATAACTTGAATGAATTTAACAACTTTAAAGTTTTTAAGTTGTGTTCTTAAGCGCTATTTTAGTAAAATTTATTGAATTTAAGCTTAAAGCGTCAATTTCTGGTAGTGCTTTGAAATGTTTTTCCTACTCTGCATTTGAGTAGAAACATAAGATATTCCAATTTTTCTAATCAATTCCAGATATTTTATCTTAAATTCCCAAATATTTAATATTTTATGATCTCAACAAAAAGTGTTTCTGTCATGCTCTTTTTTCCAGTTTCTTTCCTTCTGCTATATATTTAACACTACTAAGCACGGAAAAAGAATTTACTTAACATAATTTATCGAAAACATTTATACTGTAACTATCAGCAATAATTCTTTTGAGTATTTACTCTTCTATTAATTTAACATGATTATTGGTGCAATTCACCAATATAAATATTCATTTTATTCAACACAGAAATTAATTCAAGACAAGAAAAGCTGTGAAAAATAAACTATTTAAATTAAATTGTAACTTACTTTGCAAAATATACCTCGGCTTTCATTAACACACTACTGCTTTAAAATAAACACCCAAACATTTTGTTGAATAAAAATCGACAAATAACAAAGCGATTATAAAGAATTTTAAATATTCTATTGAAAATAATAAAAGAAAACTATAAAAGCTTCGTTTCAAATAGTAGTTAAATTTTCTACCACGCTTGGGCGGCCAACCCATTTGGTCAAAGAGTTTTGTCATTTTGCCTAGCTTAGAAAAAATTCGTTAACCTTTTACCTGATTTAGTTGTAGCGATTTCTCTGTGATTATGATAATTGCATTTGTATTCCTGACAATCCAATCATTAGATCAAAAGTCATTCAGGTGCTACAGTTTTCATTTTGCTGAAAATACTTTCCTCTATGTTAAATTCTTATTTTTATATTCTCACAGATCAGGTATCCAATTGTCACTTGCCAATCGAGTGGCAACTTTGTATTTAAGTTCTGAAATCATAACGATTTTAAGTGCTAGAAATACAGCAACATACTGTGCATGGTGGAATTAATGTTTTCTCTGTCTGGGAGCACTGCAGCGGTTGAAAGAGGCTTTTCATTATATACTGGTCTTAAACAAGAAGCATTAAACGCAATTTTGAACATCTACCTAAATGGAAAACCCCTTTCAGATTTCTGTGCAAAAGCCTCTGTAAATCATTGGCTTGATTGTGGAACTGGCAAACGTGATATTTGATTCATTTAAAAAACTCAGTACCCTCGAATAAATTGATATTCCAGATAACTTGACCTTTGTCATTTAAATTATTTCCTAAAAGAAATAAATTATTTCATAAAAGAAATACTAGGTTTTGCTATTAGTAACCTAGTATTTCTTTTATTACTGTATAATGTAATCCTAGTATTTGTAATCCTAGTAACTACTAATTCATTGTGCAATTTATATAAATGTTAGCAATAAATAAGAGAAAATTATATTTTTATTTATTTAGAAGCTACGGGTTAGTTTCAAAGGAGGACGGGTACATTGTTGGACAAGCCGTCCTCCGGGACGGGTAAACTTTCTGAGTTTTTTCGAGCCCTGATTAATGTGTTGAAGAATTTCCAGTGTCCTATACTCCCCAGTTGGTGACTCTGGCCAATTGAAATATGAAACTATAATTCATGCCTGGGTGGCAGCACCACAGACCTGCTTAACACAAAAAAGTATAGTATTTCCCTCCTCTCACGCTAGATTGCACAACCAGATAAACTAATTAAACCACATTCCACTGTTCATTTGACAAAATATTACTCAATCCCAATGCCCATGACTTAACGAATGGCATAACATAACTCCAATGTCCAGTTAAATTTTATTTTTACGATTTGAAATATTACTAGACGTAAATGGTAACGAAATCGTACAATCTTGTATTCATGGTTTCTTAACTATTCCAGTTGTAAATGGTTTTAAAGCCGTAAAGGTATAAAAATGTACCTAACTGTAAAATGCATTATTAATTGCATGGACAGACTTGTGCCGGTCATTTTCCCGTAATTTTGGATTTTAAATTCTGGCAGTGTGTCCCGCTTCTGTCGATGTACCTAAGGACACCGAATCGAGGCTAAATTTTAACAAATACACTTTAAAATTTTTAGCCTTTTTTTGCTTAATCATTATCATATATCAACAGATTACTTTAGTCCTTTTCAAAAACGCGTTTCAGAGAGACACCAATTTACTTTTAAAGAAACCTTCCAAATTGAAACTTGCTCAGACTCATGTTACTTATATTGGATCAAACTTTAATACAAGATTTTGATGTAATTGCTTAAATAAACTTCAAAAACGTCGTTTAAATTATAAGTGTAGAATTCAAGAGCTAAAACATAAATTCTGAGTTTCCTGTTTCTTAATTTGATGAGAATGGTTAGAGTCATGATGCAATAAATTTGTCTTAAATCAAATTTAAAGCTATAATTTTTAAACCATCGCTGATATTAATGCCATTTCTTTCATAAGCTTTAAATCAAGTTTAGTATGGGCGCAATTTACTAAGTGAAATTTACTTTTCTTTTTGTCTATTGCTTTATATTACTTCATTGTATTCTCTTCAATTATCATTACTTATCAAATTTTTAAGCACACCAATGATTCCATTATTGTTGCTAGTGTTCTTATGCTGATAATTATATTAAAATTATCCAAATAAGTCTGAAATCTAACGAAAAACTTAAAGCAAGTTTTAAAAATTTGATGGCTAGTGCTAAGTCTCTTTATAAATACATTTGATGCTTTCCACACTAATAGTAAGCATTTTGTATATTGATATCATTATAGAACAATGAATCAATATATTGATAATAAGTTATTTCTGAAATTAAATTTTACATTTGTCCCAAAAATTTATTCTGAGTCTAAAAATTTATGAAATATATTCGATTCCATACAAGTAAGCATTACATTTTTAATATCATACCTTGCGTAAAAAATAAATTAAAACACTGGAATTCATCGAGTTTACTCCTGAAATAAATCTTTGCGTTTGTTCCAAAAATTGATATGAAGCGTAAGCAGGTATCACAAATTTATTGGCTAGTTCTTAGTTCGATTCTATAAATATGTCTAGCGCCTTCGATGCGATAAAATAATGTAAATATATTCAATTCTTTACAAGTAATCATTATAAATATATCTTCAATGTCATATGTTGCATAGAACAATGAATAAGAATACTAATGTTTGGCGAAGTTATTTCTGAAATAAAGCTGCACGTTAAAGCCAAGCCTAAAGCAAGCCTTACAAATGCATTGCCGTTAGCCTTTGCTTCTCAAATCTATACAAATAATTTCCATTTTATTTTTCCGGAATCCTGAATGAAAAGGTTCTGAAAGAGATTTTTATCACCATTCCTCATTGTTTTTCATCGGAGCACCTGACTCTATTAATAGGCTCCCGCGCTCTCCACCATCAACCAATATTTTGGAGTTTGCGCAAGGAGTGTGACGTAACCAAATGACGTACTGATCGATGTGCCAGCTGACAACATGACGTCATGAGGTTTGGTCTCGCTTTCGAAGTGTAGGAATGGTTGTTCTTCCTGAGAAGAAAACGAAAGATTTATATATTCAGCATAAAATTTTACAATTTTTCTTTGTTGTTATGATTTTTCTTCATTAAAATATTTTGCAATCAAAATTATGAGCTCAAATTGAGATCTTAAACTCTCCTCTGTTTCCACAATAAATAAATAGATAACTTTTTAAAAAAAAAAAAAATTTAAGGAAAAAGACCTTTTTTACCGTTATCGTTTTTTATCTCTTTGAATCTTGCAGATGGCAAAATTAAGTCTAGAGTTTTATTGCTATGCCAAACATGTTGCAACTTTGCACAAACTGATATTAAATAAAGTGCTGCAAAATATTTTTTTTCTAAAAACTTTGCCGCATCTGCATAAAAGCAAGTTGCATAAAATTGCTCCAACCCTACTTCAATATGAACTGCATGTGCCATAAATCATATATTTTTATGAAAGTTTTGTCGTTCCTGTTCTGAAACAGGTGTTATACATAAAATTGCTCTAATCCTGCTTCTTACTTCATTTTATTCTCGAATGTATTGCAAAATATGTATTTTTCCAGAAAATATTATATGTCCACAAAAACAAGCGTTTTGCTCAAAATTGCTCTAATCCTGTTTTCTGCTTTATTTTATTCTGGAAAAGTGTTGCGAAATATATGTTTTCCTGGAAATTTTAATTATCTGCTCGAAAACAGGTATTTTGTGCAAAATTTGCAATTTCTTGCTTCTATTATTATCATTCAGTAAATAAATGTTTATCAAAGCGACACACTTTTTAGGTTGCTTCTAGATTAATAATATATAACTTCTAGATTAATAAATAAAATTTCATTGGTTATTCAGAAGTGGATAGTGAAAATTGTAATAATCGAAATTGTTAAAAACCGTCAACGCATAACAATTCGCAATAGATAGAGCGGCAAGAAACAAAAGTAATTAACAAAATTTTCAAACATAAGTACATATTGCTAATATGATGAATAATAATTCCTATTCTTAAGCCAATGAGTAAAAATTTCACTGAAATTTTGCTGTCACGCACGACCTTCCTATTAATCAACATGGGGAAAACCAGTTTTATTATCCAAGAGAACTTGCAGCTGAAAGTTCGGAAAGGGACGGGACTACACTTAGTGAGTTAAATTCGAATTTAGTTTTTGTTTACTATAAAATTCGTTAAGTGTTTTTCGTCAAAGAGAATATATTAGCAAAAGGGCGAAAAATTGATTCTTAGTATCTCTTTGCTATTTTAAATAATTATTTTGCAATCATTAACGCAATTGCACAAAGTTACTTTCTGTTGTCAACTCGGTTAATCCCAACATTCAATTTACATTTGACATGGAAATTAATTTTACTCAACCCTTAGTCGATGCTCTTGTAGCTAAATATCATGATAACTTTTGCTACTCTTGCTACTAAAGGTGGATTTAACCCTTCTAAATTTGATTCACCTCTTGCCAGGCTCAATAAACTCAAACACCCTTCTTCCTCCAATCCTTACAGAGAGTTTGTTACTTTACCGTTTTTTTTCCTTCCGTTTCTTATAAAATTGCTAATATCCTCTTCCGTGTTGGGTTAACACAATTTATGATCTGTTAACAAAATTAAATTTTAGTCTCTTAATGGTCATAATACTTTTGATAATCACTGGGGTATTTACCACATTCCTTGCCAGTGCGGCCTAGCCTACATCGGACAAACTAGACTCGTTATAAAATTTAGACTTAAGGAACAAAACCTTTGCTTTGACTCTTCTTCCTTAAACTCCGAACTTAACTTCTTCTGTTCTTTTGCTACTTGCCGTGAATTTAACCCTTCTAGAGTTGATTCAACCCTTGCTTAACTCACTAGACTTAAACGCCCTTCTTTTCTTCCAATCCTCACAGAGAGTTTGTTACTTTACCGTTTTTTTTTCGTTCCGTTTCTTATAAAATTGCAATATCCTCTCCCGTTTTAGTTTGAAGCAATTTAAAGCTTATAAACAGAATTAAATAGTCTCTTAATGGTCCTATTAGTTCTGTTAATCGCTGGGGTATTTCCACAGTCCTTGTCAGAGCAACCTAGGGTAAATCGGACGAACTAGACACACTTTAAAATTTAGACTTAAAGAACCAAGCCTTTCCTTAATTCGCTTTCCTTATACTCCGAACTTAACTTCTTCCACTCTTTTGCTACTAACCGTGGATTTAATCCTTCTAGAGTTGATTCAACTCTTGCTTAACTCACTAGACTCAAACGCCCTTCTCTTTCCAATCATTACAGAAAGCTTGTTACTTTACCATTTTTTTTCCTTCCATTTGTTATAAAATTTCTAATATCCTCCCTCGTTTCGGTTGAACGCAATTTAGACTTATTAACAAAATCAAATTAAAGTTTCTTAATGGTAGCATTAGTTTTGTTAATCGCTGGGGTATTTACCACATTCCTTGTCAGTGTGACCTTGGGTGCATCGGGCAAACTAGACACACTTTAAAATTTAGACTTCAGGAATTAAACCTTTCCTTGACTCTTCTTCCCTATACTCCTAACTTTTCATCCGCTCTTTTGCTACTAACCGTGGATTTAACCCTTCTAGAGTTGATTCAACTCTTGCTTAACTCACTAGACTCAAACGCACTTCTTCTTCCAATCCTTGCAGAGAGCTTGTTACTTTATACCGTTTTTATTTCCTTCCGATTGTTATAAAATTGCTCCTATCCTCTCTCGTTTTGGTTGAACGTAATTTAGACTTATTAAGAAAATCAAACTTAGGTCTCTTAATGATCCTATTAGTTTTGTTAATCGCTGGGGTATGTACCCCATTCCTTGTCAGTGCGACCTTGGGTACATCGGAAAAACTAGACACACTTTAAAATTTAGACTTCAGGAATGAAACCTTTCTTGGACTCTTCTACCTTATACTCCGAGCTTAACTTCTTCCACTCTTTTGCTACTAACCGTGGATTTAATCTTTCTAGAGTTGATTCAACTCTTGCTTAACTCACTAGACTCAAACGCCCTTCTTCTTCCAATCATTACAGAAAGCTTGTTACTTTACCGTTTTTTTCCTTCCGTTTGATATAAAATTGCTTATATCCTCTCCCGTTTTAGTTTGACGCAATTTAAAGCTTGTAAACAAAATTAAATTTAAGTCTCTTGATGGTCATATTAGTTTTGGTTATCACTGTGGTATTTACCACATTCCTTGTCAGTGCGACCGTGGGTAAATCGGACGAACTAGACACACTTTAAAATTCAGACTTAAGGAATTAAACCTTTCTTTGACTCTTCTTCCTTATGTTCCGAGTTTAACTTCTTCCGCTCTTTTTCTACCAACAGTGGATAGAGTTGATTCAATTTTATCCCTTCTAGAGTTGATTCAACTCTTGCTTAACTCACTAGACTCAAACACCCTTCTTCTTCCAATCCTTACAGAAAGCTTGTTACTTTACCCTTTTTTGTTTCCTCCGTTTCTTTCAAAATTGCTAGCATCTTCTCCCGTTTTGGTCTGAAGCAATTTAGATTTGTTAACAAAATCATATTTAAGTCTCTTAATGGTCCTATTAGTTCTGTTAATCACTGGGGTATTTACCACATTTCTTGTCACTGAGACCTTGGGTAGATCGGACAAACTAGACACGCTTTAAAATTTAGACTTAAGGAATTAAACCTTTCTTTGACTCTTCTTCCTTACACTCCGAACTTAACTTCTTCCTCTCTTTTGTTACTAACCGTTTACTTAAACCTTCTAGAGTTGATTCAACTCTTGCTTTACTCACTTGACTCAAACACCCTTCTTCTTCCAATTTTTACAGAGAGCTTGTTGCTTTACCGTTTTTTTTCTTCCGTTTGTAATAAAATTGCTAATATCCTGTCTCGTTTTGGTTTAACGCAATTTAAGACTTGTTAACAAAATTAAATTTAAGTAGATCAGAAAAACTAGACGCAATTTAAATTTTAGACTTAAGAAACACGATAGGTATGTTTATTATCAAGAATGCGAGAAATCATCAATTGATGCACATTGATGGAATATTGGGCATAAATTGAATTTGGACAAAGCCAAAGTAATTTCCACCCAGTCACATCAATTCATCTTGATACGCTGGGATCTTGTTTTATTCATATGAATGTTTAATCCCCTGTTAACGACATTAGTTCCTCACCGCCTCACCAAAGAGCGTTGGAATGCATCTTACTCTCATTTCCCCCCTCACGACACTTTGAATTTTCTTTTTCTCTCCCAGCCACTATGGTTTTTCTAGTTTTGTTTCTCACCTCCATTTTTCATGTTCTGGGTGACAACTTTGCGTTTTATATTTCGTATCACTTTTGTTTCTTCTAATTCACGTCTGACAAGTTTTGAAAATGGGCACCTGCCTGTGAGCACTTGAAACATGTCGACTGTTATTTCCAATTCGTACATTTTTGACGCGAATGATGTTTTTAAGTGAACAATACCTCACAGCTTCAGTTTCTCTGAATCATTTATTTCATATTCATTCGGTTCACATTATAACGGCTCATCGAAAATTCCTGTTTTCAAACTTAAAATTCTTATTACCACACATGTAGTAAAATAAAGAAAACTGAAAATTAAACTTAACCGAATAAATGGTTTTTATGCCGTACTTTAAGGTAACACGATAAAATTAGCAAATTTTACCACATTTTTCAAATTTTATCACTTGTTATAAAAAAAAACATATTTTATAGTTAATTTTACCAAAAAAGCACTTTGATGAGCTTTTCGGTATTTCCAGAAACATGGTAAATTTTGCCATATTCTGGTAGTTTTAACCGTACTTTTTTTCTGAGGGTGAAGAGTGGTCGAAGTTTCAATTGCAACGTTCCATTGTTTCAAACACGAAAAAACGTTGAAATGTAACATAAATAGTGATTTTTTTTATAAAAATTTAAATTCTGCTTTTATGGAAGGTTATATTTTAAAATCAATTTTTTAGGAAAAATATATATTGCTTCGTTTATTTTGTCTAGCTGCAGTTACTTATATAATTACTTAAACATTTTACATTTCAGTATTTTTTTCTATTAAAACAATATTCATTTTTTTATGAAAATTTTCAGCTTTCTTTTAGTCAGAATTTAGAGAAAACATTTAGTTTTATCCGAATTCTGTTTTCGTTCTTTCTATTTCTTTATTTTTTAATCTCGATAGAAAAATATTTTCTAGAAAATATGTTTATAAAAATAACGTTGAACAAAAATATGGAAGGTCTTTTCTTTAAAAGAGAAAATCGTTTCTTGGAACTGACATATCGAGTTTTCTTTGCGGTTTAGAAATCGATTTGTAACTGCATTTTTGGTACGTAACAATGATGTAAGTCAGAGCTTAGTTTTGTCCTTCTTTTTGGGGATTCGTTAAAAGAATAAATAAATAAAAATGTTTAATATCAAATGTGTACAACTATCAATAAATCTAACATTTATTTTTATGAAAAATTATAATGCACGTTCCTACTGATAAATTCTGTTAAGCATGTAGCTAATACTCCGAAGAATAGAAGATAAAATCACCATTCACAGTTTAGATCGAAGATAAAATAACGAATTGACTTTATTGCCCGAGAGAGGGCGTTGTCGATGATAGCATGACAGATTTGGTTTTCCGCAAGACTGCTTTTACAATGAAATTAGATGAGTCTTGTTGCTTCTTGTTGATAAAATTACCCGCAAAACAGTAGGAAATTTATTTAAATATCCATTGTGTTGTAGATATGGTTAACCAACAGTTAGAATTTCAAACTAAGTAGTGCTATAGGACGCTCAAATTAATTACTTAGAGATTGTTAATTGAGGATTTTGTTTTTAATTTCAATAAACTTTAAGACAAAATAATTACCACAAAACAAAACATCCAATGCCATCAGATTGTATTACGCTTTCTACTTTATTGCACTACATATTCTTTTATGGTATGAGGTTATTCAATTGTGTAACATTTACTCATTGTATATTCAATTTTCAATAGGATAGAAATTTAGTAAATTTAATATTTTAACATGTCGAAAATTATAGCTTTTTTGGCATGAGGAACATTTTCTCGAAGCGTTTTCTTCAAAATGAAGGTTAAAAAAATCATGCAAAATATCAAGATTTTTACTGTTACACTATTTTTATCTTTACTATCTTTTGTTTGAAGCAATAATCTTTAGTCTTGTTGATATATGTTATTAGTCATATAAGATATCATAAGATATCTTTATTTAAAATGTTTTAAAAAACAATATATAATAACATATAAATAATATTTTCAAAGAGTTAAATATTTATCATGAAATTCCTGGTGATGTTTAAATCGATTCATAAAGACATAAATAAAAATTTGAAAACTAATTTATAATTCATAATATTACTTGTTTCTTTCTTTCAGTTTTCAAAGTTTGCTGGCTTAAACTCATTCAAGATTTTTTTAAGAGAGAGGGGATTTTTAAATTTGTATTATCGCATTTTTTGCTATACTTTTTTTCTGTTTATCTCCCATTTCACACCTTCAACTGGAGTTAATTTGGCCAGTAGAACTAACATTAGCCATTCTCTAAAAGATTAGATCTGGCTGAAAGATACACTTACTCTTATGCCCTTGAAAGCACAGTTCAAACTCAGGACTGATGGTTTTAAAGATTGTGGCAAAAGTGTTTACATTTAGTAAAAGATCATAAATGTTAAAATAACTCATTTGAAAAGTGACTGCTGAGAGTACCTTGGCAACTTTGTTCCATAAAACCATAGTAATAGCGAGTGAAATTCTCATATTTTTTCTATTCATGCCCTAGTCGTATATGATAACCATTAGATTAATATGATTTTGAAATTTTTATACCTCAATTTCTACGGAAATTTTTTGCTGTACAACGGGGTTGATTTGACCACCTCTCGCTGGCTTTGCAAAAAGCCTTTTAAGTACCTAAATATACTAGTATTTTTGAACAGGTTTTAAACTTATATAAATTTTTTACCCATCAAATCTACAATTATTTCCTCTCCCTAACTAGTCGTGAAATACACGAAATTTTGAATCAAAGTTTAAAAGCGTCCAAAGTAACCTCAATTGACGGTATCAAGCTTCTTTATTCTGACTTTTTTCACTCTGAATGTTCATGAAGATATGGTTAGGATTTAAAATCCTGTGATTCTAGGCAAATAGTCTAGTCAAATAAATATTATAGGCAATAAATAGATATACAACAACAATAAACAATAAATAGATATTATTGGTAATGTGTTTAAGATTAATACCTAAGTAGAAAACGTTATGAAAGTTCTTGCTGAGCTTACTGATTTTTATATTAATGTTTAATTTTTTCGTTAGAAGTCTTTGTGGTAAAGAGTTTTCATATGCTATATCAATACCCTTATTGTTTCTAATTGTTTAATGGGATATTAGACAGTCTTAATTTTTATGAATGTATTAATCTTTTGTTTATGAAACTCAAAAGGAAAAAAAATGTGAACGTGATAGAAACTATATTTTTAACCATTTTTTTTTCTTCATTTAATTACAAAGTTTGCTTTTATTAGATTTCTGTTTATTTATTACTTTTAATTGCAAACTTCTGCTTATTTTTATTGATATTATTTTTAATTGATTAATTGATTGACTAACAAGACGATTAACTCACTTCTTAAAAGCTGATTTATCAATTAGCTTATAAATTGATTTTCTTCTTTTCTTTTCTCATCCGTTTCTTCCCTTTATTCACACGTTATATCTACAATCAAACAAATTACAAGTGAGGTAGTGACGCGAGCAGATGATAGTACTTTTTTCAAATTAAAATGAACAATTTAAAAAGTAACCACATTCAAAACGAGCTAATCAGACAAGCACGTGAAAAAATCTAACAAAATTTTCATATGTACAGTAACAAAAAATAAACGAACAATAATCATAGAGACAGAAAAAAAAACAGCAAAATGAATCACGCTTTATATGGTTTGCGTTAATAGTTAGCAAATGTTAGCATTCTTACTCTCTGGACTTACAAACGCTTATAAACTTAATTATAATTTCTTCTTTCTAAACACATTCCTAACCCTCAAACACGTTTTTTGAAAACAATTTATTCAAATCAATATGAAAGAAGTCAATCTGAGAGAAAGTCTTCGTCATGAAGTGTAGATATTTAGTATATTTTTAAAAACCACTGCGCTGCACATTTTAAATAAGTTTTATTGGACTCGTTGTTGTTGTCAAGATGTTAACAAAAGAATCTTGTAAAGATAAACTCAAACGATTTTAAAAAATTTCCTGTAGATAAAAAAAATAGGTTATTAGTAGACGATATTATTTATTAGAACATATTTTAAGAAATGACGAATGTTACTACTTATGAAGAAATGTTTCTTATTAATTTATTTTTCTATCGCGACTACTGGGTTATTGCGATACTTTGAAACTTAATTTTGTATTATAAGTTGTAACATTTTAAAGAATGAAGAAAAAATATTTAGGTCATTCCATTGTCGTTTTCTGGTTCTCTTTTCTATTTCTTTTTGCGCTAGTCACAGTTACAGAATAAGCTTTCTAATGCCTGTGCTATATTTTATTTATTGTGTTTATTTATTGCTATCTGATTCAGTTATATGATAATTTTTATATAATTATGTTAATTGTCATGGTAATTAAATTGAGGAAAGAAAAATCTATATTAATCGAAAAATAATTATCTTATAACTATAAGCAATAATAACCCGCACTTATTCCGCGTGTTTAAAATGGTTGATAGAGCACGTCAAATATATAAATATGCATTCGATCCATCATGGAAATAAATTTAAGAAAGCATTCGAAAATGAAAACATTTAAATCACATTAAATTAATAAAACTTGGAGTTATAAGAACATTAAAACCAAGTCATAATTTATTTTACTTAAAACTTTACTTTTGTCTTCTTTGACTCTTCAAACATTTAAAGAAAAATTCAAGCATTTTATATAATTTTTTAAAAAGCAAACGATTTTAGTGAATTTCACAAATATACAATTCGCGATCGCAACGCTCGAGTACGCCGTCTAGCGGGAGCCTGTAAATATCAGACATTAATTTATCACGTTTTCATTTAGTTCCATCAAAGTCATTGACTGAATCAGACGCCATTTTTTAGCAGCAAATAAGAAACAAAATTTCCCTAAGGAAAAGGCCGAAGAACTTGAAAAAAATCTCCAGAATATTAGTAAATCTTTCAGGAACAGAACACGCCAAACATTTGAAGAAAAATTCCTCAATAATTTTTAATTTCTATTATCAACAAACTTGCAACTGATGACTTCCGATTTCGGATACTGTTACAGATGTGTGTATTAAGGTAAAATGCATTTCTTCTGTCTTCAATTCATTACGAATTAAAGTGAAGTCAACATTGCTTTCGTCATTCCAGTGAATAAATATGAAT